>NW_025814867.1:23685000-24200000 GCF_022079265.1 Lynx rufus | reverse complement strand
AATTTTTTTTAAGTTTTTTTTTTTTTAACATTTGTTTATTTTTCAGAGAGAGAGACACACAGACAGAATGCGAATGGGGGAAGAGAGGGAGACACAGAATCTGAAGCAGACTCCAGGCTCTGAGTTGTCAGCACAGAGCCCAACATGGCGCTCAAACTCAAGAATCATGAGATCATGATCTGAGTCAAATCAGGAGTCAGACACTTAATCGACTGAGCCACCCAGGTGTCTATGAAGAATTCTTTAAATAGCAGAGACACATGACACTGTTCCCTCTCTTTTCTTCTTTTTCTTTCTCTTTTGTCCCAAATATGCTTTTCCAATGTTATATTTGTGCTCAGTCTATTAATCCAGTAAAGAATGAACATTTACCATATATTCAATTATTCTGTTTGTCCCAGAGTTTGTAAGGTTAAAAGTTTATTTTTTTGTCCCCTACGCAGGACTTTGGGCTAGAACATTATTAATAGTAAACAAAAACACTGAAAAATGCAAAATTCCATGTTAAACGTTAGGATATATGGTTTCTCTAGCCTAAGGAACTTTGGAATTATCCTAAAGCTAATTTCTGCCTTTCAGCATCTATAGTGCCTGTTTCTTCTGCCTGGAATAACATTTTCCTACACTCCCATTCATGATGGGCTTCCTTTTGTCACTCATCTCTCTCAGTTTAAACATCACACCTTCAGGGGTACTTGGGCGGGTTCAGTCGGTAAAGCATCCGACTTCAGCTCAGGTCATGATCTCAGTTCGTCAGTTGGAGCCCCACATCAGGCTCTGTGCTGATGGCTCAGAGCCTGGATCCTGCTTCTGATTCTGTGTCCCCGTCTCTCTCTGTCCCTCTCCCACTTGTGCTGTCTCTCAAAAATAAACAAACATCAAAAAAATATATATTAAATGTCACACCTTTAGATACCTGAATGCCCAGTTTAAAATAGCCCCAGGGTCAGGGGCACCACATACTTGTGCATTTTGGGAATAGTTTCCAATATGGATATTCTGTATCAAGAGAAAATGCATTTGTAGTATTGTTAAATAATGCCAGTTTCTCCTTTTTTATTGTTATACTTTTTCCTACTCGCTAGCAATATATGGAAGAAGTGCTGGTCTTTCCCAGTATTACTACTAGAATATGTTGCCAGACTTTGGATTTTTGCCAATCTGATAAGTGAAAAATAGAATGTTGTACTTTTACAAGAAAACATATTTAGATAAAGAAATGGCAGTTCATATGGCTTTGGTTAAGGACCCTTTGTATTGACTGATAACCTTTTAACAGTGATTATGAAGAATTCTTTAAGGCTGCTGCTCAAAGTTTGCATCAAGCTTTTATTTATTTTTTTTTATGTTCATTTATTTATTCTGAGAGGGAGAGACTGCAAGCGAGGTAGGGGCAGAGAGAGGAGAGAGAGAATCTCAAGCAGGCTGTGCACTGTTGTACATACATACACATGTCCACAATCTCCGAAAACCAACAGCAATTTCCTAACTTTGACATAAAGTCATTTGACAACAAAATCTGACTTGAATTAATATGAAGTTAATTATAGTCTTTATTTACACAACAGTGTTATAATCATACAATTTCCATTAGAAACAGGAGCTCGTTTACCAGGGACGGGTGCTTCCTCACCAGAAATCTTCTATAATTTTGGAACATGCATCACATTAATAATTCTAAAATCCAAAAAACTGAATTCCCAAACAGATCTACTCCCTCTATGGATTTCAAGATAAGGGACTGAGAATCCATACAAGCTTATTCATTATAATACAGTTTATAAAAGCAAAATGCTAGAAACAACCCAAGTGTTCAACAATAGGGGACTGGTTGAAGAAACTACAGAAAACCACTCTTTCCAGCCCTTAAATCCTGTATCTTTTCACTAGACACTCAGCCTACTATGTGGGTGTAATATCTTCTTTCTGGGTGGTGTATGCTACTTTTTATAGTCAACTTTCACCTCATCTGTCTCTTAAAGTGAGATATATGAAAGCATCAGATAGGACCCATAACTCTGTAAAAGCATATCTGGTAAGAAAATATTGCATAAATGTTAACCTAAGATTAAAATAGCAGGCCAAGGTCACTATAAAGAGATTATTAGTCAATCTAAAACGTCCTTAACCAAACCTCACTGTTTATCATTTCACTACTCCATTCTTTTAAAAGGAACTCATCCAGAAACACCTTTTGAAAAGAATTTTTGAAAAGAATCATGGTGTGTTAGTTCATGAAGGAGTAATTTGGGAAGCTTTAGTCAGAATTTGACAGGCAGCCACAGCTAATGTAACCAATAGGGAAGCTCTCATATGCTGGAGATAGTACATGTCCTTATTGGGCAGGAGAAAGTAAAAGAAAATAGGACAATAAGCAAGAACATTAAGAGGCTTAGGCTGAACATATTCCTTTGGAGAGAATGATAGGGATCCAACTGTTCTTGTGTGCTCAGTCTTCCTTTTTGTTATACAATACTCAGGAACACATTCTAGAAAATCAACAAAGGTTGCTGACAAATGAATATATAATGTTCTCTATCCTCTCCCATCACGGAGCACTTTTCTGTACTTGGGTGCTGAGTAAAAGCTTTATGAAAATGGGATCTGAGTTAGAGCCTTCCTAAAGGGAGTATAGGATTTGGAAGTTAGAAAACACATCAATTTTCCCCATAAGATCTTTCCATTCTAGTGTCACTGACCCTTTCTTTACAAATGATACAACCATTCAATTGATCTCTTCATTCAAATATTTAAGTTACGTTTTTCTTACTAACACTAGTTAATAATGAATGTATTAAATTGAACCATATGAAAATGCTAATATTTAATAGTTTTTACCTACCAAAAAAAAAAAGGGGGCAATTGACAAGTTTTAAACTTCATTTCCGTTACTTGTAGTTTCATCTTCTCTTCACATTTAGTCATCACCCAACTCAGGAATACTAATTTATACACTACTACCAGAATAACCTCTGATTCCAGGGTTTGATCAGGACATACCTTGTTGCATATCTTTCTCTTCCATCTCTGAAAGTTTATTAGAATGTAATTGTTTGTATATGGTGTTTTTAAAGGATAATCTTAAATCAACTCTTAGGTATCAAAAGGATAATGCACTTTCAAGCCTGACAATTTAGTTAATTTTACTATTCAGAAAAACATTTCATAACTGATTGTCATAGACTAGAAAACCCTTTAAAAGCACGAAGTAACCATTATTAACTGCCCTTAGAACAATAATTTACATACAAAGTGAATTACAGGCAGTGACCCTTTCTATTATTTTGGTGAGTACCAAAAGTAGGAATAAAAAACAAGAGGAATAGAAGGAAGGATAAACAAAAAAAAGGAACATTTAAGACACCAGTAAACACATACACAGGAAAAGCCAAAAGTGCAGAAGTCAAAGAGAACTTAAATTTTTACACTGTTCACAAAATGCATGTGTCAAACAACCTACAGTACCCTCCTCCTTCAACACAAAATAAAAGTTAAAATAAAAACTGCTTAACATGAATGAAAAGCATGTTATGCACTGATAAATGTTTGTCATCAGTAAAAGAGCAAGTATTTGATTCTAACTACTTGTAACAGAACTAGATAAATAAATGTAAATCAAGAATTAATATAACAAACATTAAAAAATTTCCCAGTAACAATATTTACAAGATAGCTATGAAATCTGGGTATCTAGGAAAAGAACAGAGTGATGGATCCTCTCCTCAGAGCTCCTTGGACACACAATGGCATAAATGAATTAACATTCCCATTTGGATGTAATTATTTGATGGGATTAGAAGTTTATATATCAATATAGCACTCTCCTAAATAAAAATATAAAGTTTAACAATGTGCTCTGCTGCTAACAAGCATTCAAATGGAAATATATTTTGCATGCATTTCTTGGCAACTTCCATGGAGTCACCTCTGGCTTTTTTTTTTTTTTTTAATCTGAACACAAGTAACAGCCATAGGAAGATGAAAGAAATTAAAAGATAACATTTTCCAATTTGCCAGGACATAAATATCAGAAATTTATGTATGACAGACAGTAAATAAATGCAGAGAAAAACACAACCACATACAAAACCATAACAGTGTCATCTTGAATTTCTAAGAATGGGTCAGTGCTGGCTTCCTGATTACACAGAACAACTATGTTATAAAAACACTAGAAATTCCCATGATACAAATTTTTTTCTCTTGTGGATAAGAGTACCCATTTATATTGTTATAACAGCAATTAAAAAACAAAATTCAACTGAGTATATTTTAAAGATTTTGTTGGCTTTGTTCAAAGAACATGAATCAGGCAGCATCCAATCTAACAGACGGAAGGAAGCTCCCAGGAGCTATAGGAAATGAATGACTTTTATAGGCAGAAGGGAGCAGGAACAAGAAGTTACACTAGGCAAAAAAGCAAAGTGGTTATGGCAAGGTCACTTCTCTTCATGGGATGGGAGGGATCGATCAGGGAGATTACCTAATTGGTGCTACTGATTAAGCCATTCCTGATTGGTTTAAGATTCCATTTCTAGGGGAGCCAATACTGTAATTAAGCTAAGTCTCAGTCTGGTGATGTAGGGCTTAGCATAAGAGAGTCTATTTAGGACCTGTTGTCTTGTTTTTAACAGAACCAAAAATCTTCTCTCTACCTATAAACATATTATCAGATCAGCCTTTTTTTCCAAGAATTCTTGTTTTGCTAAAATTCTATTTTATAATACCTGAACAAATCAATAAACTATAACTTTGTAAGTAAACAAACTCTAATATCAAATCTTTATTAAAACCAAAATCTTGTTTCCCAAAACCTCAGATTTGCTCTCAAAATGATTTTTAATAATCAATTTGTTTATGTAAATTGCAGTTTGAGCTCATGAAAAAAAAGACACTATGGAAAACACAAACCTAACAGTCTGTACAATATAAAATTATCACCTTAAATTATAAATTAATAACACTAATGGCAAAGACTGTTTGAACAGTATTTAGTAAAATCCACTGATTTAATAGCATACAAATATCAAATGGACTTCTCTTTTAAAAGTTTTCAATAATCATACAAAAAGACCAAAAAATTTTTGCATGGGGAATGGATATCAATGACGTCAAAAATGAATGGTCAGGAGCAGGGTTGAATTCATGCAGTTATACGTAGGATTTTTAAAAATAATAATCCCTGGGACGCCTGGGTGGCTCAGTCAGTTGAAGGTCCAACTTCGGCTCAGGTCATGATATCAGGGTTATGGACTCAAGCCCCAAGTCGGGCTTTGCGCTGATAGCTTAGAGCCTGCTTTGGGATTCTCTCTCCCTTTCTCTCTGCCCCTCCCCCATTTGTGCATGCTCTCTCTCAAAAACAAACATTAAAAATAATTTTAATAAAAAGTAAGTAAAAGCCCTTTAAGAAATTATTGGTTATGAATGCCAGATTGAATGGGAATGAGAAAATTTGGGGAAGAGAGGGTACTTCTCAGCTAGGAGTTAGATGGCAAACTCATTCTGTAAAGGGCCAGACAGTCATTATTTTAGGCTTCATGGGCCAGTCTTTGTCTTAACTACTGTACTCAACTCTGCTGTCAATTAACAAGTGTGGCTATGTTATAATAAAACTTTATGGCCACTGAAATTTAAATTCTACATTGTTAAAAAAAAAAAAAAGAAAGAAAGAAAGAAACAACAGATCCAAAATGGAGTCACGTGTGCTTAGCCTCACATCAACAAACCAAGACTTACTACCAAACCTATTTGCAATTTCAGCCTCTCCCAGGAATATGACCTTTAACCAGTCAATCTGGAATTACATGGTCAGCACTAGGGACTTAGTCTGACAGACCCCTATCTTCCCGCCAAGGTTGCCTGAAACAAGCTACTCTTTGCTAAAGTAACTATCTTGCCCCACTTCTTTCTGCCTATAAAAATCTTCCATTTTGTACAAATCCTCAGAGCTCCTTTCTGTTGGCTAGATGGGATGATGTCCAATTCATGAATCACTGATCTTCAGATTTACTCTATTGAATTTTTTAAACAATATAAACGTTCATGTATCAAGAAATACCACTTTTCTTCTGACTATTTTAAAATATTAAAAACTGTAAAACTCAGGGCACCTGGGTGACTCAGTTAAGTATCCAACTTCGGTTCAGGTTGTGACCTCATGATTTGTGAATTCAAGCCCTGTGTCACCCTCTGTGCTGACAGCTCGGAGCCTGGAACCTACTTCAGATTCTGTGTCTCCCTCTCTCTCTCTGCTCCTCCCCCACTCATGCTCTGCCTCTCTCTGTCTCTCAAAAATAAAGAAATGTTTAAAAAAAATACACTGAAAAACTCAGGGGTGCCTGGCTGGCTCAGTTGGTATAGCATATGACTCTTGATCTCAGGATTGTGAGTTCAAGCCCCCTATTGGGCATAGAGCTTAGTTAAAAAAATAAAATGTAGAAGTCATGGTTGGTTTGTGAGTTGTACAAAAATGAATGGCAGGTCAGACTTGGCCTATGAGCCAGACTTAAGTCAACCCCTGTTCTAAGTCATGCTTTACCACACTATCATCCTTTAATCACAAAACAGAGATTAGAAACTTTTGTCTCCCTCATTTTCTACATCTACCTCGTAAATATTTTAGGATCTATCTTCCATTTTCTATCACCAATGTTTTAATTCAGAGTTATCATTTCTCACTTAGATAAATCCCCCCCCCCCACCAAACTAAAAAACAGTGTGATCCCCATGCCTCTAGTATGGGTCATACCTCTAAACAATCCTAAAAGACTACTACTAGAAGTAATCTTTTAAAATGCAAGCCTACTCTTATAAGTTTGGTTGATCATGTAGAGCTACATAAATAAAAACACACATCATTTAAAGAATACATTAATAGGGGCGCGTGGGTGGCTCAGTCAGTTGAGCGTCCAACTTCGGCTCAAGTCATGATCTCACAGTTTGTGGGTTCAAGCCCCACATCAGGCTCTGTGCTGACCGCTTGCTCGGAGCCTGGAGCCTGCTTTGGATTCTGTGTCTCCTTCTCTCTCTGCCCCTCCCTCGCTCTGTCTCACTCTGTTTCTCAAAAATAAATAAATGTAAAAAATAAACAAAAAAATTTTTTAAAGAATACATTAATAAATTTGACTTAATGCAAACCATTTAAATCACAAACACAAGAAAAATAGAAGTTCTTTACAAATCCCAATGGAACATCTGCAAATTTACATATAGAAGATAATCTTAATACTGTAAAAATACAAAACCCACATTTGTTGACCACAATGCAAATGTAGAATTTTTTCAATGCCAAAGAAAATCCTTATTAAATAATCAGAAATTGAAACAAATTTCACATCTAGACAGCTTATATAACAAAATCACCATATAGTAATTGAAATAATGAGTTAATAGATCTAGACTTTGAGCATTAATGGCTGCCAACATTTAAAATGATAAAATACTATATGCCTCCTGATGAAAGGATAGAACAGCACCTATAATCTTGCCTAAGAAATTAAATCTAAATCTAAGCTCTCATGCCACCTGGCAATTTAAAGAAAATATAGAAGGAAATGTTTATCTGCACCATAAATACGGGATCAGCAAAATACAGACTGCAGTGACCTCTGCAAGGTTTCAATAGGTCACTTGTAAAGAACAGAAAGAGTTGGAGAAAACTATAGAATAAGAAAGACCTAAAAATGCAAAAATCGTTTTTAAAAATTGGCAACTAAACTGTATTTAGAGATACACACTTGGGTAATAAAACCATAAAGAAAATTAAGTAAGTCATTATTCTGAAAGTCAGAAGAGTGGTTAATTTTTTGGAGACAGAAATGGTGCCGTAATAAAGCACACGGAAGGGCTTCTAAAGGGGCTGGCAAAGCTTTATTTCTTGAACTGGATGATAATTACAAGCATGTCTGTCTTACAATATTTCAACAAGATACACACTTGTTTTATAGTTTTCTATTTTACACTGAAAAGGTTAAAAACAAATTAATGAAAGCAAACAACAACAACATCTTAGTATCAGTTGTTCAAAGAAAGGGGATATAGGGGCGCCTGGGTAGCTCCCTTGGTTAAGCGTCTGACTTCGGCTCAGGTCATGATCTCACGGTTTGTGAGTCTGAGCCCCGTGTCAGGCTCTGTGCTGCCAGCTTGGGGCCTGGAGCCTGCTTCGGATTCTGTGTCTCCCTCTCTCTCTCTGCCCCTCCCCCACTTGTTGCCCTGTCTCTCTCTCTCTTAAAAATAAACAGATGTAAAAAAAATTTTTTAATAAAGAAAAAAGAAAGGGGATGTAATCCCAGACCTAAATAAATTTTTTTAAAAACAGAGGAAGAAAAAGGAACATTATCTACAACTTTATGCCAACAAATTTGAAGATCTAAATGAAATAAAGGGAAATTAATGAAATGGATAGTCTTCTAACAAAAGACAGATTTCCACAATCAATTCAATAAGCTGCAAAGAACCTGAATACACCAATAAATTTAGAAGCTATCAGAAATGTAATCAAAGATTTTCCTCCATCACCACAATACTGCTCACTCCCAACCAAAGGCACCTTGATTATAGTGTGGGCAAATTTTAACAAACTTCCAGAAATTAATAATTTCTATTATGTTTAAACTGTTCCATAAAAAAAGGAAGGTATGCATCCCAACTCGTTTTATGTTAGCATGACTCTAACACCAAAATCTGACAAAAAGAGTACAAGAATGCTTATCTCACAAAATACCATGACCAAGAAGGTATCTTTCCAGAAATGAAAGGGCAATTTAATATTAGCAAACCTATTAACTGATTGCATAAGCTAAAAGAGAAAAGACCCTAACATCATTTCATTGAGTATAACAAACTTGATAAAATTTAACACTCATTCCTAATGAAAAATACATAAAAAATAAAGCTGTCATTCTTTAATACAGCATTTATTAGCATGGAAAAACCACTGATAGAAGGTACAACAGTAAAACACAAATGTATTTTTCTTAACAGTCAGAAACAGGCAAGGATATTGGCTATTAATGCTTTTATGCAATGTTGTTAGGGACACTTCAGCCAACCAAACAGGTCCAATTAAAAAAAAACAAGTATAAACTATGTATACCCACTACTACTGATGAGGACCTGATCAAACCATCATCTCTATCTTAAGTACTTAACCCAGATAAATGGGTGTCTTGTTTCATATGTGCTTTAAAACAAATTAGCATCCATCCATCAAATCCTGAGATCTCAAATCTTGAAAACACTGCTTACAGATTATTTTAATTCTGAATCTATCATATTGCAGAGTAATACTCTAGTGTTGAATGAAAAAGAAGAAAATAATAAACAGGTCAACAAATCTAATTTGGTTCAAATTAGTATCAAGTAATAAAAATGATGTGTCAACTACCACATTTTCTAAAATATTTTTCATACACTGCTATTTTAAGTAAAGAAAAAAACTAATAATTCCAACAAAGTAATCAGACTGCCATTTTCATTGCAAAAGTTAAATAAGTACATGGTTGGCTGCTGAAATAAACGTCCCCCAAAGAGATGAAGTGGTGAGTCAGGGGTTGGGGAGAATAAACCCCAAAGAAAACCTCATTTCTAAGATAGCATTTTTCTATTTTCACTTGCTGTTTCTGTTAACAGTCACCAAATAGTTATTTCTTTCTCCCAGATAAAACAAAACAACAAATATATGGTATATCTCACATGCTTTATAAAAAAGAAATCAAGTTACCTTGTTTCTTTATAGAGGACATCGTTTCATTATTTTAAAATCAATAAGGAATTAATTTGTTTTCTTTCATTTCATTTATATGCTTCAATTCATGTGTGTGTGTGTGTGTGTGTGTGTGTGTGTGTGTGTTGAAACTTATACATTTGATAAATTTTGCTGAAAAATGTAAATTCCCATATTTCCAGAAAAAGTAGAAATGTTAAGAAGTCAAACTTTCAAACTAAGGCTCTATGCATACTAAAAGAATAACAATTTTTCTCCTTTGATATTCTCTTTATTTACTGCAACTATAATTAAGCAAAGTTCCCATATGATGGTTTAGCAAAATATTTGAGATAAATATTTAAGCACTCACAACATTCTGAAGGCAATGAAACTAAGGCCATAGTAAAGTTATCATTTCATACATATTACGAGTACCATATGATACATCTCTAACAGTCTACTGTGAACATGTAGAATCATATACTTAACGTTAAAATGCCACCTCACCATAAAGAATTAGTTATGATACCAACAAATATATTTCTAAAAATTGACATGGTTTAAATGGAGACAAATTAAAAGACAAAAACAAGATAAAAATAAAACTAACCAAAACCACACTGCTTACAGAAGGTAATGTATATAACAGGACAGAGTTTTGAAGATTTGACACATACCAGGGAGCCCTTCCAGAGCAAATATTAAAATCAGTAAAACTGGGGCTGGGCCTTCTGTTTACCTTTTGGTATAAAACACTGATACAGATTTTTGAAATAAAAACCTCATGAGCTAAGAAATAGTAACCAAATGTACTCTCAAGTTAATCATATTAAAGACTATAGTAAATTTCAAACTGTATCAGATTAAAAGATTAAATATTTAACCCCTCATTCCTTTCCCCCTTTTCTCCCTCTTCTCTGTTTTTCTTTCTTTCTAGACATACATATATATGTATAATTCATTCATTTTAGGAAGCTGAGTTGGTAACAAAAAAATTAATAAAATCTTGTATAAACAACTTAGCAGACCTTTCTATTTAGTTGGCATTTACTTTTTGAATATGGAAATTCTGTAGGTCAACTTCACTAGATACCAGTCTGCTCTTAGATATTTTGGTAAACAAAGAACCTTGTCTTCTTGTTAAACTCAATAGACAGAGAAGGAATGTCTTGGTAAAAAAATAACTGAATCATCATCCTACTATTTCTCATACCCTGAATCATTACTATATATAACCCCATGCCTACATTTTTGCTGATAAATAAAATTCTGATTCTCTGACTTCTATCCTAGCAAAATGCACTAAACTTCATACCAATTATACAATTTGACAATACATTCTCCTTAAAAATAAATAGTCCTAGAGTAATTCATTTTGTTTCTAAATAGACATTACTTGTCTCAGACTTTTTTGTCTTCAATATTTCCACAAAAGGATAATTACTAAAATTAGTGAATGGTGCACAGTTCTTATTCAGAATAACCTGACTAAAGCAGACCACTCACTAATAAAGTGCAACTTAATAAATCATGTGGAATCTTATTTTGTTGAAACCCTTACTAACTCCTAGCACCATCTGTTACCATCAAAACTATATGACAAGATATGATATATAATTAATAGGTAAACAACAATCTAATTAAAATGGACAAATACTCCATGTTCCTGCCATTTGGGAGCTCTAATTACAGACTAAATTTTAAGCTTGAATTAAATATTTAAGCTGGAAAATTAACTTTCCTTCTCGAGCCTTGAATACATTAATACAGATATGTGAAGCGACTTCCTGATGGGAACTTAAACATGTAATTTAGTTTCATCAAAGCAGTTACTAATTGTTAAGCAGCAGTACCTTACCATATGTACACAATAGCTATTCAGAGCTGAAAAGGTGGTTCTAAAGCACCCCTCTGCAACCCTTTCCTGACATAAATATAAAATGTATATACAGCACAGCAGTAAATACTACACATTGAAAATAAATTACTTAGAGTCTTCAGCTTTCAATGCTTTCTGAAAACAATTAGAAATTGGTCTAAATAAACAAAATACACCTATATCTGACATGGTAAAAACTACACACAAGTATAAAAAGGCAAAAAGTATTCAAGAACAAAAGGCATCCAAGTAGAAAATTCTCAGATTACACAAATAATAATAAAAAAAAATCCTGACCTACTGAATCAAAATAACGAGTTAAGACAGTATTCTAATCCTTGTTTTCTTGCTACCACTTCTCTTCATAGAACATAGATTTTGGTAATCATGTTCTAGGAAGCATTTAAGAAGATGACAGTTTAAAGGTAAATGCTTTTCTACATTTTTCATTTATTTTTGAATGTGGGGAGAATAAGATTTTAGAACATATGACCCTGATAGGCACCTGCTTAAGAAAAGAAATTTTGTACAAATATAAGAAATAGACATTTTTCATTCCTATTTTATATTTAGAAAATAGAGAAAATGAGAGATTGGTAAAGAAAGATATATATTACTGTTTTTTAAAATAGGTCATTCTATTTTTTTTTTATAAACGTAACAAATAACAGGTGAGAAATATTAACTTAATTTGGTTACGAAAAGAGAACACTGTCAAGGGGTTGGTGGAAACTGGTTTTGTTTATATATTAAATATTTCTTTGTCAAGCATTAAATAGTGTAACCTAATGTAACAACTGTTAGGTTGCACTTAAAATGACCTGATTTTTACAATTACATAAAAATAGTAGTACACTGGACCGCTTAGCATTCAAAGCCAAAGACAAATACTGTAACATCTGCTTACATTAAGTCTTCCATATTTTTGAAATTTTTATCAGAATTTAAGTGAATTAAAATTTAAATTCCAAAAAGATCTGGATTTAAGAATGAATAGGAACCTTCTGTTCTGTTTTGACAACAGAAAATATATTTACTATATAATTTATTACTCTTATTCTAGGTTTTTGCTCAAGAAGTTTATTGCCTGCTTTTTTCTACCAAGATTTCCTTATGTATCTGTTCTTCCCAAAAGTTGCCAGTATTTTACTTATCCTTAAATTTCTCATTCAGGTAAACTATGGAATATTTGATGTTCCTAGAATATTGATGATCCTTATCCGAATATGAGGATACTCTTTTCCTTTGTAAGTTTATTTACTTATTTTGAAAGAGAAAGAGAGAGTGGGGGAGGGGCACTGAGAGGGAGAGAGGAGATACTCTTAATTTCAAAAAATCTCACAGATCTGCCCTCCACACAGAGACATAAGTAAAAGTACTTTCAGTCTTCACTAACTGACAAAATACACGAAATACACAAAAGTATGTGGATTCAGAGATGTCTTGCCATTCCCCTAAAGTTTCACAAAGATTTGTAGCCACAGACTGGCAAACACCCACAGAAAGAAAACAAGGCCACTCCCTGAACAATCCTTTGAAATGAAAATTTATTTTCATGTTATTCTACGTCACACACAGATTAGCAAACGAAGGCCAATCAGTGAATTATTACTAAGAGATGAAACTGTCCGATCAGATTTGATGGGTATAAAAAACGTGGCTGCCTCACACTGAAGTTGCCGGGTTCTTTTTAGATATGAAATCATTCAACTGGAAGATAACAGAAGTTCCTCCATAATGCAGGCTAGAAAAGTCTATTCAATTTTATTTAAAATCTGTATGCTGTAAAAGTACATGCCATTGAATTTACTAGGATGACAACTATACAGATATGAAATTCATGACATATTGATTCAACATATTGAACTGGTTTTTAAAACTAATTTATATAAATGATTATAATAGTCTATATTATGTTTAGCCCTTGAGGCATATGGTAGTAAATTTGAATTTAATTTTAAGTAAATTTACATAAATATAAAAAGTTCAGTAATTTTTATCCATCCTGCATATTGAAACAGAACAAATAAAAAAACAAGAGGATTATACTTTACAAATGCACTTCAAGCTGAAGTTCAAAACAAACCAAAAATAGAAGTTTATTTCTTAAAAAGAAACCAAAGAATGGCTGGTTTTTATTTAAGAAAATAAAGAAAAAAAAGTCACAGATGAAGTACTAGTGAACATTATATGCAGTTAATATTTACACATTTATAAATATAATTCATAACTACATTATTTTGCAGTATGATTTACATTTACTATATATTCTAAAAAAGTTAATGTGACTCAAAAACCCTCACACTGATGTATAGTATACATATATTCAGAAGGAACTACCAATAAAGACAGGAACACAGTAACTCCACTTCATGGAACTTATGTACTTTACGAGATGAAAATACTTTTAAAGGCAGTAAACTTTGCCTTGGTAGTTACTAGAAAGTCAGAGATCTCATCCTTCATATAAGCATGGTTCTACCCTCCCATCAGTAAAGGTCAAATTCTGATTAACTTAGAAACTAAGCCAGAAAACACAGAGCCTCTGAACAAGGAGCACAGACACTGTTGAAATTAAGCGGTCTTGATAATAAAAATTTGCACCCTGAATTCACCTCATCCTAGTTCTATCAAATAACTAGCTGGCTCATACATCCAGAAATTCTAAATATATTAAGCAAAAACCAAGATATGATCCCTAAATTTGGAATTTATATAGTTACTATCGGAGGCATTTTCAAATAAATGCCTATCATTTGCCAGTGGCTTTACAGTATTTTTTCTAATTCCTGAAACTATCTATAAACTATATGTTATGAGGAAACTAGCTCAGAGAGTAGTTACCTTGTCTAAGGGCACACAAGTACAACTCTAATCTCTAATGCCAAACATTGTTGTGTTTATGACACTATTTTCTCAAACATTTTATTCTGAAAATTTTCAAACATTCAGAAAAGTTACAATAATGTTACACTGAACATTCCTTTACCTACCATCTAGATCCTATAACTGACATTTTACTAGACTTGTTTTATCACTGACCTATCCATCTATCCATCAGACTATCGTTTTTTATGCATTTCAAATTTGTAGCCACTATATTATTTTTTCAACATTTTATCACAAATATTTTTGAATGTACAGAAAAGGTGAAGGAATTTTACAGTGAACATCCACCTAGAATCTTCAATTACATTTTAGTATACCTGTTTTATAAAGTTTCATCCACCCTTCTAACAATCATTCTTATTATTTTAATTGTCTGAATTATTGGTTGCAATTCCTGATTCTCTTCTACAAAGGAAGAGCTACTGAAAAGTTGTTTTCATGTATTTAAAACTGCTATCTTACCTTTATTACTTTCAGTTCAAGAAATGTTTGGCTATACATGCTTTGAATGTTTTTTCACATTTCTGATTTTTCTATCAAGTATAAAGACACAAACTCTTCAGAAGAAGACAGAACTCGCATGTTTCTCTTTTGAGGAAAAAAATACTGAAATACTTTCTTAGACTGTAAGATAAATTGAAAAAAAACTCATAAAAATTTCTCAGAAAAAAAAAATTGCACTTCCTGACAAATGAACAGACTTAATCAAGAAACTCAACAATACAAGTGGCTTCGAAACTTTACTTTGAAGAAAAGTTACACTACTAAAATTAAATGGTTATATCGTTATACATTTTCACGGTGTTTGTGGTTGTGATTCTTTGATATATACATAATTGTCATTTTCCGCAAGCAAAATTTTATTCCCAATTCACGTGATGACATTTCAGAGTATGAGAATTTCCTGGAATCTGGCTAATCTTAAACTAATAAACTACTTTGTCGCCACAATCCCCTCTTACCCCTTCCCTCAGTACAAGTGTTTTCAAACTCATTGAAACCATCTACTTCTTTGACTTCACTTAATTTCAATCCCTTGTTCCCCTTCTAGTTTCACTTCCTTCCCCAACAATCCTAGACTATATGAGCTACTATCTCAACTAATGTCTTATCAATACATTGTCCTCTTTTGTTCTGCATCTGTCAGCTGTTATCTTTCCTGAAATCATTCTAATATTTGCTCAATCTCAGTCACCTTCTCTGAGTCTACAATTTGCCGAAAGAAGAGGAAATAAAGAACTAGTAGGCATTACTTCTATTTCACAACAACCGAACCCCATAGCCCACTGTGGCAGTCGATGAGGTGCAGCACTCAGAGAGGAACTGCTGGGAGGAGTGCAGTTCACTGACACTTCCCAGCTGTCATACCTTCAGGATCCACAGCAGTGTTCAATTCAAGGCCATACGCCCCCCCAGCCAGAGAGCATTGCTAGAGGAAGACCATTCCTGACCAACACAAGGCATCTCTAATGGGCAAAACTTCCCCTGCCCACCCCCAACTAGATATTAATTTTTTAAATTGCCATTCTCTGCGCTATAAACTGCAAGCTCCCAAGGGAAAGAATCCTATTTTAACTTGGTTGATCCAACACCTAGAATACTTTTTGCCACCATTGGTAACTAAGCAAAATGTTTTGTGGAAAACAGAAAAAAAAAAAGATCCTTAGTATTTGTAAGCTATTTTACAAAATAATGTAACTCATACTTGCTGGTTCTCACCTTCATCTCTGTGATGGCTAATATGATATGTCAACTTGATGGACCTAATGGATGCTAAGATAGCTGGTAAAATGTTATGAGAGACACAGAGATTAACATCTGAATTAGACGGAGTAAAGAAAATGCCCTCACTAATGTGGGTGGGCATAATCCAATACAGTGAGGGCCTGAATAGAACAAAACGTGGAGGAAAGGCAAATTCACTGTCTCAGCATCAGCTGAGATACTTAGACTCAGACCAGGATTTGACTATCTCCCCCACCCCCAACCTTTATCACCCCAATTCTCAGGCCTTCAGACTCAGAACGAATTGCACCACAGGCTTTCCTGTTCTCCGGCTTGCAGAGGGCATATCTTGGGACTTTCTGATGAGGGAGCCAAAGGCAAGCTTAGGGCAAAGCACAAGCTAACCCTCCCCACCCCCCAGCCTCCCCCCCTCCCGTGGGATACGTGTGACATTCTTCAGGCACTCCTGGAAGCCCAAGAACAAAGGAAAGGGAAAAACAAATGGTTAACTGATAGAGATCACAGTCATACAGGACAAGAGTCTCCAATCAGTTTTCAAATGTCTTGGTAAATTACAAGAAAAAGGCAATCTTATCAATAGCCTAATCTCCAGAAACCTATAGACTCAGTTTCCTGGAGCCCTAACATCACCCTCCCCTCCATAGTGATGTAGGGAACAAAGGCAAGAAGAAAATGTAGATAAAATTAAATTTCTTTATAGCCTGCAACCCATTGACAAATACTTGAGGCAAATACAGAGTAAAATATTCCTCCAGAAACTCTCTACTGTCTTAATGTTTATGACTTACTAGAGGGAAAAACAACCTTAGCCTGACAATAGCAAGACCTCCAGTATCAAGAGGCCTCTAAATTTAGCATATGAAAGTACTTTTGAAAATCTTTTTCTTTACCCCACCCCCATCTCCATAGTTTATAACCAGTCACTCTTCACAACCCCAGAGCAGCCCTTTCTGCCCACAGGTCCTGTCCCAGTGCTTTAATAAAATCACCTTTTTTGCACCGAATTCTCAAGAATTTTTTCTTGGCCATCAGCTCTGGATGCCCCACCATCACCACTCCCAAACCCCATCACCTCTTAGCTTCCACAACCACACGAGCCAATACCTGTTTTATATGTACATCTCCTATTGGATCTGTTTCTCTAGAGAACTCTAATGCGATCCACAGTGCAGGATGCCAAGCCCCTATAAATCGTTCCCCAGAACATTTCAAGGAGTCATCCTCAAGTATCTCATATGTATTCATGAGCAAGACCAATCAGCTGGCAGTCACCTACCATACACATTGATCATCTCACCCCTCTTTGTGCCTCTCTCTGTGTGGTATTTGAGGTCAGCTGACTCCATTCCCTCCAAATTAAGCTTGGGTGGGCCTCATCTGTTATTTCCACCCAGGTATTGCCTTTGCTCTGTACTGTTGATTACTGGCAGCCACTGTCACTGACAGAGACCACTACGGCTTCTTCAGCGGACGCCCACTCGCCCTGAGTCCTGCTGACCTCTGCTCTAACTACTGCTCTGCCGAGCAGCACTGCTGCCCCACGCCTTTCTAACACTGCCAGCGAAACGCAGTCTGTAAAATGTCAATTACCCTGTGGATAGTGGCAAAGAGGAGAAAGAATGCCTTTCTACTGGTCTCTGAGCTTAGAAGATACAAGCAAGAGGATACTTGCTCGTCCCCAAGTACTTTACGGTATTTCTCTTTATCCTCCTGTTGTTAGTATTTGTTTTCTCACAGCCCACCCACCTTTCTATCTCCACAGGTCTCCGACACAAGGCCTAAGACATCTGGACCAGAAAACAAAACAGATCCCTGGATGAACTCCAAAATGCTGCCTCTCTAACAATACTGTAACACCAGGTCTGGCTCTTTATTCTTTCATTTTCCTTAAAAAAAAAAAAAATCACTTTTGTTCCTACACATTAAAGACTATCGGCAGGCCAATCCTGCTGGTCACCACATCCCAGATATGGCTGAACTCCTGAAGTGGTACTCGAGGGCCTCATTGATAATACTCTACCCAGAAAGAGTCTTAAACACAAAAACAAACCAACCAACAACAACATCAAAAAGTCGAACTATTTAAACATGGAATATCCTTTCTTGCTCCGTGTTTTTCATACTCAATACACTCCATTAAAGATTTCACATTAGGGACGCCTGGGTGGCTGTTGGTTAAGCATAGGACTCCGGGTTTAGGCTCAGGTCATGATCTCACAGTTCGTGGGTTTGAGCCATGTGTGGGGCTCTGCGCGGACAGTGCAGAGCCTGCTTGAGATTCTCTGTCCCTCGCTCTCTGCCCCTCCCCCTCTTGTGCTGTGTCTCTCTCAAAATCAACAAATGAAATTAAAAAATTTTTCACATTAAAATCTCTGAATTATATTTGCCACCCAAAGCAAATTTCCCAATCAGAAATAAAAGCCTCCCTTTTGGGAAATAGCTCACAAATTAACCTTTCTTTTATGTTTATTTATGTTTATTCTTTTATGTTTATTCATTTATTTTGACAGAGAGGTAGGGGGATAGGGAGAGGAGGAGAGAGAGAATCCCACTCAGGCTCTGCACAACCAGCACAGAGCCTGATATAGGACTCAAAGTCACAAACTGTGAGACCGTGACCTAAGCCAAGATCAAGAGTCAGATACTTAACCAACTGAGCCATCCGGGCACCACAAGTTAATATTTTTATCTGGACTTTACTGTGATTATGCCAACAGTGGCACACCACCTACCCAAAGCGCTTCAGCAGTAGGAGGCATTCTGCCTCTGTCAACATTCCAAAAGGTACTTCCAGAAAAACACCAAGGTAGGAAAGGGGTAGCTATAGAGTGGAACAACAAGCGATAATCCCCCTGGCCAGGAATTACCAGTACATTTATCCCTACAATGGGAGGATTCCTTCTTTAAACCATGAGAACACAAGGAAAGAACAATAGCTTTCCTTGCAAATTCCATTCAAATCAGAATCTACTTTTGAGGGTAAGATACACCAACAAGTATAAGTATAAATGAGACAAAGAACAGACTATAGGAAAAAGAATAATTCAAATTCTCTGAAAAAGCAAATTTTAGACAAAATGTACAATAAATATCAACATTACTAGTAGTTTAATTCCATTCAAAAAATGATACACATTTAGAAATTAAATTTCTGGCTTTATAAACATGATGAATAAGCAAATGCTTTAGGTTAATATAGTTTTCCCATCAAGCACTCTATATAAGAAATTTTTCCTCAAAGCTCCATTACTAACAAATTCCAAAGTGTTCACTCACTAAAAATAGAACTCTTTACTCTTCGTCATTTATTTGGGTACTTTTAGCCATCTTATAAATTGCGTATTTCTTAGATTTTAACAACCTATCCTCCTATAATTTTTATATTTTGGTGAAGAAAAAAATACGTGCTTAAAATTGTATGACTTTAAAATTGTTCTAAACAACAAATGCATCTCAATCTTAAAAAAAAAGAAAAAAAACACCAGGGGAATGAGGAGGAGGAAGCTTTAAAGGCATGAAGGAAATAAGAAGAAAGTACACATGGACAAGAACTGAGGCAGTATGGTATAAATTTCAGGTAATTTTAAGGATTAGGTAATTTTAATCTAGAAAAGTCTCAATTCAATTGTAAATATATTTTTTAAAATAGCACACTCTACCTTAGAGAATCTAGGTGGTGGCATTTTTTAAACAAGCAAGGACAACAGAAAAAAAACAGTCTCTCCTTATGTCACGTTTATTCAATTTGTGGACTCGACTGCAGGTGGTCCTTGAGACGGTATCACAAAAGATGTCTAAAACAAAATGGGTAGGTGTGACCATTTATTTAAAATTCAGGCAGTTTTTCAAAACTCTATTTCTATGCAGAGTGTCCAATTATCTACAAGATATATACGGTCTGTAGCACAAGCTATTATGATTGATTGATTTTTTTTTTTAACGAAAATACTTGCACATATATACACAAAATGGATCTTATCTCCCCTCAAAGTATCCATTTTGGGCAGCTATACATCAATTCCACTGAAGAAAATTCAAAAAGAGACATTCCTAAAATACTTTGATTAATGGATTATGTATACATCTTCCCCAAAGGGACTACTTCAAAGGAAATAACACACATTTGAATAAATAGGCTCTGAAATATTTGTTTAAAAATTTGCCTAATTTATCGTTACATGTAATCTAGAAAACAAACTGTAAAAGACGTAAGGTTCTCTGAACAAATACATTTTCACTTGAAATGCAAACATTCAAATAAATCTTTCCTTACCACTCAATAGTAAGAAAATGGAAAGCGATAAGTGATAAAGAAGTTAGGTATTAAAAAGCCAAGTAAGGATGAAAGGCCGTTATAGTCACTACCTTTTGAGAATTAAGTGACTACTGAGGAAAAAGAAAAATACCTTCAAATCTATAGCAAGCATTGTATAACAAATAGCAGCCAATCCACTTTGAAGACTGCAGGTATAAATTTCTCCTACCTTACAAAGCTTTACTTCATCTTTTAGTTATAGTATGCGCAGAAGTGGTTCCAACTAATAACTAATAATTCATTAAAAATGCAACCCATCTTGAAACACTACTACTAGAAAAGCAAATTACTGTCATTTATATTTTAGCACTTGCAGGACAGTAATTTTTACTCTAATCCATGCAGTGTTTTGAAAGAGGTATAATTGAAAACTAAATTGAAACTTGTAATTATTGTATCTATGCATCCATAGAAACATCTACACATTTTAAAATATATGTATTTTCTTTAATTCATCTTAACCTTAAAAACTCGTCCCAAAGTAGTTTTTATTAAAAAAATGTTTTAATACAAGGCATTTAATTTTACCTTCTTCTGTTTGTTCTGAAAATGGTACAAAACAAATACTTTGACCACAAACCTGCGTATTCAATGCCTTCAATCAAACCGCTGCAATTAATATGAAATTCTAAATACAGAATATAATGCCACATAAATAGTATAACAGCCAAGTCCTGTCTGAGAAGCCATATGTTTTTTCCCATTGTTCAAAAAAAGGAGATGACTTCCCGTCACTTATGTTTCTGATTAGCAAGGTGATTTATGCCACAATCACTAAAAATGCCAGCAAGTGAATGAGAAAATGCATAGTGACTGCACCAGATGTGCACAATAAACAGGAATCCCATTGTAATCTCTGGTACTTAGTTTATATGAAGGTAATGTAGGAAACACTCTTGGATATGGCAAAGTCACTCTTTTTTTACATTTGACTATAAATGATATGAAATAAATTGTGTGTTTTATACTTTATGGCATGCATACATTGATAAATTAGGTACCGTTTTGTATCCCGACTTATCTACAAGACAAACCTGGCTAAGATCATGGGGATTAATTGCTTCAGAAGTGTGAAATGCAGCTTTTCCATTCTTTTCTGCACACTCAGTGAAGAAACAATGATTAATCACTGTTTAACTATTCTCTGGAGGATCTACAAGATTGCCAAAGCAGGACTTATCCTCATAAATCCAAAAAATACAGGTTTAGATTTGTTGCCAACAACTGAAAGAACATGAACTTAAACCCATTTGTTATCAGATTAAAATAATGTCAAGGTTTTAGAACCCCACTGGTACACAATTTCCTTTTAATCGGTGACTACGATAGGAAATTAGATTAACACACAAGATATAACAGGAGCACATGTATTTTATAAAAATAATAAAAGTATTTTTTAAAAATTATACAATATCCTCAGCCTACTAATGCCAAACAACATACTATTGAACCGGAGCTGATAATCTCCCTTAGCTACATAAATATTTCCATTGTTCTGTGCTATTTATAAAAATTAAAATACATGCTATCAGATGAAAAGCACTTTTAAATGGTTATTTCATGTGGAAAATGGCTACCTACTTCAAGAAATTTTATTCCAGACAGCTACAGCTGAATGACTATTATGTGGATAAAATGATTTAGTTTGAATAGAACATAAATATATTTATAAGTCTTTATAAGACTGAAAATGTAAAACTCCAAACTTTAAGCCTACACTATAAATGATCCAAAAATAAGTAACATTTTGAACAGAAGTACATAAGAAGAGAGGTTTCAAATACATTCCAAGTAATTTAGGCTTTCAAAATATCCAGCCAATATCTCACTACATATATTGAAAAAATTAAGTAACTCTTAAGTTGAGGCAAAATTAGTTCACGTCATTTTTATATCCTGAACACATAGTTAATAACTAAAACCTTATCCTGTCTCAACAATGAAATGTTGGCTTAATAACGGTCAAATAATTACAAATTAAAGACTTCTTTAAAATCCTCTCTAAATGAGTGAGCTGTTCACAGACTACTCCTACATAAATGGGAATAACCTCAAGTAAAGACTTCAAATTTCTATGTAAAATAGAAATGAGGCCACCTCGCAATTATAAAGGATCCATTGTCTATTTGTCTGATTACATGGTCATATTACTTCTCCCTTCCAAGACGCTTCTTTCAGGTCTACTAGGTACCACAAAAACTAGGAGAACTGCAAAGAGGAGGAGGTGAAACTGTTGGTCAATTTCACTGTTCATTAAGTCTTTTTTAAAAGTGAGTAACATAAAGAGAATGTGAAACAGATTCTGTCTTTTCCACATTTCTATCTAGAGTTGGCTGTTTATCCATTATCAAAAGGTGAGAGTTAATGTACAGCACATGTATATCAAAAACTAAAAATATTCACAATAAACTTAGCAAAACATAAAGGAAAACATCTTAAAATGACATATGTATTTAAAAGTTAGCTGAGTACCTGCCATAGGGTAAACAGTTAATAAATATCTGTTGATCAAATGAAGAGATGAATTCAGATTGATTCTACTCTCAAAGCTGATGACATTTTAGAGTCTATAAACAGAGAATTACGCTTTGACCCTCTCCCTACGTTCCCAAACAACTCCACTTAAAGTTTTTCAATTCAGTGAATAGGATTTAAAAACCATCCTTATGTGTTACTCAAAATACGCCACTATCATAAAACCGCACAGAGACAATGGCTCGTCTTGTTTAACTCAGAACTATTAGAGGTTTGAGGATGGACATCACTATTACCTTGCAAAGGAACACAAGCATGTCAGAATGAGACAGCTGGGGTTTTTGCATTAAGATTTTTGCATAAAATTTTGCACTTAAAAAGGGAAAGTCACTGCAAATGGTTTAAGTCAGTAACCTAAACCAGAAACCAAGTCCCAGATGACAAAATGGCAACCCACTGGACAAATGTATACTTGAAGCCCAGGAAAGGAGACACATTAAATGATGTTAAATAATAAAGTTTTTTGTTTGTTTGTTTGTTTTTAACAGGGAAGCAACTAAGAATATGATGAAGGAGTGCTCTTTAACACCTAAACTATTCACCTATAAAAAGAATTCCCTGAAGACCCTTCTCAGAGTCAGCCAATGAAGTACTGGTCAGACTCACCACAAAATAGTATATTTCACATATTGGACAAGGATGTAATGTGGGTACATATCAAAAGAAAATGTGAGAACTTTTATTCTTCCCTAAAAAGTAATGCAATAAGCTAGAACCTGCATTTAGAGGGAATCAAAATAAAGTCACAAGAGGCACATGTCATCTTATTTCTATTGCATCCATAACAGTGGATACTCCCCAAGACAGAGTACTAAGTAAAGTGACAGTAGACCAAATATCCTCTCAGTAGAAGTGTCCTAAGTGCACAAGTGAATTGATGAATCTTCAGGAGGTATTACTCAAAATGTCTTCCAGCTCAGTGACCAAGGAACTCTTTATTGGAGCATTCTCAATACTGATTGATGCATGCTGCTTCTCTTCTACTTAAAAAAAAAAAAAAAAAAAAAAAAACTGTCTGGACCTCAGCTTTGCTGTTAAGCAGCCACATGTTTCTCCTTCTACTCTCCCTTGAACCCACTCTAATCAGATTTTCTCCTTTACTGAAACTACTCTTCTGAAATCACCAATGACTTCCCATTGCTAAATCCAACAGTCAATTCACAGTTCATCCATAACTTCATCTTTCAGCAACATTTGTCATAGATGATCATTTCCCTTTCTTCAAATATCTATACCATCCAGCTTCATAAGCTTACAGATATTCTGAAAGCCAAAGAAGTTTTCCTCCTACCTCACTGGGTTTTCCGTCCCTGGACTTCTCTAGTAATTCTACTTTTCCTTACCTGTTTACCTAAAGTGTTCCAAAGCTAGAACCTTCAATTTCCTCTAGCTATATTTACTGGACTGTGTCAATATAACCCTTTAAAAATACTATCTATAACTGACAACTTCCATGGTCTCTCCTTTATCCCAGACCTCTCACCTGAACTCTGGTCCAGTCTATCTGTCCTCTTGACCTTTCCACTTGAATATATAATAAACATCTCTAACTCAACATGTTTAATACCAAATTCCTGGCCTTCCCCCAAACCCCTTAACACACAGCCTGTATAATCTTCCCCTTCCTCATCAAATGAAACTCCATCTCTCCTATTATTTAGACCAAAACATTACTGGAGTCATTCTTGACTCTTCTTTCTCTCAGAGTTCAAATCTAATCTATCAGGAAATCCTGTTGTTCAAACCACAATCATCTCTCAGCTTTAACCTTCTGCATGGTCCTTCTGCTTCTACCTTGCTCCCTTAAAATTATTGATTTTTTAAACTTTTTTAAATGTTTATTTATTTTTGAAAGAGAGAGAGAGAGAGAGAGCACACAAGTAGGGGAAGGAGAGAGAGAAAGAATCCCAAGCAGATGTGGGGCTAGAACTCACAGACCATGAGATCATGACTTGAGCTGGAATCAAGAGTCAGAGGCT
This sequence comes from Lynx rufus, assembly GCF_022079265.1. Taxonomy (NCBI): domain Eukaryota; kingdom Metazoa; phylum Chordata; class Mammalia; order Carnivora; family Felidae; genus Lynx; species Lynx rufus. Next base: position 24,174,951 of record NW_025814867.1, on the reverse strand, counting down.
TAACCAACTAATTCACCCAGGCACCCCAATTGTTAATTGATTTTAAATTAACTGTAATTCTTTTAAACAATAAACCAGATGATAATTCCCAGATTCCTCTACAGTTTAATTGCTACTCCTCTCACCTCACTTTGCTACAGTCTCACTGATCACTCTGTTCTGTGAACACATAAGCAATATTCTCACATCGGAGCCTTTGCAATTCTTGCCTTCATAGCACAACCATCTAACCTACTATATATTTAATGCATTTATCTTGCTTCTTGTGGACTTCTCTACCTTAAAACTCAAGCTTAATGAAGTTAAGAATTATCTCTATTTTGTTTTCACTGTGGTATCACCTAGAACACTTTTCAGTGACAGCGGCTTCAAAGTTCTCAGGAGGAACAATGGATGGCAGAAAAAGATTAAGTCTTTGATGTTTTGAGAAAAATCATTTTAAATCTAGAAATACCCAGCAAAATGATCAATCAACTGTGAGAATAAAAGAAAAATATTTTATAAAAACAATAAAAAATTATCTAATATGCACAAGTCAGAAAATACACCTTTCACCATTTAACCTTCTGAAAATTTACTTAAAGGAAACCTAGGAATAAAGATGACAATGAGATCCAGGCAATATTGGAGCAAATCCAGCAATATAACGAACAGAAATCTGAGAATGACACTTCAGCAAAAGGCCCAGGAAACTCTGGTTTACGGGTTCATAAAAGTCCAGGATATGTGAGATATTTCTTCAAAGGCAGTAGATAACCTTACAAAAATATTATTTTATCACCAAATATCATTTTATCCAAATTGAATACCTTTTATTTCTTTTTCTTGCCAGATCTCACCAGGATTTCCAGTACTATGTCAAATAAAAATGGTGAGACTGGCTCTTTGTATGTAGGGGACATTACCTCATCCATCATAATTACTCACTGCAAAAATAACTCTGATGAAAAATCCAAGTAAAGAACAGTTAGGTCCTTGCAAAGGGGGGAAAAGGCAAGTTTGGCCATTCTTGTATTATTTGTGATCTTAGAAGAAAAGCTTTCAGCTTTCACCACTCAGTATGATGTAAGCTGTGGACCTGTCATATACTGCCTTTATCAGGTTGAGGTACATTCCCTCTACACTCACTTTGTTGGCAGTTTTTATCATAAATGAATGTTGAATTTGGTCAAATGCTTTTTCTGCATCTACTGAGATTATCATTTGATTTTCGTCCTTCATTTTATTAATGTGGTATATCACATTGACTGATTTGTGAATGTTGAACCATCCTTGCTTCCCTGGAATAAATCCCACTTGATCATGGTATATGACCGTTTTAAGGACTGTTGAATTTACTTCTGTTCAGTTTGTACAAGAGTTTTGCATCTACATTTATCAGGAATGCTGGCCTGTAATTTTCTTCCATTGTAGCATCCTTATCCAGTTTTGGTGTCAGGGTAATATTGGCCTCATAAAATGGCTTTGGAAATACAGCTGACTCTTAAAACAATGTGGAGGTTGGGCACATTGGCACCTCATGCAGTTGAAAATCCATGGATAACTTTTGACTCCCCAAAAACTTTACTACTAGCCTACTACTGACTGGAAGCTTTACCAATAACACGAACAGTCAATTAACACATATTTTGTACTTATAAGTACTATATACTATATTCTTACAACAAAGAGAGAAGAAAGAAATTGTCATTAAGAAAATCATTAAGATAAAACACATGTACAATATTATATTTATCAAAAAAATCCACATAAAAGTGAATCCACATCAGTTCAAATCTATGTTGTTTAAGGGTCAACTGTATTCCCTCCTCTTCTATTTTTTGGAAGAGTTTGAAAAGGAATGGCATTAATTCTACTTTAAATGTTTGGTAGAATTCACCTGTGAAGGCATCAGGTCCTGTACTCTTCTTTCTTGGGAGGTTTTTGATTACTCAATCTCCTTACTAGTGATTGGTCTGTTCGAATTTTCTATTTGACATGATTTAGCCTTGGTAAGTTGTAAGTTTTCAGGAATTTCTCTGTTCTTCCAGGTGCCTAATTCTTTGGTGTATAATTGTTCACAGTAGTCTCTTATGATCTTTATATTTCTTTTCTTTTCTTTTTTTTAATGTTTATTTGTTTTTGAGAAAGAGAAACAGAGCACAAGCAGGGGAGGCACAAAGACGGAGGCAGACACAGAACTCAAAACGGGATCCAGGCTCCACACTGTCAGCACAGAGCCCAATGTGGGGCTCAAACTCACAAACTGTGAGATCATGACCTGATCCAAAGTCGGACACTCAAATGACTGAGCCACCCAGGCACCCCTGATCTTTGTATTTCTATGGTGTCAGTTATAATATCTCCTCTTTCATTTCTAATTTTATCTTTTGAGTCCTCTTTTTTTTTTTTTTTTTTGACATGTAGCTAGTTTTGTCTGTATTTTGGAAAAAACAGCTTACTTTCACTGATATTTTCTCTTGTCATTTTTGTCTCATTTTCACTTATTTTTGCTCTTTGTTATTCTCTTACCTTACGGCCTAGTTTGTTCTTTTTCTAGTTCCTTTAGGTATATAGTTATTTGAGCTCTTTCTTTTTTCTTACTGTTAACATTTTTCACTATGAACTTCTCTCTTAGAATTTCTTTTTCTGCATTTGATTAGGGATAATTTTTATCATCTTTTTACTTTTTTATATACTCCATCCTTCCTACCACAGCTTTTACTTTTATAATCAGAAAAAAATGCTTGCAATTTTTTAAAGGACAAAAACGATAAATGTGATGGGAAGGGGTACTGAAAGAGATCACTTTGCAAAAGGATCTGGGTTATTCTAAGCTGATATAGAGTACTTAAAAAGTTAAAAATGTATTAAACCCAGAATGATTTGAAGGCATCAGCATGCACATACAATTTACATAGAACAAGCAAGAAGAGAATAAAGAAATATATACTTAACTATAAGGGATGGTTCTATCTAAGGTTTATCCCTTCTTCAAATTTTGAGATATGACCATTTGTACCTGTGTTCTCACTATAGAAGAACCAACTAAGTGCTCTGGTGTTTCCCAGCAGTTACCCAGCTTTTTGACCACAACATGTGATAGCTTGTAGTGAATATAGAGAGAGATGAGAAGCATGGAGAAGACAGATAAAGGGCAGCTTGACTGAGATAGAAAACAAATGGATTCCATTTACTTCCCAATGAGTCAGTCATGAGCAAGTGATGTAAAGTATCACAGGTGATGATTTACACACAGGTGATGTAAAGTATGGTTTCTGAAATTGCAAAGGCAATCCGTTACTAGACAGGGAAATAAATTTAGTTATGGGAAGCAGCATGTAGTAAGAGAAATATACAAAGATTAGAATAGAATAGAGCACTGCACACATTTCAGGTAGCTAGGGTAAAAACTATTTCAGCTTTTGTTTCACTTTCATTGGTACATTTATGCCTGTGGAAATTGGCTCATAAATGTAAATTTTATTCCTTACAATGGTTGTGTTAAAATAAATGTGAATTCCTCCTATCTGAGACACCTTCAACTCTAAGTTCAATAATTCTAGTTTTGCTACTCCTTTAACAAATTTAATGAAGGTGGCAGGGAGGGGGACAGAAAGAGATATGGATACCAAAAAGCCTTCTATATGGAATGTGCTAAAAGTACGCTGGCAGGAAAACATTTTTTAAGGCCCCCTATGAAGGCTCAGTTAAAGGAGAAGGAAAACAATAAGGGAAAGGGTAAGGAAAAGATTGGAAACTGATGACTAGATAGATGTAAGAAGTGGAAAGAAAGTAATCAGGGAACTCTGAGTAACTGTTAGAGAACAACATCATTCCCTGAAAAAGCCTACAATCTAAATCTGGCAGATTGTGTAAACGCGCGCGTGCGCGCGCGCGCGCACACACACGCACAAAAATGAATCTACAGAACATATTACTATAATAAGGATATTTTTTTTAATTTTTTTTCAACGTTTATTTATTTTTAGGACAGAGAGAGACAGAGCATGAACGGGGGAGGGGCAGAGAGAGAGGGAGACACAGAATCGGAAACAGGCTCCAGGCTCTGAGCCATCAGCCCAGAGCCCGACGCGGGGCTCGAACTCACGGACTGCGAGATCGTGACCTGGCTGAAGTCGGACGCTTAACCGACTGCGCTACCCAGGCGCCCCAAGGATATTTTATTGATAAGTGTTTATGTCCCCCCCAAAACTCACATGTTGAAATCTTAATTCCCAATGTAATGGGAATACACGATGAAATGGGAATATAGATTATAAGGGTGGAGATGTGGAATAAGCTTAGGAATTCCCTGAGCTTGCAGGGATGAGTTAACAAGGCATAAAGAAATAGAAAGTCATAGGATATACACACCCAAGTTTGGGTAAACAAGCTTAGGTAAATAACATTAGGTAAATGGGGCAAAGGCCCCCAGTATAGGACAAAGGTACAGGAACAGGGAATCTCAGGAAGAAAACATCCAAGATGAGGTAAACAAGATTAGGTATTCAGGGCAGAAAGGCCCCCTAACTTAGTATAGCAGAAAGCTGCTTTCACAGGAAGGAAGGACCAAATTAGGTAAACAGGTAAATAGGGCTACAGACCACAGTGGGGCAAAGTTGCCCAGAGCAGAGCTAATTAGCAAAAGAAAGATGCCTTGCTGACAGTGAGGTAGCATGCTCAGGCTTTCTTGTCCCCTAGGCCAGTTTAGGTAAACAGAGGTGGGGCCTCTCTTCTGCTGTAAACAACCTTCCACCCAGATTTTGTTTTGTATTTACCCAAACCTCTAACACCACGTATCTCCAAAACCTTCTTCCCCTCCCCCCACCCATGAGTTCATGTTCATGGTTTCGTTGTCTCTTTGTGCATGTCCATCACACTTGTAAGCCTTCTGATCCTCATAAAAACAGAGCAAGGACTCTTACTGGGGACTTTTGTCTCCTCCCAGGACATTAGCCTCTCTCGCATTTTTAGTCCTGCATCCCACTTTCTTGCTGGACAAGAGAGGACTCCAGACCCAGAGTCTATGACAGGTGGAACCCTCATGAATGGGATTAGTGTCCTTATAAGAAGAGACCTTAGAGAGGTTTCTCACTCCTTCCACCATGTGAGGACACACAAAGAAGATGGTGGTCTGTGAATCAAGCACTGCATCTGCTGGCACCTTTATCTTGGACTTCTCAGTCTCTGTGAAGACTGTGAGAATTGTTACAAATAAATTTCTGCTGTTTGTAGGTCACCAAGTCTATGGAATTTTTGTTACAGCAGCCCAGAGACTTAAGACAGATACTGATAGCATTCAATTTTTAAAGGTACATTTTGAATAAATATATGCTTACCTTTCAGGAGATCTTTATTGATCCAGAAATCTAACTGACACCTGAAAATGCATGCTCTAATCTGAAGATGACTTCAGATTCAGTACAACAGAGTTCTCCAAATACGAGTCTTGGTTGGCAAACAGGAAGCAAAGAAGAATGAAGAAATAGAGATCACTTGAGTTTTCCCTCAACCAAGCTTCTGACAAAGAAGCAAATACCTAGAAAAATAAATAAATAAAATAGCCTCACACATTCCTATCCCAAAAGGAACCCTGAACCAAAGCAAACAATAAAAAGGCAAGCTGAAAAAATTTAGGTCATACTATTTTAAGCTTTTGGACGACAAGTGTTAGCCTACTCACTAATCACTCTTTCTATCATCTATTTTAACTTCTGGAAGAAAGGAAGCCATTTTATTTTACTTAAAATAAATGGTACTACAAAAACTTTAAATCTAAAACACCTCCATATGAAACAAATCACGTTACAACTTCATTTCCTTGACATGAAAGTGTTCAAATAATAAACACGCTATTCTAATACATAGTAAAATAATACCAAGTACTAAAATTACAAAGAATAAAAAAATGGAAAACTGCCATTTGAAAACAAACATGGGGAAAAATTCCATTGAAAAGGATTCCAAACATTAATAAAATGTCAAATTCAAATACTGATGTATCAGTGCAACAAGTAAATATTATTTGTGATGTAAAAAGTAATTTCCCTAGCTTTTTTGCATAGAGAAAAAGAAAAATGTCTTATCACCTGTAATTAATATTCTTCCGTAAGTCATATGACACAGATACAATCTACATGAAATCTGCAAGAATGACAACTGACTTTCTTAAATAGCTATCTAATGTAAGTAAAGAACCTCTTAATAATAATATCAAATTACTCAACATTACTATCACTTTCCTCTAGATTTCATTCTATATAGTTTACTCCCTATAACCTGTTAGAACTTATTAGTAGCTCAACATATGTACAAAAGGACAAAAGTAATTAGGTACTATAATGTGAAACATAAATCAATACCACAGAACTGAAAAGCATTATGACAATAGATATAACTGAAACCTACTGAGATTCAAAAGAAATTATTTAAAACACATTTTAGCATCATATGCTATTAAAACCAAGTAACAAAGTATGATTTGTAACGTGGCAGATTAACGTGGCATTGACCTCTAAACAGATGTCCAGAAACTTTTATGCTCTTGTATTGAATACAATTCATGTTGTTTGTTTGATAAAGAGAATGATTTATTATGTTCTGATGTAGCATTTCCTTATTTTAACTTTCAATCTTATCTGAAAAATTACCAACAATTCATTTCTAAATTATACAATATATGTGTGAAAGATACCTAAATACAGTCTACACCTCCTTGGACGGTAATATAGTCACATGCTTTTTCTGTATGGTTGAGCTAAAAATTGCTACATGTCTCCATTTCTTATCTTTCCTTTGTAAAAATACAGACCATTTTTATTCTATGGGTGGCTCTTTAGAATGAAGGACATTCAAATATCTTTCAACTATTCCAATATATGTGTATTTCACAAATGTGTGTTTATATAATAGTTAATCTATATTGTCACACTACTGTGTCAATACTATTCAGAGAATGATGGCTATTACTTCATAATGGCTATTCACAACCAAAGAAAAACTGCTAATATAATCAGTATCCTGAGTAGTTATAATTTGTTTTATTTCTAAATACATACTTTACACTCAGGTCAATTCTACATGTCATACATTGCTCCGAAAGTAATTTACTTTCTTGCTCTGACAGGATATATCCAATGAAATATTTTATTGGCATACCATCAGAGAAACCAAAAAGGAGAAAAACACCTACAAGGCAGAGTTAGCTAACAGAGGCTTTATCTCTACAGTAATACTGTATGAAACTAGACTTCTTCAGCCATCTATATGCAGAGAAAATGTTTACCATTAGTCTCACTGAAAGGATATACCAGTTCTTTTTCTAGTTATCCTCTATGGAATTGCATAAATATTGAGAAAATCTAGAAATAGACATACACATGCACATATAAAAATTATTGTCAGTGTATAAGTTACTGCTGCCCTGGGACTGCAATAATTTATGTAACATCTGTTTTCATATTTTTCTAATTTTTTTCCTAATTAACATGCATATTTAACGCATAAATGCTCAGACCACCTCGTTTTTCTGCTGACTGTGCCTCTTTATTTTTGAAGTTGTGCACTCCTAGGGAGAATTCAGGAGAGATGGAAACCAAAATCTTATTCAAAGCACTAATTTTAAAATGTAAACAACAGTACTAAACCAACTTCCAAGAAAATACTAAAGTCTTAAGAGTTTTTCAGAATAAAAGTTCAAGCTGCCAACAACAGTCATGCACTTAACTTGAGGTCCAAATACCAACGAGCAACACAGAAGCTTAATTCCAATATTATATTAATCTTCTTGATTCCTTTTTAATTTTTATAAAAGCTGAGAAACCTACTATAAAATCTATGATCATTTGACTTTGAAAATTCTGGTAGCATTTTAAAATTGTTATGCCGTAGGCAACAAACATACATGAACACGTTCCATATGGTAAGCATCAAGAAGTATGTAACCAGCTATATGTTTTTGAATTTTAAGCTTCCAAATCCTGTGCAGATGTGAGGAAAGGGGGAAGTTTTGACTCTGAAGCTACATTCAAGTACAATCAACTTCTGAAAGATCTTAATCTGTACTGGGAAATTTAAAATTCAAAATACTACTTATCTTTATTTTTAATAGAAAAAGTAAAATTAGAGGCTGATCAAACAAATGCTACAATAACTAAAGTATTCCCAAATAACAATGTTTAATATGCCAACACTGTGACTCCATCTGTACTTACCTCACTTTAGAATTAAACACTTTGTATTTTAATTGCCTAGTTATGTATTTCAGGCAGTCATTTATTACTTCTCATCTGTTGTCAGGGCTGTTCTAGGCCTTTGTAAACACGGAAATTCTCAACCCTCATAGAACTTACATTTTACTTGGGATATCAGACAGTATCCAATAACGATGCAAATACGTAACTGTAAACAGAGATCAACGCTATTAAAAACAGGGGAAGGGGTAAGCCATGAGATTTAATAACAGGAGATTTGATTTAGCCCAGAGGTCAGCAAAGACCTAAAGACTACTTAAGATGAGATCTGAAAAGTATGGGGCAGTCTAGGAACAGCAAGTACTAAGGTCTCAAAGCATTATGAGAAAAGCACATTCTGAGTCAAGAAAGAGAAGCAGAAGGGCCAGTCACAGCTAGAGAGAGAACATATGTGAGACAAAATGGGGCAGAAGAAGTCAATAAGGCAAAATTACCACAGGGTTTTAAATATAGTATCAATCAATTACACATTGAAAAATTACCAAATTTGGCTGAGTTACGGAGACGAGCAAGAAAGGTAAAGGGGAGGAGTTAGGTGTGAGGTGACAGATTAGACTAAAGTGGTGGTGGTAAAGATGCGGAGAGAAGGCAGGAAGATTTATGGGCTAACAGAAGAATTTGGTGAAAGATTCAATTTTGTGGAGAATGAAGCTGGATAACAATTCCATTCAGTGATATAAGGAAACCTGGAAGAAGATCTGCTGTTGGAAGAAAGAGACCAAATTACACTAGGGCATATTAAAGGATTACCTGTTGGAGATGTCTTGCAGGGATTTCAATGTAAACATCAGAGCTATAATAGTCTGGAGATTTAAGAAAGGTCTGGGCTAGAATCAAATTTAGAACTTACTAGGATATGGGTAGCAACAACAACAAAAAAGGCACCTACATTGCTTTTCCCCCCTGAAAAATTCCCTACGCACATGTTGTATCTTCCTTGTTTCTAGCTATCATACCACATTGGAACAGAAAAAAATATATACTTCATAATGTGACAAAATCATATAGCTTGTAAATGGTTAACTTCATAAGGCATATATGCCTTATCTTAAGTTACTAAATAATAGTCATCATTTACTGAAATGCCTACTTGGGTTAAAAACTATTAAAAATATGCTGAAGCATTCTAAAAATGTGCATCAGGTCATTAATCCTCACAATAACCTTAGAATTGAACAATTATTGAGCCTACTTTTTAGATGCAGACACCGAAGTTAGGGAAGTGTTAAGAGTTGCTAGTAAAGCCAATAAATGAGAGAGGCACACTTCCAACCCAAGCATATCTGAATCCACAGCCCATTTTCTTTCCACTAAAAAGGAGGGTAGCAGGTATCGATCTTCAGAATAAATTTACCTCAGTTTCAAACCTGGCCCCAGAAGACCACTTAAGCTCTCTTAAATATCCTCATCTGCAATTCCTACCTTGCTAGGAAATAGTGACACTTCAGGGAACATATAAAGTGTGTATCACCATTCACATGATCCGTCACCACAGGAGCCACAGTTGAGAGAGGGCTTAGAGCAGAAACTAAGGCTGACACTGAAAGTTTGGGAAATTTCACAGCATAGGTCAGGGCAGGTCATCAGGTACAGTACCTCGGCTCATCCTTGTTCTTCCCCTCATGGAGGAAGAGTAGTTTCCATCAAAAGAGCAGATGCTAATATGATAAAAGCTGTAGGTGGAGAGTTCAGCAATGTTTCTAAAACATTACAATGCATAAAAATCACCTGAGAGGTTTTTTTTAAGTTTATTTATTTATTTTGAGAGAGAGTGTGTGTGCATGCATGAGAGAGGGGCAAAGAGAGGAAGGGAGAGAGAGAACCCCAAGCAGGCTCCGTGCTGTCAGCAGAGCCCGCCTTGAGGCTCGATCTCATGAACCAGTGAAATCATGACTTGACCTGAAGTCAAGAGTCAGACGCTTAACCAACCAAGCCATCTAGGCACCCCCTGAGAAGCTTCTTAAAAATGGAGACTGCCAAGCAGATCTTCTCAAGGATTCTGACACAGAAATGGAAAAGATGCCCCTTCAAGCTTTCTAAAAGATATCTACCTACAGCAACCACTTTCCATTCTTTAGCATGTGTTTTTTAAATTATTTGTTAAACATATATATTTTTTTAGTCCAATTAAATTGTACCCAACTTAATATAAACATTTCAGATATTTTTCTTAACAACTACTGTCAAGGTTCCTTCCCAATGGAAAGAGGGATAATAAAACAAAAGTAGTTTTAACGATACATAAAATGCCTCCATCAAAACTTATTTTCCTTAATATAGATTTTAGTCTTATGATTAAAACTAAGTCATCTAGGGATATATATGTCAAAAGACATAGGAATGTTTAAAGGAGATGAATGGTTCATAAAGAACATTTTGTCACAAAAGTTAACCTTTGGTGAAAAAAAAAATATATATATATATATTTGATTAAAGAATCCTGTACGGGGCGCCTGGGTGGCTCAGTCGGTTAAGCGGCCGACTTCGGCTCAGGTCATGATCTCGCGGTCCGTGAGTTTGAGCCCCGCGTCGGGCTCTGTGCTGATGGCTCAGAGCCTGGAGCCTGTTTCAGATTCTGTGTCTCCCTCTCTCTGACCCTCCCCCATTCATGCTCTGTCTCTCTCTGTCTCAAAAATAAATAAATGTTAAAAAAAAAAAATTTAAAGAATCCTGTACTTATGTAAGAGGGTCTAATACAGTAATAGTTATTCAAAAAATGGATAACGAGATTACATGTAACCCTGTCAAGTGACACCAATGAAAACTAATATATACTGGTACCAAAGCAGCATTCAAAAAAGAAAATGTCTACTCTATTTCCAGACACTTCAGATCACTTAAAAATGAAAGTATGTCTATCTTTCCTTCTACATGAACCACAGCTGTCACTGTGGAAGCATATATTCCAATCATTGTCCCAGCGGCTCCCATCAACTTGATCTACTGGTGCCCTGAGTCAGGGCTGCCTTAACAACATTCTAGTGACCTAAAGGTTCTAACAAATTCCATGGGGCACATGTGTGGCTCAGTCAGTGGAGCATACAATTCTTGATTTTGGTTCAAGTCATGATCTCAGAGTCATGGAATCAAGTCCCACATCAGGCTCCATGCTTAGCATAGAGCCTGCTTGAGATGTGTTCTCGTGTTCTCTCTCTCTCTCTCCCTCCCTCCCTCCTTCCCCTCCCTCTGCCCCTTTCCCCAACTTGTGTGCACATTCTCTCTCTCTCTGTCTCTCTCTCTCTCAAATAACAAATTCCAAAACTCCAAACTTTCATCCAAGGCTAACTGAATTTAATTTTTTTTTATTTTGAAATTTCAAGATGGATGTTGTTAAGACATATTATCTGTGAAGCTAAATATGGGCAGTTAAAAATTTAAGTTTATGACATAATATCTCCTTGTGTTTTTATGAGTCAAAGAAAATACCCATTCAGGTTTCTGTTTTTGATCCCGTGATTTACATCAGGACCATGATAGGGAATAGAAAACTAAAGATAATAAAAGTTGCTTGAAAAAGAACTTCAGTAACAATAACATTACTACTATACTGTGCTGCTATTTACATGGTATATCTCATTTAATGTCTCCTCACCTCCACCCTAACCACTCCCACTTAAAACAAACAAACAAACAAACAAAAAACAGGGGCACCTGGGTGGCTCAGTCAGTTAAGTATCTGACTTTTGATTTCAGCTCAGCTCATGATTTCACAGTCATGGGATCGAGCTCGTCCTCAGGTTCTGCAATGACAGCGCTGAGCCTGCTTGGGATTCTCTCTCCCCCTCTCTCTACCCCTCCCTGACTTGTGCTCTTCAGCACATGCGGTGTCTCTTTCTCTCTCTCTCTCTCAAAATAACAAAAATTTAAAAATTTAAAAATTTAAAAAAGCTAAGAGGAGCTTGAGCACACTAACTTGCCCAAGATCTTATCATTAACAACTGGTAAAGCTGGGATTTGAATCCATGTGATTGGAACCCAGAGGCCACATGGTCTTAACCATTATAACATGCTATATTAATTTAAAGGCTATATTAAGTGTGATTTACTTGACCATTACTCACTCTGTTCATGAAATCCCTTAACTCTATAAACCTTTACACAGCCAAAAATCCCGAAAGTACTGACACAATATAAATCTTTCTTTCTGTCTTTTATGGTAAATGAAATGCTTCCACACTGTTCTAATAATAAAGCATATCTTTGCTTCCTAAATGACTCGTCATCTTGTAACAGTATATAACATTATTTTCTCACAGTCATGCTCATTTTCACTAACCACAGTCGGTATCAAGTTAGATCCCACACTACCAGAAGCTCCAGGCAAGACAGAAACCAATGTATATACAGTGCAAGAAAATAACTTTTTGTGATTTAAAGATTATCTCTTCTACTATTTCTCTTGGTGCCAACAAGATAACTTTTCTTCCCAAATCTTGGTTACATTTAGGATTCATTTAGAACCAACCTCTAAGTACCAAGTTTGAATTAGCTTTAGAATAAGAAACAGATCAGTCTCAATCACTCTGTATATATAAATAAACCAAAAGAAGCCAGTCAATTCTGAGAGTTGCTTTGGGAACTTGGGGTTCATTCCAATCCTGAAGATCAGTCTAAATGCCCTGAGAAAAGTTAGAAAATTCCAGGAACTGTGGTTTCCCTAAGAGAGCTGCAGATTCAATCTGACTCCATGAGATGAAAAATTCCATTAAGCTTTAGTCTTCATCCATTTCCTCCGGCAGACATAAGGCATGGGACTTTTCAAAGTACACATCTTCCACAGTACAATAAGGAAGTAAACATATTTGTAATTAAAGTACTCCCTTCTTTTAAGTGTGTTCCTGTAACTAACATGAAAATAAGATTTTTGAAGAAATTATTTTAGATTAAATAAGCTGAAAGTTTAAGCATCGTCCATAATTTTATTTTGTATTCTAAATTCTCAGTTCCAGACTAATTAAATTATTCCACATCTCATTAACTACTCCTCCTTATGTTATTCCATTTGTTTCAGAGTTCCTTTTTTTAATCTGTTGCCTTTTTATAACATTACCTGTCACCTTTTATCCATGAACACTGTAATTTATCCTGTTCAAACTATGCAAAAAGAAAAACTCAAACCATACTTGATTATGCTGGAGGAAAGTCTGTGAAATATTCTAGAATTCTGGGGAAGCTTTAACTCTCAGAAAACAGAAGTGGACGAAACTAATTATAATAAGAAAGAGAACAGATAATAAGTTAGCTCTACAAAGGACTCAATTATTTAAGATTTATTTTTTCTGCTGCGTGGCTCATGACTTTCCCATCACTTACTTCACTACCAAACTACTGTTCCTTTATTGATCTCTCTACCTATTAGCTTCTTCTCAAAAAGAAATAAAGGAAATCTAAACTGGATAATGTTGGTGATCATTAGCAGCATAGAAAAATGGCTGAATCAATTATCAGGCACTTGGTATTTTTGAAAGATAATTCCAGTGGTGGTGTAGAGTACTAGCAATGAAACTGGCATAGTAGCTTCAGAAATGGGAGGACTGACAAAGAATATGAGAAAAAAATGGTGGCACCTAGACATAAAAATGGAAGAAGAGAAAAATGGAAGAAGAGAAGAGTAAATTTCCAAGGTTTCTAATTTAGGAGTTAGGCAAAATGTTTATACTATGAAAGGACTAAAAAAAAGTAGGAGGGGAAGGAGTAAGAAAAAAGTTAAGAGAAAAAGCACATACTATATCACTTCATATCTATAGCTATCTCAGTACCTCATACCCCTAAAAATGTATGTTTCTCTGTGAATAAAAAAATGAATGAAATATCTCAATTTTATTTTTGTTAACTTTTATAACATTAAGTAATTTGAATTTGCTTACTAACATGAAGTTTCTTATTTCTTTCTTCTTTTTTTTATTTTTTTAATATATGAAAATTTATTGTCAAATTGGTTTCCATACAACACCCAGTGCTCCTCTCAAAAGATGCCCTCTTCAATACCCATCACCCACCCTCCCCTCCCTCCAGCCCCCCCACCCCCCATCAACCCTCAGTTTGTTCTCAGTTTTTAAGAGTTAACATGAAGTTTCTAAACTCACAACTAATTCCATAACTACTTGAGACTTTTTTTTTTTTTTAATTTCCTAGATTCTAAACAACACTGCTGGAAGCCTAGAAGTGTCTCCAATTGTAACTCTCTTTTAAAAGTTGCCAAATTGTGGTCTCTATGATTCACCTAATATCTCACTTCGAGCAACTAACAGGTATAAACAATCCAGCTGAATTTTAAAGTTTGCATAAGGTTACTCGCTCAGTAGTAACACTCCAACAATATAAATACCAAAAGATCATACCTGTATTAGTGCTTTCGGTATCCTAACTCAATAAAACAGCAGTAAATTAATTTACTTTTGCTACTCAGAAGGATAACTTTTTAAATGTATTCTTCAAACCACTTTAAAAATATTTAAAGATTCCAGGCAAAATGATTACTATGGTCTAATATTGCAATATGATGTATAAAACTAAAAATATTCAAAATCCCATAAGAAAACTGCTGAGGTTAAAAGATTATAAGTTGGGAAAATGAAAAGAGGAAAATCATAAATATAATAAATGGAGTATACCAAAACTTTTGGTTTTATAACCAGAAGGATTACAAAGTTATTTCAAAAAACTACTGTTTTCTATTTTGAATGCTAGAAATTCAGCAAGCAACTGGCTATTACTCTCCAAGGACAGAAACCCAAATAAGGCACTCAAATCTTATAGGACATTAAAAAAAAAAAAAAATTGCCCAAAGACAGTCTTATAAAAAATGATGCTCAAGGTCTTTTGTGTTTATCTTTATAGTAATTTATCTCATCCAAGCTAACAGATAGGAGATGTGACAGTAAATGCATGATTAACTATCACACTCCTTACAAGCACAAATTTTAAAAAGGCTTGTTGGGGGCACCTGGGTGGCTCAGTCAGTTAAGCATCTGGCTCTTGATCTCAGCTCAGGTCATGATCTCGTGGCTCATGAGATGGAGCCCCGTGTGGGGCTCTGTACTGACAACACAAAGCCTGCTTGGAATTCTCTCTCTCCTTCTCTCTCCGTCCCTCCCCTGCCCATGTGTGCACCATGCTCTCTCTCTGTGTCAAAATAAATAAATAAACTTAAAAAAAAAATAAACAGGCTTGTTGAAACCTTCAAAAAAGCTAGTAACCCTATTAAAAAGGACACACTCCCCAGCCCTCTATACTGGTCCTCTCCTTGCCTAAGTGACTGAACACCAGACCACCTTCCAGAGCAGTATTTGTGGAAGAAAAAAAAGCCCTAAAGACTAGGTTACCTAACCTAAAATTGTTTCTGCTTTTAAAATATGATGGCCTACAAATTCACTGAAATAATATCTTTCATTGAAAATACTCAAAATGACCTTATCTAAAGACTATCAATATGTAAAACTTATGTTTAAACTTTTTTTTTTTTTCCAACGTTTATTTATTTTTGGGACAGAGAGAGACAGAGCATGAACGGGGGAGGGGCAGAGAGAGAGGGAGACACAGAACCAGAAACAGGCTCCAGGCTCCGAGCCATCAGCCCAGAGCCCGACGTGGGGCTCGAACTCACGGACCGCGAGATCGTGACCTGGCTGAAGTCGGCCGCTTAACCGACTGCGCCACCCAGGCGCCCCCTTACGTTTAAACTTTTAACTGCCTTTCTGAGCAATGCCTGATGATGTTAATTTCTCAGTCCATGATACTTGGGGTGGGAGTGAGGGTGGGAGGAGGATGTCCTAAAAGAAAGACTCTTCTTTGTGTTGTAAAAACGTCATTTTGTTTAATTCTCACAATAGCTATATGAAAAGTCCTAATATTATCATTACTCCTACTTGCTCTGCAGATGAAGAAATGTAGGTATGGTTAACTAGATTTATTTAATATCACACTCTTAATAATTAGTATTTAAACTCAGGTCTGTAACGCTCTACAAGCCATGTCCTTTCCACAACATCACAATGCTTTCAAGTATACCTGTGAGTAAGTAATGTAAGTCAAAATCATGTGGTGAATTAAAGTGATTCCTTTATCTCTACCTCACCAAAGTACCTTGGAAACCTACCATCAAAAGTGATTAAGTGTGTATCACCTATGACCGTGGACCATGGACCACTGAAATCTGTGATTCAGGAAGCTCAAACATCAGTTTCTCTCACTTTATTTTCACTCTGAAGTATATTATCTCTTGTATTCAATACTACAGAAAAGAAACATCTCTCAAGCTCTGTGCTTCAGTGGTATACACCGATTTAGGATTAAACTCTCTAAACAACAAATTCTTACTTTTCTTTATGTAACCTTGATAGACCATACATACATACATAGTTGCAAATCAGACTTTTTAAAAGGCATCCCTTCTCCAATGTCCCGAAAGCAGTGTGCAGGTTGGCCAAAGACAAAATACATCCTGAGCCTCATTAGTATAAATGTGCAATGAATATAGATAAAGCCCAGAGTAAGTCTTCAAATACAAATTATCATACTCAGAATAAATAATAATAAAACTAGAAAATTCAGATCCAGAGTTGACATAACCAATTAAAAAGGGTTCCAAAGAAATTATTAAAATACTGCCTAGAGGCAATTCCAGAATTTCCTTATGAAGAACTCATCACTCTTGACAGAGGGCCAGACTTCTTTTGACACTTAGCAGAGTTTCTCAATCAGAACACGTTTAAAACGAGACAGGAAGTTTCAGAATAAGCCACTTCTGGCTCTTGCAGCAAAGGAATAACGTTGACCAGAAAACAGAGCTCTACATGGCAATAAGATTCGACCATGTATGTGTTATGTTACGTACAAGTTACTTTTAGGAAATAGATTGGTAAATCATTTTCTCAAGTATGAGAATTTTAAAAAACTAAGTTCTGGGGCGGCTCAGTCCATTGAGTGTCCACCTGGGTGGCTCAGTCCATTGAATGTCTGACTCTTGACTTCGGCTCAGGTCATGATCTCATGGTTCATGAGTTCGAGTCCCACACTGGGCTCTGTACTGACAGTGCTGGGGATTTTGTCTCACTCTCTGTTCCTCCCTGCTTGCTCTCTCTCTCTCTCTCAAAATAAATAAAAATAAACTTAAAAAAACACTAAGTTCAAAAAATTCTGTAGTTTATTTTCTTTTGATTATTATTATTCTAATTTTACCCTCAGTAGCTTAGACTATTTTGAGCTGTACTTAACCAAGATTTGGTGCCTAGAAATCACTTAACATAAGTTTATTAATTTCCTAAGAGCCATATTTTCAGTTCAATTTAGTCTCAGATTTCCACATACACAAAACATCCACCTCTAGATTGGTGCAGTTCTCTTCCAGACTTATATTTCTTCTTCAACAAAAAGCTCTCATCAGAGCAAAAACTCTTCACAAAGCAATGGAGCTGCATTTCCTAATGGACTGGCCTTCCCAGCTTCATACAATTAATAATAGGAAGGTCACAGTTCAAGATGGTAGGTAGTAAGATCCTGAACTCACTTCCTTTCATGGACACAACAATTTAGAATCACGTTTGAAATAATTCCCTCTAAAGAGGACATACATACTGGATGAAAAGATCCTCCACAATAAGGGAAAACACCAAGATGGGTAGAAGGGGTAGAGATAAAATATTGCTAAGTAATAAACCACACCCCAGGTGTGGTGCTCCATGGACAGGAGGAACCTCAAAGGTATGGAACTTTTCCCTGAGGCGTAAAAGATCCAAGCTCCACATTGTGCACCCCAACCTTTATATCCTACACAGGAGAGACAAGACCTCGAAATGCCTGGCTTTGAAAACCAGCAGGGAGTATATCCAGAAAAACTACAGAACTATAGGGAAAGCGAAACCGACCCTTAAAGGGCTCACACACACAGACTCACTCAATCCAGAAACAAATGCAAAAACACCAGATTTAAAAAACAAAACAAAAAACAAACAAACTAATAAAAACAGTGCACAAAACATAGGTAAAAGAGATCTACTTTACCAATCTCAGAGCAAGCACCAGAGAGGCAGGAGGGACTGAGACACTGGCAGTAGCCATTTTTGCTAGTTTATTCAGCCTTATCTCCAGCACTGGAGAGTGCCATTTTGGAATCCTCCCTCAAGACTGCTAATGCCAGAGGATGGTGCCCCACTAAGAAGCCCATACAACCCAGCAGCTCAGCCAGACCCTGCAGCTGACAGGATAATAACTCTGCCTAACAGTATGCCTGTAGCAACTGCGGCCCTGTCACAACAGGGGGGCACATGCGGCCCACACAGGGAATACCTCTGGAGCACTGGGGCAGATTGCATTTCTGGGCCCCACAGGACAACTCCTACATAAGGCTGTTCTTTCAAGACCAAGAGATGGCTGAACAACCTAAACACAAAGACAAACACAGACTGGGCAAAATAAAGAGACAGAAGAATATGTTCCAGTCAAGGGAACAAGATAAAACCTCAAAAAAAGAAATAAACAAAATGGATATAGGTAACCCACTCAATAAAGAATTCAAACTAATGGTCATAACGATATTTACCAAACTCATGAGATGAACAGATGAAGACAGTAAGAACTTCAATGAAGAGATGGAAAAGATATCCATACCAAGACACCTCATACTTAAAATGTCAAAAATTAAAGATAAAGACAATCTTAAAAGCAGTAGGAAAAGGCAATTAGTTACATATAATGGAACCCCCACAAGACTATCCACAGATTCTTCAGCAGAAACTTTGCAGGTCAGAAGAGAGGGAGCATGATCTATTTAAGTGCTAAAAAAGAAAAAACTTCCAACCAAGGATCAAAGATAATCTACCCAGCAAGGTTATCATTCAGAAGTGAACGGGGTATAAAGAGTTTCCCAGACAAGAAAAAGCTAAAAGAGTTCATCACTACTAAATTGGCTTTATAAGAAATATTAAAAAGACTTCGCTAAGCATAAAAGGAAAGGCCGTAACTAAAAATAAGAAAATACCTGAAAGAAAAATATATCACTGGTACAGGCAAACACATAGAAAAGGCAGTGGATCGACCACTTATAAAGCTAGTGTGGGTGTGCCTGGGTGGCTCAGTCAGTTAAGTGTCCAACTTCGGCTCAGGTCACGATCTCGCGGTCCGTGAGTTCGAGCCCCGCGTCGGGCTCTGTGCTGACTGCTCAGAGCCTGGAGCCTGTTTCAGATTCTGTGTCTCCCTCTCTCTGACCCTCCTCCATTCATGCTCTGTCTCTCTCTGTCTCAAAAATAAATAAACGTTAAAAAAAATTAAAAAAAAAAAAAGCTAGTGTGAGAATTAAAAGAAAAATTAGTAAAATCACCTGAATCTATAATAATTAGTTAAGGGATACACTAAATAAAAAGATGTAAAATATGACATCAGAAACAAAACACGGTTGCAAAAAAGAGTAAAAGTGTAGTGCTTTCAGGATGCTTAGAACTTAAATGACTACCAACTTAAAACAGACTGATAAATATATAGGTTGTTATATATGAACCTCATGGCAACCACAAACCAAAAACCTATAACAGATACACAAAAAATAAAGAGAAAGGAATCTAAATGTAACACTAAAAAAAGTCATCAAATCACAAGGGAAGAGAGAAAAAAAAATGAAAGGAACAGAGAAAAATTACAAAAGCAACCAGAAAACCATTAATAAAAGGGAAATACATACCAATAATTATTTTCAATGTAAATGGATTAAATGCTTCAATCAAGAGACATAGGTGACTAAATGGATTAAAAAAGAAGATCTATCTATATACTGCCTACAAGAGACTCATTTTGGATCTAAAGATACACACAGACTGAAAGTGAAGGGATGAAAAAAGATATTCCATGGAAATGGAAACAAAAAGAAGGCTGGGGTAGCAATACCTAGTATCAGACAAAAAGCAGGTAGCAATATTTACATCAGACAAAATGAACTTTAAAGCAAAGGATGTAACAGGAGACAAAGCAGGGATTACACACATAATGATAAAGGGATCAACCCAACAAGAAAACATATATAATACATGTAAATATTTATGCACCAGAGGAACACCTACAGAAAAAGCAAATATTAGCAGACACAAAGGGAGAAATTGACAGTCATATAGTAACAGTAGGGGACTTTAACAGTTCACCTATGTCAATGGAACACATCACTCAGACAGAAAATTAATAAGAAAACACTGGCCTTGGGGCGCCTGGGTGGCTCAGTCGGTTAAGCGTCCGACTTCGGCTCAGGTCATGATCTCGCAGTTCATGGGTTCGAGCCCCACGTCGGGCTCTGTGCTGACAGCTCAGAGCCTGGAGCCTGTTTCAGATTCTGTGTCTCCCTCTCTCTCTGCCCCTCCCCCACTTGCACTCTGTCTCTGTCTCAAAAATAAATAAACATTAAAGAAAAAAACAACAACAACAACACTGGCCTTGAACAAACATTAGGTGAGATACACCAAACAGATATATACAGAACATTACATCTAAAACCAGCAGAATATACATTCTTCTCAAGTGCACATGGACCATTCTTCAGAATATTATCACATTAAGCCACAAAACAACTCTCAAAACAATTTGAATTTAAAAGAAGACTAAGGGGGCGCCTGGGTGGCGCAGTCGGTTAAGCGTCCGACTTCAGCCAGGTCACGATCCCGCGGTCCGTGAGTTCGAGCCCCGCGTCAGGCTCTGGGCTGATGGCTCAGAGCCTGGAGCCTGTTTCCGATTCTGTGTCTCTCTCTCTCTCTCTCTGCCCCTCCCCCGTTCATGCTCTGTCTCTCTCTGTCCCAAAAATAAATAAACGTTGAAAAAAAAAATTAAAAAAAAATAAAAGAAGACTAATATACCAAGCATCTCTTCTGACCACAATGGTATGATACTAGAAATAACTGTAAGAAGAAAAATGGAGGAAAAAAAGAAGAAAACTGGAGAAAAACAAACAACACATGGAGACTACACAACATGCTACTAAATAACTAGTGAGTCAAGAAAGAAATCAAAGAGGAAATCAATAAATATCTTAAGACAGGGTGTCTGGGTGGCTCAGTTGGTTAAACATCTGACTTCACATCAGGTCATGATCTCACCAGTCCTGAGTTTGAGCCCTGCGTCGGGCTCTGTGCTGACAGCTCAGAGCCTGGAGCCTGCTTCGGCTTCTGTGTCTCCCTCTCTCTGCCCCTCCCTGGCTCATGCTCCCCCTCTCTGTCTCTCTCTCTTTCTCTTGCTCTCAAAAATAAACATTAAAAAAATTTTGTAATATCTTAAAAGAAACAAAAATGGAAACACACTGCTCCAAAACCAACAGGAAACAGCAAACACAATTTTAAGACAGAAGTGTCTAGCAATACACCTCCATAAACAAGAAAAATCTACAGCAGAAATCGGACCTTATACCTAAAGGAACTAGGAAAAGGAACAAAGTCCAAAGTTAGAGGAAGGAAGGAAATGATAAAGATCAGAGCAGAAAAAAATAGAGAGTAAAATAAAAAGTAAAAAAGATTGGGGCGCCTGGGTGGCGCAGTCGGTTAAGCGTCCGACTTCAGCCAGGTCACGATCTCGCGGTCCGTGAGTTCGAGCCCCGCGTCGGGCTCTGGGCTGATGGCTCAGAGCCTGGAGCCTGTTTCCGATTCTGTGTCTCCCTCTCTCTCTGCCCCTCCCCCGTTCATACTCTGTCTCTCTCTGTCCCAAAAATAAATAAACGTTGAAAAAAAAATTAAAAAAAATAAAAATAAAAAGATTAATAAAACTAAGAGCTGATTCTTAGAAAAGATAAACCCTTCTGGGCATAATTTAAACTTGGTGGGATAATCCTTGAAAAGACAAACAAAATTTATAAACCTTTAGCAAGACTCATCCAAAAAAAAAAAAGACAGACAGACAGAAAGAAAGAAAGAAAGAAAGAAAAGAAAGAAAGAAAGAAGGCCCAAATAAATAAAATCAGTAATGAAAGAGAATTTGCAACCAATATCACAGAAATATATTACCATGAAAAATTACAGAGCAAAAAACTGGACAACCTAGAGGAAATGAATAAATTCCTAGAAACACAGTCTTCTAAGACTGAATCAGAAAGAAACTGAAAATCTGAAGATAAGTATTTACTAGTAAGGAGGTTGGATCAATAATCAAAAAACACCCAACAAACAAAAGTCCAGGACAAGAAGGCTTCATAGGTGAATTTTACCAAACATTTAAAGAAGAGCTGATACCTATCTTTCTCAAACTATCCCAAAAAATTGAAAAGAAAGGAATGCTATCAAGCTCATTTTATAAGGCCAGCATTACCATGACCTAAACCAGACAAAGACACTACAAGAAAGAAAACTGCAGGCCAATATCACTGGTGAACATATATGCAAAAATCCTCAAAAAGATATTAGCAAGCCAAATTTAATAATACAGTTAAAGGATCACACATCATGATCAAATGGGCTGTATTCCAGGGATCTCATAATGGTTCGACATCCACAAATCAATCAATGTTCTACACCATATTAACAATAGGAAGGATAAACATCATATGATCATCTTGAAAGATGCATAAAAAGCACTTCACATAATTCAATATCCATTTATGATAAAATCTCTCAACAAAGTGGAAACAGAGGGAATGTACCTCAACATAATAAAGGCCACATATAACATCTTACTCAATGGTGAAAAGCTGAAAGCTTTTCCTGTAAGATCAGGAACAAGACAAGAATGCCCACCTTCACCACTTTTATTCAACATAGTGTTGAAAGTCGTAGCCACAGCAACTAGGCAAGGAAAAAAACTAAAAGGCATCCAAATTGGAAAGGAAGATATAAAACTTACTGTTCATTCATGACATGATACAATAAATAGAAGTCCCTAAAGCCTGTACCCAAAGACTACTAGAATAAATGAATGCAGGAACGTTGCAAGATACAAAGTCAACATAACAGAGATCTGTTGCATTTCTATACACTACTAACAAACTATGAGAAAGAGAAATTAAGAAAACAGTCCCATTTACAATTGCATCAAAAAAGAACAAAACACAAAGGAATAAATTTAACCAAGGAAGTGAAAGAGCTGTATGTTGAAAACTATATGACAATGATGAAAAAAAATTGAAGACAACACAAATAATTGGAAAGATATAGTATGCTCATGGGTAAGAATATTCTTAAAATGCCCATACTATCCAAAGCAATCTACAGATTCAATGCAAATTATATCAAAATTACAATGGCATTTTTCACAGAAAGAACAAATAATCCTAAAGTTTGTATGGAACTACAAAGACCCAAAGTAGCCAAAATTTAGGATATGTTCCTAAATTTCAAACTATACTACAAACTATATTACAAAGCTCTAGTAATCAAAACAGTACGGTACTGGCATAAAAACAGAAACAAGGCTCAATGGAATAGAGAGTCCAAATATAACCTCATGTTTATATGGTCAATTAGTGTATGACAAAGGAGGCAAGAATACACAGTGGGGAAAAGACAGTCTTTTCAATAAATAGTGCTGGAAAAACTGGACAGCTCCATGCAAAAGAAAAAAAAAAAGGATCACTTTCTTACACCACCTACAAAATCCAACTCAAAACGGTTTAAAGGTAACACCTGAAACCATAAAACTTCTACAAGAAAACATAGGCAGTAAGCTCTTTGACAGTCACCTTAGCAATATTTTTCATCTGTCTCCTCAGGCAAGGACAACAAAAGCAAAAATAAATAGCCTGCCTGGGGCGCCTGGGTGGCTCAGTCGATTAAGTGTCTGACTTCAGCTCAGGTCATGATCTCACAGTCCATGAGTTTGAGCCCCGCGTTAGGCTCTGTGCTTACAGCTCAGAGCCTGGAGCCTGCTTCGGATTCTGTGTCTCCCTCTCTCTCTGCCCCTCCCCCGCTCATGCTCTGTCTCAAAAATAAATAAAAGCATTAAAAAAATTTTTTTTAATGAACAAATATGGGATTATATCAAACTAAAAAACTTTTGCATAGTGAAGAAAAACATCAACAAAATGAAAAGGCAACCACCTCAATGGGGGAAGATATTTGCAAGTAATATATTCAATAAGGGACAACATACAAAATATACAAAGTTATAAAACCCAGAATCAAGAAACAAACAATTAGAAATGGACAGAGGACCAGAATACACATTTTTTCAAAGAACATACATAGATGGCCAACAAGCCCATGAAAAGATGCTCAATATGACTAACCATCAGGGAAATGCAAATCAAAACCACAATTGAGACATCACCTCACACCTGTCAGAATGGCTAGTCTCAGGGGCGCCTGGGTGGCGCAGTCGGTTAAGCGTCCGACTTCAGCCAGGTCACGATCTCGCGGTCCGGGAGTTCGAGCCCCGCGTCAGGCTCTGGGCTGATGGCTCAGAGCCTGGAGCCTGTTTCCGATTCTGTGTCTCCCTCTCTCTCTGCCCCTCCCCCGTTCATGCTCTGTCTCTCTCTGTCCCCAAAAAAAAAAAAAAAATAAACGTTGAAAAAAAAACAATTAAAAAAAAAAAAAAAGAATGGCTAGTCTCAAAAGGAAAAGAAGTAACAAGTGTTGGTAAGGATGTGGAGAAAAAAGAAACTTTGTGCACCACTGGTGGGAATGTAAAGTGGTGTTGCCACAATGGAAAACAGTAAGGAGGTCTCTAAAAAATTGAAAATAGAGGACTACCATACAATCCAGCAAATCCACTTCTAGGTATTTACCCAAAGAAAATGAAAATTCTAGTTCAAAAACACATATGCTCCCCTATGTTCACAGCAGCATTACTTACAATAGCCAAGACATGGACGCAATCTAAATGTGCACGGATAGATAAATGGATAAAGAAGACGTGGTATGTACACACACACAGACACACAGACACACAGACACACAATGCAATATTATTCAGTCATGAAAAAATGAAATCTTCCCATTTACAATATGGATGGACCTCAAGGGTATTACGCTAAGTGAAATAAATCAGACAGAGAAACACAAATAGCATATGACTTCATGTATATGTGGAAAAAATTTTTTTTAATGAACAAACAAAACAGAAACAGACTCAGATGCAGAAAAGAAACTGAAGGTTGCTGGGCAGGGAATGGAGGAGGGGGGAAATGAGCAAAATAAGTGAAGAGGATTAAGAGGTACGGTCTTCCAGTTACAAAATCAATAAAGACACAGGGATATAATATACAACATAGAGAATACAGTTACTAACATTGTAACAATTTTGTAGGGTGACAGGTGGTAACTACACTTAGTGATGACCATTTCACAATGCATATAGATATCAAATCAATATACTGTACACCTGAAAGTAATAGTACTGTATGTCAATTATTCTTCAATAAAAAACAATCACCTCAGTGTATCTTTGCAGGAATGAATGACTCATTAACTTGACTTATTAAAGGAGACAAGCTCTTAAACCACAACAAATAATAATCACAGAATACTAAATACTTTTAGAAAACCATACAATCTAAACACACAACAAGCAAATTTCTAACACTCTAAGGACCATGTATATCAGAAAATCCTAGAACTTTTCAGGACTTCAAGTATCAGCAAGACTCAATTATAAGTAGTATACTGAATTAGATATATATAAATGTCTAGTTTACCTGGCATTTTTAGTAACCAGAATTCTCAACAGCACTTCTGATTTTTAGAACTTAAAGTACCATTTTACTTATCCCACAGAGCTTAAATTATGCCCAGAAGAGTTTGTTTGGGCAAGAAAACAATATTCAGTAACCAGAATATTTGCCCATGTAAGAAAACAAAATTTACCATATGTGAGGGTTCATTTTATCAATTTCTGTGATTAAACATCAGGAAAGTGTGCTTCATTTGGGGGGTGGGGGGTATAACAGTAAATACTAAATATATACAGTAACATGCTCAATGGTAACAAACAAATCTTGTGAGGTTTCTGTGAGTTAAGCAAAACAAAACAAACAAAAACAAACACCAAAAAAAGGGCTTTGTTAACCTCTAATAATGCAATACAGAAATTATATTTATGCTTTGTGTAATAATAGATGTTTTCGTGATACTGAATAGACTTCTTCACACAAAGATGAAGATCATTCACCAAATTATGGTGACTACTGTATTATACTCTGAAAAAATGATAAATCGTATCGGCCTGCTCTGTAATTGTAGGCACATTTATCTTGAGTCTCTTTCTTCTAAATTGTGATGGACTAGAACACAAGAAAAATAGGTCTCCTCTCCCATCACTACCCCACTGCCCACTTCTCTGCCTCTTTCACCATAAAGTCAGTCATAAACTGCTTAGCACAGTCTAATTTTCTTCAAATGTTCTTACCTTATTATTATTTACTCAAATCTTTGGTTATCTAGGATACATGAAACATGAGAATATTATAATTAATGTAAAATAAGGGACCATAATGGTATTTTAGTAAGGAAAATTATGATTAGTATTAATTTGTATGGAAATTTTTATATAATTTTTGGAATGTACAAATGAAATAAAAAGAATCAGCATAAGAAATGTTTAATTTAATATAATTAAATGTGAGAGAATGTCCTTCAGAAGACACAAGTTAAACACAGCACTTTATAGTAATACACCTTTATAAGGGTTCAGAACTCACACATTTAAAAAATCTTTTTGTGAAAATTCAAAAAGACACTTTGACAAACAAGTCATTTTTATACTAAATAACAACAACAACAACAACAAAATAACCCAAAACTAGTAAATCAAAGAAGGATCTCAATACACACCAATAGCTTGGGATAAAACAAACTTTTATCCAAGAGAATGATTAACCATGCAAAAGCTGCTAATATTAGATTAAAATCAGGTATTTTCCAGAATATCTTTTTCAAGTGTAATGTACAGAAAATATCCCAGAGAAGAGAAGTTATCTAAATAGTCAGGTAACTATTTAAAAAGTAATATGTGTTGGGGCACCTGGGTGGCTCAGTCGGTTAAGCACCCGACTTCGCCTCAGGTCATGATCTCACGGTTTGTGAGTTCGAGCCCCGCATCAGGCTCTGTGCTGACAGCTCAGGGCCTGGAGCCTGCTTCGGATTTTGTGTCTCCTTCTCTCTATGCCCCTCCCCCACTTGTGCTCTGTCTCTCTCTACCAAAAATAAATAAATGTAAAAAAAAATTTAAAAGGAAAGTAATGTGTGTTTTTTTTAACTTTCATTATTTGCAAGCTATTTAGAAGAGTATTGTCAGATTGAGGTAATTATAACCCATTAATACAAACGGTAATTTAAAATATTTTCTCAATAACACCTAGTTTGCACTATTAAAAAATTCCATAGATGGTAGTGAATAAAGATGAATAGAAATTTAATCCATTTTCAAGTTTTACATAATGACCTGTGGTCACATGTAACATTGAAACCACATTCTCAATCTTTCTGTACTCATTCCAATTAATAACATACCAGCATCTAACTACAAATATTTTCTTTTTTATGTATGAAATCTGCAGTTATCAGAGATTATCAAGGAAAAGAAACCAAGGTTACTCAAAGTCAAAAAAAAAAAAAAAAGAAGTTTTAGTACATCTGCAAATTCATAGCTGACTCTCTCAGTCCCCAATTCAATTTCATTCCTGCTGACTTCTGAAGAGCTGCAATCAGTACCACAGCCTATCGGACCTACGATAATCAAAGAGAAAAATGACTTCTCATATCTTTAAGAATAGACTAACAGTCTTTTTGTTTATGATGTTTACTGGGAGTTTCCTATTACTAAAATACTGCATATTATGCAACCCACTAAGAGTAAAACTATACAGAAAACAATATTTTTGTAATATTTAATGGCATTAATGATTTTAAAAATTAAACACAAAATTTAGCTAGAAAAAAACCACCTTAAAGTGATGAAGTGAATGAAATGCATCTTCCCAAAAATCTATAGCAAACATAATACATAATGGTGGCACATCAGAAGCATTAGCCTTTAAAAAAGAATAAGACAGATGCCCACTATTACCACTTTTACTCAAGACTGTACTAAAACTTCAAAACAGAATAGTAAAACAAATCAGTAAGAAAAGGCATAATGAGTAAAAAGGAAGAAAACAAAGTTGTCATTTTTTTCAGATACAATAGTCAAAAGAACCGAGAGGATCTACAGACATTTTATAAAATTTTAATAAGAGAATTCAGAATGTTTTCTGGATATACACAAAAATAGGCTTTCTGATTTTGATTTAATACATCCACTTTCCCTAATCCATGATTATCTCTTTCCCTTTTTGTGTGCTCGAATGTTGGCTTAAGTCTTCATTAATGGAGTGGCCAACAAAAACCACATGATATATTAAATGCTAAGACTTACCAGTAGAATAGTGCACCTCCCTTCTCAGATCTGTTACATTTCCATTGCTTTCTATTCTAAGACCAAATTACTTCTGGAATTAAAATGTCCTTTTTAGGGGTGCCTGGGTGGCTCAGTCGGTTAAGCGGCCGACTTCGGCTCAGGTCATGATCTCACAGTCCATGAGTTCGATCCCCGCGTCGGGCTCTGTGCTGACAGCTCAGAGCCTGGAGCCTGTTTTGGATTCTGTGTCTCCCTCTCTCTGACCCTCCCCCGTTCATGCTCTGTCTCTCTCTGTCTCAAAAATAAATAAACATTAAAAAAAAATTTTAAAAAGTAATCCTTTTTAGTTGCTAGTCTTTGGCCACATCAGAGTGGGCCAATATCTCTAAGTATACCCTAAAATATCTCCAATATATCCTATTTCTTTCCTATATCAGAATAAACCAATCACAACTCATTATTCTTAGCAAAACAAAGCTCAATTTACTTAAAGGATCACTTTGCAGTTGCCAAAATTAAGAGGACTTTGCCAGGTCCCTGCTCAGCCGTGTAGCCCTCAGCGGTATACCTACATTTATTTCTTACCATTTGCCTTACTGGCATTTTGCTTCCTAGACCACAGTATCATGCAAAAATCTGGAACATATTATTTACCACATGCTTCCAGAAAATTCCCACTGTTTCCATCTATAACTTCATTTGTGGGCCTGACTCACTATACTTTTCTCATTTCCTATCTCTAATTCAGTTTCTAATCCATGATGGGTTTGTTTTTTTCAAATTATCACTCAGTTCATACTTTATAAATTTTTTCAAAGTCTAGCAAAATACAGTACTAGCATTACATGACTATTTAACTTTTCAAATGGGACATTTTTCTTCAACATTATCTTTATAAAAGTACAAATTCCTTTTTATAGAACTCTTGCCATTTTGAATTACTGAAATTGTTCTCTCAATGGTCCAAATGTAATGTCCTTTCCCAAGTCTTTACACTCCTTGATTTCTCTATAGCCCTAATAACCAGGATCTCCTTCCTAAAATTCTCTCTTTGCCGTGTTTCTATCATTGTTTTCCCAACAACAAATCCATCAGGTCTGACCCTTTTTCTGATGCTGCCACCTAATTAATATAAGGGTTCTTCAAGATCTATGTTTCCTTTGGCTGATTCCCTCCTCAGGAAAAAAGAAAGAAATTTCTTTTGTGTTGGGGGGGGGCGGGGGTGGTTAGCTTAACATATCATTCAAATTTCCTGTCTTCAACCATTATCTTCTGTCCCCATGTCTCTAGTTCTGACTTGGATTCCAAAACCTAGACCATGCTCACATGTACACATCAGCCAAAGTAGACACACATTGCCAATAGGTTGGATGCTGCCTCAAATGACTTCTCGACACTGCTCTGGACAGTCACTATACTACCAGATGAAGGGAGCACTGAAGAAGAAACCTACTCACCATCTCCAATCATTCCCTGTTTTTCTCCACCTGATTGATAGTCCGTATCAACACCTTATGCATACTTTATCACAGAACTCATTACGTTTCTCCAAAACTTTCTACTACTCCACCCTTCATCACCTTCTTTATTTTTTTTTTATTAAACTTTTTTTAAGGTTTATTCATTTTTGAGGGAGACACAGAATCCAAAGCAGGTTCCAGGCTCTGAGCTGTCAGCACAGAGCCCGACATGCGACTCAAACTCACACACCGTGAGATCGTGACCTGAGCCAAAGTTGGACGCTCAACCGACTGAGCCACCCAGGTGCCCCCACCTTCATCGCCTTCTAAGGAAATCTTGAGAGTTTGATAATTTTGTTTTGTATCTTCAGACCCATGTTGTTGCTCTATTTTACTGAATAGCAATGTGGTATCTATCAAATCTGTCTCGTTTTATTCTCCAGTGTCATACTTTAATATAAGCACTTAGTATCTCTTAACAAAGCTGCTAAAGCTGTTAGCTTCCTAACTAGTCTCCCACCTGCAGTCCCTTCCCTTCCTTTTTTCAGACTTACTATGTCCTGCAAAGTAATCTAATCATCTCACCCAATGACTACCCAAATTTCTTATGACTGCAAGTGGTATCCTTCACCTTACTTCTAATCTTACTTATGTAGTCTACCAAATATAACATCTCTATTCTTTACTCATGACGTTTCTTCTGGTTGACAGGGTCTACCTTTCCTTTAGGCTAGAGCAAACTGGAAGGAGTAGAGACATAAATTCAACAAAACCTGACAACACAATGGATAAAGATGAGTGACAAACAAGAATCAGGATGATCCTCAGGTTTCTACTTTATACAATAAGATGCACGGTACTGGTCACTTAAAACTGGGAGCATTTGAGGAGAGGGTTAGAACTTATACTGTGAAGTGACTTTGACATCCCAAAGTGGACACTGATACCAGGTTGGCAGGTGAACATGTAGATCTCCATCTCAGAAGACAGATGTAGAGTAGAAATTTTACTCTCAGTGGGTACCTGTGTGTCTCAGTCGGGGAAGTGTCTGACTTCAGCTCAGGTCATGATCTCACAGTTCATGAGTCTAAACCCTATATTGGGCTCCACGCTGATGCCAAGCTTGCTTGGGATTCTCTCTCTCTCTCCCCCTCTCTCTCTCTGCCCCTCCCCTGCTCACTCTCGCTCTCTCCCTCCTTCTCAAAATAAATAAATAAACTTTTCTTTTAATCTTTGTTTATGTTGAGAGAGAGACAGAGTGTGAGCAGGGGAGGAGCTGAGGGGAGGGAGACACAGAATCCGAAGCAGGCTCTAGGCCCTGAGATGTCAGCACAGAGCCTGAGGCGGCTTGAACTCACAAACTGTGAGATCATGACCTGAGCCGAAGTCGGACACTTAACCGACTGAACCACCCAGGTGCCCAATAAATAAATAAACTTAAAACAGAAAAAAGAATGTTAGTCTCAGAATAGCTGTAATATAGATGATAACTTAGGCCACATGTTTGCTTAGAAAACTAACATAGTTCAAAAAGAAGACAGAATAGAATTTTAAAAGAGGCAGCCCAGGATGTCAGAAAGAAGAGGCAGTCAGAAGCCGAGTAGAGAAGAAAGAGCTAGGAGACTGAAAAAGAACAACCAGAAGAATGTGATTTAACAAAAAGTAAAGGGAAAAAATACATTCAGAAGAAGGCAGGGTCTGCAATGTTGAAAGCCACTAAGAGGAAAAACAAGCAAGTAAGATAAAGAGAAAATAAATCCATTAGATTGAGTAACAAAGGGGTCTCAGCAGCGGCCTTGGTTTTAACAATGGAATAACCAGAATGGAGCTGTTTAAAGGATGAGAATGGAAGGTAAAACAATGAAGGTGAAAGGTAGAGACAACGCCTTCAAAATATTTAGCCATGAAAGGGAAGAGAAATACTATAGAGAACCGTATATGACAATACACGTACTGCCTGTAAAGCATTTCGAACTGTGCATTATTACCTTGCGCAGATCTATCTTTTCTCCCGCTGCTAGCTCTGTTACTCTGCCCACTAAGGTAAGGAATAAGGCAAGGATACCCACTAGGACCACTACTACTTTTTTTCTGGACATGTTAGTCAATAAAATAAGACTAGAGGAAGCCATTAGAAGTATAAAAAACAAGAATTGGAAAAGAAGAAACAAAACTATTACAGACACAGATTGTAGGGAGAACAACTGGCAAAGAAGAACTAAAACTATCTGCAGATATCCTGATGAATACCTGGAAAATCCTAGAAA
Organism: Lynx rufus; assembly: GCF_022079265.1. Classification (NCBI taxonomy): domain Eukaryota; kingdom Metazoa; phylum Chordata; class Mammalia; order Carnivora; family Felidae; genus Lynx; species Lynx rufus. Next base: position 24,142,704 of record NW_025814867.1, on the reverse strand, counting down.
ATCAATGACAAAACTAGAGAACAAAAGATTTTACCGAGGGAGCAGGATATAAAATAAACATGAAAACATCAGTAACACTCACATACACAAATAAAACCAGATAGAATATATAATGGATGAGAAAACCACACTTAAGACAGTAGTAAAATAGTAAAAAAGATTAAATAAGAATAAATTGAAATGTTCAAAACCCACATAAAGAAAAATAAACATTCTTAAAAGAGACAACAGTAGTCCTGAACAACTGAAAATAAATACTTTGTCACTGATTGGGACATCTCAATATCAATACACCATAAAATTATAAATATAATTTGAGCCCCCCAAAAATATGATTGACTTTTCTGTGGAGCTAGACAACTTGATACTGAAGGTCAAGTAGAAAAGATACATTCAAGAACGTCTAGGAAATACTGAAAAGAAATATATATGGGAAACCTTGTTAAAACATACTACATACATTGGGCTACTGGGAGGCTCAGTCGGTTAAGCATGTGACTTCAGCCCAGGTCATGATCTCACCGTTCATGAGTTCAAGCCCTACAACAGGCTCTGTGCTGACAGCAAGAAGCCCGGAGCCTGCTTCAAATTCTGTGTCTCCGCTTCTTTCTGAACCCCTCTCCCACTCACACTCTGTGTCTCCCTCAAAAATAAATAATAAACACATTAAACATTTTTTAATTAAAAAAATACCACAGAAATTAAAACACACAACAGAGCCTCTGTAATGAGAACAGTGTGGTATTGCTGCATGAATAGTCAGAGAGACCAATGAAACAGAGTAGGAAAGTGCAGAAATAGATTTGGCTATCATAAAGGTGATATCACAAAACACTGGTACAAGAATGGTCTTTTTAACAAATGGATACACATTTGCGGGGGGGGTGTAAAAAATCCATCTATTTCTCACACTGAACCCAACTCCAAATAAACCAGAGATTTAAATGTAACAAAGGGAACTATACAAGTAAAAAAGAATCACTAAATTCCTCCTATAACCTGGGAAATCATTTAAAAAAAGCCTTCCTTACTAGAACTAAAATCCAAATATGAAACCTTTATACTACAAGAAAAACACAAGCAAAAGAAAAAGAAAGATGACAAATAGGAGAAAACATTTTTTTGCAAGACTTATCACTGATAAATATAAATGGCTGATATCACTACAAAGAGCATTCAAAACTGAGGGGAAAAAACCAAATATCCCATATAAAGCAGCTCTTAAACATATAAAAAGACATTCAACTCCACTCCTAAGATGAACACAACAAATTAAATGGACACTGAGACACCATCTCTCATATTTCAAATCAGGAAAAATTCAAAAGTTTTACAGTTTACTCTGTTGGCAAAGCTGTAGAAAGACAGGCACTCCCATACACTAGTAGTGGAAATGCAAAATGCTACAGGAGAACTGGGGATATATCTAATAAAATTACATAAGCATTTATCCTTTGAAAAGCAAGCAATCCCACTTCAAGGAATTTACCCTGAAGATAAACCTGAAACAATATGAAAATACATAGGCACAAGGTTATTCACTACCGCATTATTTGCAATTTCAAGCTACTGGAGATTATTTAAGCGCCCAAGTATAAGAGATCGGTTGAATAAACTACATTACATACGTACACACAATAAAGTAGTAAGCGTATGCAAAAAATTAAAGAGGAAGATCTCTATAAGGTGATATGGAGTGATTTTTAAAAGATATAGATAAATGAAAAAAGTAAATTGCAAAAGGACATATATACTATGCTATGTTTCATAAGAAAGAGGAAATAAGAAAAAAAGTAAGAAAATGTATCTGCTTATCTTTATAAAAGGAATGATGAACTAAAAAACAGTAACGTTGGATACCTAACAAAGGATGCGGTGGAATGAGGGAAATAAAGTGACACTTTTCTGAGTATACCTTTTCATAAAACTTTACCTTTTAGAAAAGTAAATCATCACTTTCTACCTATTCAAAATAATTAAATTAGCAATGATATAAAGACGAAAAATATGCAAAAGCTGACAGCAAAGTAAAATGAGTGAATTAAACTGTATTTCAAATTAATACTATATCCATCCTTAAGGGATAAAAAAAGAAAGAAGTAATGCAAGTAATTAGGAGTACAGCATTTGATTAAATATACTCACAGAATTCAGTGGGGTGAGGAGAGAGTACTTCAAACAAATCTTGAATTCTTTTTGGTAGATTTGTTCATTGTAGTGGTGTAATGAACCAATTCTGAAACTATTTCAGATGTATTATTGAGCTGCGCAAGTAAGTTAATGTGTTGATCCTGTCGGAAGCCAATGTTCTCACGATGAAAGAAGAGACATACAAATATGGAAAGATGGAAGGCAAGAAAGAACGCTGTGGAGATGGATTAGAATTAGAGACACTGGTGTGACCTAATGATTCCTAAAGTATGTAATATATGTTTATCAGTATGAATGTATGTATACATTTACCCATCAATGTACATGTGTACATATATATATAACCCTTATTTCCTAGCTCTGTCCTCTTTCTGTCCTCATGGCCTAAAAGCCAAGATCCTATAGAGATGAGCACCACCCAGTAGCAACCAACACACAATAGTGCCCAGATCTTGATCTCTAATAACATTCCCCCACTAAAACCAGGACTCTTCAGAGAAATGGCTGCCCAGAACTGTGACAGAAAAGATAAAGATTCCGTGACAATCTGTTTTGCCGGAAAGTAAGAAAGCACTCAAAAATGTGATAGGGGAGGGGTACCTGGGTGGCTTAGTCTGTTGAGCATCAACTCTTTTTCTTTCTTTCTTTTTCTTTCTTCTTTCCTTCTTTTTCTTTCTTTTCCTTTCTTTCTTTTTGTTTCTTTTCTTTTCTTTCTTTCTTTTTATTTATTTATTTATAGCAGAGGGGGGCAGGGAGGGGCAGAGAGAAAGGGGGAGAGAGACAGACTCACAAGCAGCCTCCACACTGTCAGTGCAGAGCCTGACATGGGGCTCAAACTCATGAACCATGAGATCATGACCTGAGCTTAAACCAAGAGTTGGGAGCTTAACTGAATGAGCCACGCAGGCACCCTGAGCATCAACTCTTGATTTTGGCTCAGGTCACGTGGGGGGATTGAACCCCACATCTGACTCTGCACTGAATATTGAGCCTGCTTAAGATTTTTCTCTCTCTGCCCCTCTCCCCTGCTTGTGTGCTCAGAAATAAAAATATTTTTAAAAATTAAAAAAATAATGTGATGGGTAGGGTGCCTGGGTGGCTCAGTCAGTTAAGCGTCCAACTTCAGTTCAGATCATGATCTCACGGTTTGTGAGTTCAAGCCCCTCATCAGGCTCTGTGCTCACGACTCAGAGCCCGGAGCCTGTTTCGGATTCTGTGTCTCCCTCTCTTTCTGCCCTTCCCCCACTCGCACTCTGTCTCTCTCTCAAAAATAAATAAACATTAACCAAAAAAAAATTTTAAGATAATAATGTGACAGGGGAATGCTGTAAAAGGTAAAATATGGGCCTCTGGGTGGCTCAGTCGGTTAAGCATCATCCAACTCTTGATTTCAGCTCAGGTCATGATCTCATGATTTGTGAGTTCAAGACCCACGTGGAGCTCTATGCTGATCACTCAGAGCCTGCTTGGGATTTTCTCTCTCCCCACCCCCCGCCCCTTCCCCACATACATTCATTCATTTTCTCTCTCTCTCTCTCTCTCTCTTTCTCTCTCTCAATAAATAAATAAGAAATAAACATTAAAAAAAAAAGGTAAAATAAAATGGAGTCACTTACATCAGGGGGTTTTTAAACAGAGCCAAGTGCCTAATAAAGACATGGGCCTTACGCATGTCTTCACCAGGTAGAACCACGAACTTTTGAACTGGGCCAAACTGCAAATATTCCAAGGACTCAGCCTGAAATTTGCTAAAGTAAGAAACTTTGCTTGGTGATAGCCTTAACCAATTAAATTCAGCCAAGATTAATTTTCTGCTGCCAACATTAATCAAAATTTTTTGTTAAAAGAAAAAATACAAGCATTCCATTTTGTCTTTAAAAACCCTTGACGTTTGTTCTGGGGTGGGGGTTGGAGGGTGCAGGGACAGACACTATTTGGGCTGCTGCCCAAATCTGTGTTCCCTGAACTGCAATTCTGAGACCTCATATAAATGCTTTTGTTTTATTTTAGCTCAGCCTCTTTTCTCGGTCAACATTTCTATCTACTTTCACCAACCAAACCTGGACAATTTATAACTCAGTAGTGAATTATAAAGCATTGAAAAGAATAGATATCCATAAGCTCATACCAATGATAAATGATTGAATGAATAAATGATTGAATGAATAAATATAGTTGACCCTTGAACAATGCAAGGGTCAAGGGCACCAACATCCCACAGAGTCAAAAGTCCACATATTAACTTTGACTCCCCAAAAACTTAATTACCAATAGCCTACTGTTGACTAGAGCCTTACTGATAACATAAACAGTCAATTAACACATATTCTGTATATGTATTATATACTATATTCTTAAAATTAAGCTAGAGAAAAGAAAATATTACAAAAATCAGAAGGAAGAGAAAATACACTTACAGCACTGTGCTGTATTTATGGGGAAAAAATCCACATATAAGTGGACCCACACAGTTTAAACCCACAATGTTCAAGGGTCAACTGTAAATCAGTCAGTCCATCAGCATAGATTTTGCGTTCATCAGAATGCTGATGTTGACTGGAAGGAGGGCTGGAACTGGAAAATCAGCAGTTTGTAACCATTATAGAAAGAACTGTACCAGGGAAGAATCATCAATAGATGCTAAATCTAGGCAGAAATTTTGATGAGGAGCAGGATATTTGCATGATCTTAAAGTGTTTCCCCACAGACTGCTTATTAGTTGCAAGAGAAAAAACTGTAACTCTAGAGTAGAGAAATCTGACAACAGTCTGACCAAACGATAAAAATTACCATCACCAATATGCCTCCAGATGTGATGTCCTGAGAAGGACATAACATCATCTACGTGGTATTCTGGGTGGAATATATACAACCTGAATCTAATCATGAGGAAACAGGAGACAATCCCAAATGAAGAGTGATAGACAAATGAAGGACCATATTATTAAAAAATGTCAGTGTCATAAAACTCAAGGGCTGTGGAACCATTTCAGATTAAAGAAGGCTAAAGAGACATGACAACCAAGTGCAATAACTGATCCTAGACAGGATTCTTATTGAAGAGGGAAAATGCTATAAAAATATTATTGGGTCATTTGACAAATGTGGAATATGGATGGTAGGTTACATAACAGTATTATACCCATGTTAACATTACCAAAGCTGTTCATTATACTATAGTTATGGAAGAAAATATCCCTACTCTTAGGAAATACACACTGATACACTTTTAGGATGGTGCATCAATCTCTGCAATCTCTGTTCAAAGGGTTCGGGGGAACTGGGAGGGAGGCATTTGAGGGAGAAGGGAGAGAAAAATATCCGAATGATAAAGCCAATGCAGTAAAATCTTAACAGTAGGTGAATCTGGGGAAAAGAATATATACTCTTCCTACTCCTACAGCTCTTCTCTAAGTCTGAATTTATTCCTAGTTAGAAGTATTTTTTAAGCCAGCCACTTACTTTTTCTTACTGCTTGAACTCAAATGTTTAACTTGTTCAATTGCTCATGGTTTTCCTCATTCTAGCAAACATTAGGAATGCTCTGTTTCCTCCCTTCCATTTACCCACCAAATCTGACTGGGATCTAGTTAACATTCACTTTCTAAAAGATGCTTTCTCAGTTATTCGAGCCCTAAAAATGTCTGCCACGTTCAACCCCTTCAGCACACAAGGGTTGCATCAGTACCTTTAGCACTTAAGTAACAATACTGGAAAGTCTGTTTGAAGTGGCAACACCATGACAATTTCAAAAGTTGTCCTCATCTCTTATTTTTCATCAAGGAGAATAAATACTGGAGACAAGCCAGTTTGCATATGCTAAAGGAAAAGATAATAATGGTAGTCTTTCATTTCTTTTTTTTAATGGCAGTTTTTTAAAAAGGGGGGACGGGGAAAAATGCTATGGTCAAGTTAATTTGGAAAAATTGAATTAAGCTACACCAGGTTCTCAGATATTTTAATATAAATCAATGTATACTGTGATTCTCCTAGATAGGAAGAAAGTATACGATGCTTTCCAAAATTTGACCTCTTTTTATTTAGAGAATCTCCTGGGGAAAATACACCATAGAATACACTTTGGAAATGCCAACTACACTGTTAGTGGGAGAAAACATCAGAATATCTGGCCTGTGATAAAGACACTTAAAAAGAAACCACCAGCTTAACATTAGTAGGGTAACGAGAGGCATCCCACATATGATACAAAGTAGCAATTGATTCTAATTGCAATTACTTATAGATTAAATCCCTGTGAGATCTAGATTAAATATTTGCCTTCTTCAGGATCCAACTCCAATTCTGCTGTGAGTTTAACACTGCCTCCTCCAACTCTCCCGCTGCACACGACCAACTCCACTATCAGCATCCCACGATTAAAACATACGTACACTGAGCAAATGAGAGGCTTTGCCTGAGAAGCATATAGTAGTGCTTCTCAAATTTTAATGGGCGTACAAATGAAAATTTGATAAAAATGCAGATGTTGAGGGGTGCCTGGGTGGCTCAGTCAGTTAAGCATCCGACTTTTGATTTCAGCTCAAGTCACGATCTCATGATTTCCGAGACTGAGCCCTGCCATGGTGGGCTCTGTGCTGAGCATGGAGCCTGCTTGAGACTCTCTCTCTCTGCCCCTCCCCACCTCCAAATAAATAAATAAACTTAAAAACAATGCGGATGTTGACTTAGTAGGCATGGGATTGAGCCCAATATTCGGCATTTTCAGCAAGCTCTCAGGTAACACCACTGCCTTTGAACTATGGACCACACTTTGGGTGAGGGTTTTGGGCACCACAGGACAAAAAGTGGAGGCCCCTAAATTACAAGTATCCAACAGCTCTGTCTTTCAAACTGCTTTTCAAAGGTCTAATTCTCCCATATGAAAACAAGCTTTCACTCATTTGTAAAAAGAGAAATTGTATACAATAAAAAGACACTAAAATCATTATTACCTGCTGACAATTATTTTTCTTAGAAATGGCAGCTTTCTGCCAAAAGTCATAAAAGTGCATGTAAAATAATCATGTTTTGGTCTAAATCCTCATTCTACTTCTATTTCCAAAGGCCCACAGTGATGACACAGAAACATACTGACTCCTACGGTGGACAGATTGCCCCCAACCTCACTGACTCACTGACTTACAAGGCTGCAAAGAGAAACTATTACTGCCCTGCCTCCACCAAAAAAGAGACATGTATAAAGCCAGCATCTTTCTCAATGATTTACTGAAAGCAGCAGCTCATTTTAATAAAACCATCCCAAAACATAAAATTGATTGAACCAACTGCTGTGGTGGGCATACACAACAGCTGATCAAAATCATTCAAGATTTTTATTCTTACAGATTTTCTTTCAGGCTTTGAGAATATTTTCCCGTTCTATACTTTTATCTTGATATTGAAATCACTGACCCGGAGAAAAAAAGGATTTTTAAATCTGTGGAATAAAGTTTTAAACTACAAAGTCAGTCAACTCGAGAAAATAATAAACCAGATTACATACAACTTAGACAATGCACATACTAAAACTATAATAACCACTTTTCTAAAATATATTTTGAGTAACAAAATTATTCGGTTTAAACCGAATAACCTCTTATGTTGTCAAAAAACCATGTGGCTTCTTCTAGGCATAACACTGTCAATTAGCAAAGTATTATAATATTACATACAACATATTACCCTCATTCCTCACCAAGGAAAACTTTGTGAAATAAGAAATTATTTCTCTTTATAACTGGTTTTCTTGATATTAAATATTTAAGATTTTATTTCACTCAAAAGCAATGACATTTATCCTTTCACTGCATGTTAGATGATGCCTTTATTTTACTTTTTATAATAAAGTGATTTTATAGTATTTTTGTCACAATGAAGGACAAAGATAAGCCAACTGTTTAGATTCTTCTCCTTTATGTTGTGTCTTTGATCACTAACAATGCTGCGTGAACAGCCAACAGAAGGCTGACATTTCATAAAATATGCAGTGATAAAAACTAATACTGTAGCATCTGGGAGCGATATATAAAATGCAGAAATACACCTAATAACTGAGATCTTAAATTACAAGTTACTAAAAGCTAAATAAAAAGCATACCTAAGAATAAAAAAAGTGGCAAAATTACAAAAAGGTTTTTTGTACTTCTATTTCTAAAAACAAAGTTTTAAAAATAATTTAAGACTTAACATTTTCCCTGCTATTCTACACTTAAAAGCAATCTCCCTTCTCAGAACAGGGTTTCCGTACTCTGTACCCTTTCAACAACTGATGAACACATTACAAAACCACCATGAAAGTGGTGAAAATTTTCTATTTACTGTAGAAAATGCAGAGGAAATTTCTTTTTCTCAGATAATGGAAAAAAAACAGTATTGTACTTTAAAGACACGATGCCAGAGACCATAACCGAAATAAATTTTTAAAATGATAATAATCTAAACACATATACTCTTAATGCCAGTACCAATACATCTTTTCACAATCTAAGCCTTAAATTAGTCCTTGGGACACCACAGCAAGGAATTTGTGCTCAAATATACTTAAATAATTTTAACTTTACTACTAAATATCTGCTTTTTAATAGTGGGAAGTAGGTAAGGCACTCAATAAAGACGATCCAAGAGCAATCACGTGAATGATCTTGGTAGCATTTGGTTTAATATTCTATCTATATCTGCCAAAATCACAGTCCGGCAGAAGTGGTTCTATTGTTTTTTTTTCTTTTTTAACATGTATGTTAAGGGGGATGAAAAACTAAAAGCCATATTCAGCACTTCACAAACTCTGAATTACACTTTGACTAAAGAAAATATACAACAGTTAAGTATGTGGGAGGCAATTGTCCTTGTGCTTATAATTAGCATCTGAATTTAGAGATTTCACTGCTTAATGCACACCCATCCGCCTGTTATTCTTACCGTGGCTTTTTATGTCACTTAATGGAGATAAATACTCTTTTCCCTCCTCATATTTACATCAACGCTATTTAATTTTTTTAAAGCTGTTATAATAGGTTAAACAGCAGTCTCAACATCACTCTTCATCTCCCACTGGACAAAGAATGGCATTACAGGACTGAGAACAGAGAAGGCATATTTACATTCATAATGTTCCTAACTATAACATTTATGTCAATTATGATTTTATATTTGCAAATACAATAATTTTTTGTTTCAATGCATACTTTGCCATTCTTTTAACATTAACTTTCTATAGTTACTAGAATCTCAAACAATCCTACCTATGAAATACATGATGTTGTTCAAGCCACTGGAAGAAACACTTAAAGTTAAAATAATAATGTGTCCAATAATGTATTCTGCTTTAAACTTGTTTTCCCACAAAAGACAGCTTTAGAATATTAACTAAGAAGTTCTGATAGTTTTGAGTTTAGGAAATGTTCCTTTTAAAAATATTTTTGGGGCGCCTGGGTGGCTCAGTGGGTTGGGTGCCCAACTTCGACTCGGGTCATGATCTTGCAGTTCATGGGTTCAATCCCCCATCAGGCTCTGTACTGAGAGCTCAGAGCCTAAAGCCTCCTTCGGATTCTGTGTCTCCCTCTCTCTCTGCCCCTCCCTCTCCTCTCCTCTCCTCTCCTCTCCTCTCCTCTCTCTTTCTCTCTCTCTCTCAAAAATAAATAAACATTAAAAAAATTTTAATATTTTCATTATCTTTTAATTATTTTATACCAGTTTACATTACCACATAAACGATATACAAATTTCCTATCATTTATTATCAAAAATGTATGAATTATTCTATTATTTTGTCTACTTGATTTAGCTAAAGAGTATATCAGTATTATGTACATTTAGAAGAAAACAAGGTTTTACCATTTGAAAACCTGTGATTTCACAAGAGTAATTAACTCCATTAAAATTTATTTTTAAAATAAGAAAAATTATACATACAAATAACAGGAGAGGGGAAAGGCGATTTTCTTTTTTTTTCCCACTTGTCAGAAAAGTGGCAAACCACATTCCTCAACTGTATTTAAACGGACACTGTTAAATTAGCTACAGACTATTTCTCTCCCCTTTCTTGAATGTAAAGTCCATGAAAGCAGATTCCATACCTCTTATGTTTAACTCTTTATCAACGGTATTTGAGTTAGGTAATCAGCTAATATTTGTGGAATAAGTGAGCAAAAATCAATTTATCATCTGAGATTTGTAATGAATTGTACTTAGCCCATAAGAGAGATGCAAAGAAATATAACATGGTCCCTGCTCTCTTGACACTTAAAATTCAATTATCCACATAGGGCCTAGATCCAACTAAAAACAAGAGAGCAAAACACCAAACAAAGTGTTTTGTGAGAAGCGACAAACAAAAACAGGGGTTCAGAAGAGGGGGAGATCACGGTAGACCATACTGTTCAGGAAGATTTTACAGAGAAAACAAGACATGAGCTGCAAGTTCAGAAAACGTAAGCTTTGGATGAGCAAAAAGAAAAATAGGAGAGAGATGACTGGGCACAAAGGAGAGAATGAAAATACTATGAAGTTTGGAAGGATGTGCAAATGCAGGAATTCTCAGGACGCTGGAACCATCTTGACAGAAATACGGGAATTTTTGTTACTGACTAGTAGAGAAGGCTAAATGGTAAATTAGGACAACTTTATGAGAGAACTTTAAGTATGGGGCTAGAGACTCCAAATTTCAATCTACAGACAAAGTGGGACCACTTAAAGTTCATAAGCAGGGGAGTGACAGAGTGAAAGCAATGCTTTAAGAAGATTAATCTGGTAACAATATACAGCACAGATTTGAGGATAGCAACGTCCTCTGAAGTATTCCAGGAATAAGGGTGTAGAGGAATGGATTAAGGCTGGTTTTGGGAATGGTATAGAACTGGCAGGAGCAAAACCTACTAAAACCATATGCTGACTAATTAGAGATGATGTTGTAAGCAGGAGGGCAGTGAATTCCTAGGTCTAAGATAAAGAATGTAAAGGGTAATGAGAAGGAAGCCAAGAACCAATAATGGTTCTGGATTTGACTGGCAACAAGAGGTTAGGGAAAAAATGATGCTTTCAGTTCCAGATATTCACTGTGGTGGGAAACAAAGTAGTCAAGACAGTAGGAAATGAGAGAGAAAAGCATGAAAATGAGCGCATATTTAGAGCTTCACATTTTACAGTTCTCCATGAAAACATAACAGTTTAAAATCTTCAAAAGGGAGGGAAACAGAGTAAAGAACAGAGACAAGATTATTCTACACTATCTAACAGTCTATAAATATATCTGTGGAAATTAACTAAAATAAAAATGGAATGACTGGCCTTATTAGATAGTCCCAGTTCAGAAGGAATGACTGAAGAAATAAGGACACGATATCCACAGAGAGGGCATGAACAAAAACCTTACCCAAAGCTGTTTAACATCCAGGGTCTTAGAAAGTACTACAAGGAAGCAGGAATTTTAAATATTGTTTTTGCTTTAGAGAGAAAATACTAGGATATAAACCAGAGGGAAAAACTAAGTATCTGAGAAAACTATAAAACTTTTAAACACAGAACTTCCTATTGTATTGTTTCACCAAAAAAAAAAAAAAAAAAAAAAAAAAGAGCTAAGACATTTTTCTTTTAAAACCCTCCTAATCCTGGAATGCACGTAATGTAAATGTTCACAGAAGACTAAAAGGAAAACACTTTCATTTGCTCCTTATGCTTTAGATTAGATACATTTCTCCCTCCATTTTTCATAACCGCATTATTTCTTATTACTGTTTTCTCAGGTTTAGGACCATATCTACGTAAACTAGATATTATATATTGGTATTTCCTAATTTCAATAAAATATTCCAGTGAGAAAAAAATCTAACAAGGTAATGTACGTATTTTTTAAAACATACACACAAGCCAACTGAGACTAGTTAAGGGTACAGTGTTCCCAGGGAAAACAGAAATTAAGAAAAGTTCTCAAACCCTACCCCACTCACTATTGAGTGAGAATAACAACAGCACAAACTTCAGAAAAAGAGACTTAGAACACCCACCGTAAATGTAAATGTATAATAAGGTTTTACAGAGCTGTTTTCCAGAGTGCACTTTATCTGAAGAACCCTGGCAATAATTTAATTGTGTCAAGATTTAGGGATTCCAATGGAAAGGGGAAAGCTTTCGAACGTTTGATCTTCATCATGATACATAAAGACGAGATCTGCTCATTCATCAGCACAAGAAGCACTTGTTCAGATAAGTAAGTGAATGTATGCACTCTGTGTGGGTGTCTCACTCTACTAAAGGTATTTAAGCTAATCAATAAGTCAGATATGTTCTTAAAAATGCTAAGTGGTTGTTTACGTGTGTTAGATTTTCCGTATGGCATATTAATGTACTTTTCCTGTATGATATAGTGAATTTAGTGATGATAAATATGTGGTGTGTCTGCCACCTACGTTTTCACTGACAGCAAATGGAGTGTAAAACTGGCATTGTAAACTGGAAAGAAAGAAATTAACTTCAGAGGTATGTAGCAGTGGTTTCATCGTATGCACGAACTGCTAAATTTAAACTCTGATAGATTCACTATTAAATTAAGGCCACAAATATATATAAATTAGCAAGTATCAAATATCTACTTAGCTTACTAAAATAAGATATAGGATTCAAAATCATACATTGGTCTTTGTTTGGATTATCCAAGGGAAAAAATTAATCCATTTGAATACAAATTATATTTTGTACTTCGGAAAAAATTCCTGACTACAAATTTAGGTTAGACATAAATGGCAATTTGGCCTTCTGATACACAGAAAACACATAATTGTTTTCTTCAATTAATGTAGTTTAATAAATAAAAAATTTCAAAAATGTGAAATAAAAGCATTCACGTATCTACTTTATTATAACACGGTTGTGCTAGTAAAATTGCTTCTATAACATAATAACCTGTCCCCTTCAAAAAAAAAAATCAGCAGGTGTTTAAATGAATGCAATGCCCAGCTATTTCTCTGGTATTAAATAAAATCTAAAGGAAGAGGGAGGAAAAAAAGCCTGTCTTAATTCCTCTTCCTTGCCAGGTATCAGTTTAAGAACAATGTCTAGCACAAGCAGCAGAACTTCAGAATTCACCTATTCCCTTGTCACTAACCACTGAGGACATGACAATGGCAGCCTGCAATGGCAGAAGACTACAAGAATGATGTAAGCCATCACACTATAAGACATGTGGCTCCTTTATCCACAAATAAGGGCAAAAAAGAAATCACATCTACTCTCCACACTGACTTCTTGCAAGTGAGCCAGGAAAACTATTCATGATCTTTGCAAAGGTGTCAAGGAGAAAGAAGGAGAGGAAGTAGAAAAAGAAAGAACTTAAACAAAATTTTAAGACAGGGAAGCAGAAATTTGAGTTTGGGGTTTTATTCATATTTGAAATAATTGGCTACTTAGAAATCGAATGTCCATATAATTATGTCCAAACAGGGTCACTCCCAAAAGTGAAAAACTGCTGTGGAAGGCAGAATAATACAACCAACTCCCTCAAAGATGTCCATGTCTGAATCCCTAGACCCTGTGAATGTGTTACCTTACATGGCAAAAGGGACTTTCAAGATGTGGTGATAGTCATGGACCTCAAAATGGAGAAATTATCTTGGCAGGTTTAACCTAATCACATGAGTCAGAAAGGAAGATGCTATGAGAGAAGAAGGGTCAGGGAGAAGAAAATGAGGAGACGACAACTTGCTGTTGCTGGCTCTGAAAATAGAGGAAATGGTCATGAGCCAAGATATAGTTCCCTATATAAGCTGGAAAGGGCTCCAAGAAAATGGAGACCTAGGTCCTACAACCACAAATAACTGAATTTTGCCAAAAAGATGAATAGATTCCCTGAACCCTTGATTATAGCCTCATGAGACCCATGCTGGACTTCTGACCTACAGAACTGATTTTAAAATTCTGTTTTGCATTAAACCACTAAGCTGACAGTAATATGCAAGGGAACAATAAAAACGCAGGGGTGCTAGAAATAATTAAGACAGGATAACAGGCAAGAAAGCACTTTCCCAAGCAAACTGGGCTTATGATCACCCTACTCAGAACTAAGGCCACACGCATGACAAACTATTACATGTTTCTAACACAGAATCATAGTATCCAACAGAGAATTCAGACTCTTAACCTTAACAACAGGAAGTTTTAACCCAAGCCATTTTAAGTTAACGTTTGTTAAGGAACTTGCAGGAAAGAATTAAACTCCACAAGAAGGTGCAAATAGTCATCACGTACCTTTTTTCCCCATAACAATTAAAACTTCATTCCACATATTAATACATACTAGTTTCTTACATTCTGTATTAGAGAGCTAATAAAATTTTCGCCTCCTCTGATAACAATTCAAAAAGAAATAAAATAGGAAAAGGTTTGTTTGAGAAGCTCTCCTGAAATGTCCCTCTTCTAGGCATGTTAAAAACTCTTTGGTCTAATTTAGGCGAAGGCCAGAGGATACGTTTCAATAGAAGATGCAAATGTTCTACTTATGCTTAAACTTAGGTTCTCCGTTAAGAAGGGGGGGGGGAGTGTTTTCTTTGAGAAAATTGAGCTAGCAGTCTGGAAGAAACAGCATTTTATCTTTCAATCCACGTTACTTCTAAAGAGATCTGAATTTTATTAAGCTTGAAAGACTTTCTAGAATATACTTAAGAATAAAGTCATTCTAAACTGAATATAAATGCTTCTTTTAATTCAATGTAATTCTCACTGAATTACATTTAAAATATAAAATTGTAGGTACTATAGAAATGGGTATCAACCAACAATCCATTGTTAGATGTGCCGTGGCTCTCTTAGGAATGACAAATTTCATGTTGTACTAACTCCGGGAAGAATTAATATTATTTCAAATAATTCAAGAGTCACCGAACCCTAATTCCAAAGCTATTTAGCGTTTAAGTCAAAATTAGTTGAAGCTTAATGTCAAGAAATGAATCTGCTAACCAATGCAATTAGACAAGATAATGAAATAATAGTTAGTTTGGATAATAGTTAGCAAAATGATTCTTGTCGATTAATTCTTTTATATGTGGAAATACATACAAAACCAAAAACAAATGATTACCAAAATAATGAGTTCAATGCTATAAATTAAATATATTACTTTCAATAGCTTTCTTACATATCGACAAAAGCAACTAGAAAATGTAAGAAAAAGATGACTCCACCACTATTTCTATCTGAACTATTAGAAAGGTGGATATGCCATCAACAGAGATGGGGAAGACTATAGATAAAATAGGCTTGAAAAAGAAGAACAGGAAGTCACTTTTGACATAATGACTTTAAGATGGCAGTTAGTTCTGTGGAGATGCCAAACATATTAATTAGGTATATAAACTTGAAGTTGAAATAAAACTCCACCTTCAACTGTGGAGTTGAATACTTTGGTATTTAAAGACATGAGATTAGATAAAATCACCAATGCAGTAAATGTAGATAGAAAAGACATAAGGTCAAATAACTGAGCTTTGATGCCCTCCAAATTAAGAGGTAAGGAAGAGTATGAGAAACCAATAAAGGAAAGTGAGAAGCAATCAGTGCGGCAGAAAGAACCAAGAAGGCATGATATTCTGGAAAACAATGAAGAAAGTATACCAAGGAGAAGAGACTTGCATCAAATGCTAACAACAGGTTTCAAGTAAGGAGAAGAATTAGGATGCCTGGATGGCTCAGTAGGTTAAGTGTCTGACTCAACGATTCTGGCTCAGGTCAAAATCTCCCAGTTCCTGGGTTTGAGCCCCCATACTGGGCTCCACGCTGACAGCAAAAAGCCTATTTGGGATTCTCTCTCCCTCTGCACCTCCCACAGGTACATGTAGGCATGCTGTCTTTCTCGCTCTCAAAATAAATAAAATTTAAAAAAAAAGGGGGGGGGACAAAATTGACCACAGGATTACCAATGTGGAAGTTACTGGTAACCATGATAAGGATGTATGTAGAAGAGTGGTGGAGACTTTTGCCCTGACCGTGACGACGTTAAGAGAGAGATGGGAGAAGACTTGGAAACACCAAGTACAGACAGTCTTGCCAAAAGGAAGAGAGAGCTGGGACAAAAGGCAGCCAAAAAAGTAGGATAAAACAGTATGTTTTTAAGATGAGAGAAATAACAGCATGACTGCATATTGATGGGAAAGAACTAGTAATGAGGGGAAAATTAATGAAGCGGGAGAAAAAACTGCTTTAATCCTGTAAAACCACTATGTGATACTTACTTTTATTATCCTCATTGAACGGAGGGAGGCGCAAAAAAAGGTTAAATAACTTGCCCAAGATCATGTAATGAAATAAGATGGAAGGCCCTGGGTTTTAATCTCTACATCATGCTGCCTGAGTGAAAAAAGAAATCTGTCTACCCCTAGAGGCAGTGTGCACATGTATAAGACAACCAGTACATAAATGTGCGTCTGCTAAAAGTTTCTTAACAGTGAAAATTTCAAGCAGCCTATATGTTCATCAAAAGAATAAACAAACTATGTCAATAAAAATCCACAGTAATATTTCCCATGCTAAAACTCAATGGCACTATTTTCCCATTAATAACAGAAGCCATTTTCTACCCATTTCTCAAATAAAGCTAAAATTCTTATTTTCTGTGGAAGCAGGTGGGAGGGACTCAGGAAATGATTGCCTTGTGATCATTTGGAAATTTCTCACATCAATAGTCAGTCAGTGGTGTTGAGTATAAATTTCAACATCCTTACTGTAACTTTTCTGACAATATAGATTCACTAAAAACACAGATTTTTCAATAACCTTACA
This sequence comes from Lynx rufus, assembly GCF_022079265.1. Taxonomy (NCBI): domain Eukaryota; kingdom Metazoa; phylum Chordata; class Mammalia; order Carnivora; family Felidae; genus Lynx; species Lynx rufus. The sequence continues at coordinate 24,125,790 of NW_025814867.1, read as the reverse complement.
ATAACACAACCCTACGTTTTACACAATTATGGACAGCCATTTTTCAATATGACGGTTGGAATTTTACTATATATTCATTCAATGACATACCCTAAAGCAGTGAAAGGGAATACATGATAGCTACAAGTATCAACAAGGATACAACACTGAGAGAAAATTTTCACTGAGAGAAAAATTTAAGTTATAAAGGGTATGTATAACAATAATAAAAAAGATAATAACAAATGTTGGTGAAGACGCAGAGAAATGGGAACCCTCATGTATTACTGATGAGAGTATATAATCCTGCAGCCACTTTGGAAAATAGTTTAGCAGTTTCTCAAAAAGTTAAAAAATAAATATATCAGATGATTCAGCAATTCTCCTCTCAGGTATCTACCCAAGGGAAATGAAAACACCTATCCACACAAAGACTTAAATGCAAATGTTCTTAGCAGACTTATTCATAATAGCCAAAAACTGAAAAAAAGCTAAATATTCATGGAATGGATTGACAGTGAATGTACTGACAAAACATAATAACAATGTAATAATATTCACCAATAAAAAGAAATGAACTATACATACATGCTACAAAGTAGATAAACCTCAAAAACATGCTCAATGAAAAAAGTCAGGCATAAGAGACCAAATATATTATTTCATTTACATGAAATATCTAGAAAAGGCAAAGCTATTGAGACAGAAAATAGATTAATGGTTGCCTACAGCAGAAGGAATGAGGATTAACAGTTAATGTACAAGAGAGATGATATTCAAGTGATGAAAATGTTCTATGATTCATGACGATGACTGAGCAACCTGGTAAATTTACTAAAATCTCAAGGAATTGTACATTTGAAAGGTGAATTATACGATATGTAAAATACGGCTCATATTTATTTTTTAAAGGGGACAATAATTCCATTTATCTAAAATTTAATAAACAATTTTATTTATAGTGTAACAAGTATACAGGCACGTATACTCAGAATAATAGTTGCTTCTTGGGAAAGAGGGAGGACAAAGGGACAAGGATGGAACTTTAGCAATATCTGTTATAACTTTATTTCTCTTTAAAAGAGAGAGAGAGAGAGAGAGAGAGATCAAAGCAAGGTGGGTATATACATGCCTATTCTATTATTTTCTGCACTTTTACTAAGTTTGAAACATTTCACAATAATTTTTGAATTAAAACATTAAAGAATACAAGGGAAGATAAAGAATATGGAAGCAAATATTCATATATAAACTTAATGGAACTAAATGTACCTTTAAAATGGAAAATATAGCCACAATCAGCTCTATAAAGTTACATAATAGGGGCACCAGGGTGGCTCAGTCAGTTAGTGCCCGACTCTTGATTTCAGCTCAGGTCACGATCTCACAGTTTGTGAGATCCAGCACCCTCTCAGGCTCCGTGCTGACAGAGCAGAACCTGCTTGGGATGCTCTCTCTGCCCCTTCCCCGTGCACATTCTCCCTCTCTCTCAAAATAAATAAACTTTAAAAAGTTACATAATAAATCAATACTGATTAAGCAACTTCTATGTATAAGTTCAAATAAATGAAGAGATACAGCAATGTATAAAACAAGGCCTCTGTTTACCATGACAGCTTGGGAAATAAGTCTACAAATGTAGCAGAAAGAGCCCAGGACTGTGAGTCAGAGGACTTGGTTTTGAGGTCCAGTTCTGAAGTTTATAAAGGACAGAACTATGAAACTTGGGGAAGTCACTAAAACTTCATTTCCTCCGAACTTTCGTTTCCTCATATGTAAAGTGCAATGATAATGGCTATATCACAAGATTGTTGTTGAGTATTATATAGACAATAAAGCATAATGCTTCACGGTCTGGAATGTGTAGGAGGTATCAATAGATGTTAATTCCTTCCTATTCACAGGACTGTTGTGTAAATTAACTGAGATGTATAGTAAACCACACTAGAGAAAGTGTTAAACCACTACCAAAAGATTATTACATGGTATCATAAAATCATTGTAAAACTAAATTTATTTAGTGGCAAACAGTAGATAAAAAGAATATATTATTATGAAAAGGAATATTCAGGAAAAGCTTTAAAGAAGAGGAAATGTCCTTAAAAGACAGGCAAAAATTAGCTACGTGTAATTGAGACAGAGAAGAGATCAGAACTAAAGAAGCGAACTTACAGGTCTTTAGAACAAGTTGTTTTCTATTAGAGACTATATATTTAATGCTATGATTCATCTAGGTTTTGAAATGCAGAGCAAGGTATTCTTTCCATGTAGAGAAAAACATTAAATAGTTAATTGCATAATATACTCTGTTTCTCCACCCTAGCTGTACCTTAGAATTACCTAGAGATCCTTAAAGAAATATTGATGGCCAGACTTCAACCCCAGAGATCCTGATTAAATCAGCCTGGAGTGGGATCCTGTCATGAGCATGTTTCAATTATGTAGCCAGGATGAAGACTAGTGAGTGCTCCACTCCAAAATTCTTAACTCTAATCCTAAATTACTGGCTGACTGAACATTGAATATCTCTCTCCCACAATGTATTTTTTAAGCAATACTTTTGGGGGCACCTGGGTGGCTTACTTGGTTGAGGGTCCGACTGTTGATTTAGGCTCAGGCCATAATCCCAGGGTCATGGTATTGGGCCCCACATTGGGTTCCGTGTTGAGCATGGAGCCTGCTTAAGATTCTCTCCCTCCCTCTCTCTCCCCCCCCCCGTCCCTCTCCCCTGCTTGCTCTCTCTCTCTCTCCCTCTCTCTCTAAAATTAAAAAAATTCAATCATCATTCTAGATGTCTCTGTAATGGTTATTTTTTTAGATGAGATTAACATTTAAATCAACAGATTTTGATTGAAGGTGAAACAGACTACCCTCTTTAATGTATGGGTGGGCTTCATCAAACTGGCTGAAAGTCTTAAATAAAATAAAAAGGACTAATGTCCCCTGAAGAAGAGGTAATTCTGCCAGTGAGGGACTCTGGATTTAAACTGCAACACCAGCTCTTGCCTATTGGCCTACCCTGCAGATTTTGGACTTGCCAGCCTCCACAATCACAGGAGCCAACTCCTTAAAATCTCCCCCACCCCCACCGTCCACACACCCCATATTATGTTTCTCTAGTGAATCCTAATATATCAATCGTATCAATGAAACGGATTTAGATTGCAAGATACAACCTATTCCTCATCCCTAACCAAGGAAAACTTTTTCAGTACAAATTTATCGGGGGATAATTGTCCAAAAATGAACTGCAGTAGTATCTTAAAAAGGTTTCCTGATACAATATTTCATTAAAAAGGTATTTCGGGGGGGGGATTGATTTTGTTGTGCTAAATCTAAATTTTTTAAGTACACCTAAAAGATTACTAAACTGCTGGCAAACTTACCAACCCTAAGACAGTAAGATCTCTTAATCCTGGGCTACCTCAAATCCTAAGCATGAAAAGAAAAAGATACAGAACTTTTGGTAATCATCCCAAACTCTATACCAACAACAGGAGATAAGTTTTCTCACATGGAAACTCTATGAGAAAGGAACAGCTTGCAGAGGCTGAGAAAATTACAAAACCATTTCATGGCTAAGCAAGAAAGTATGCCATGACCTGATATCTGCAGTAAGCATAGGAAAAAGGGTACACATAAACCACATTTGCCAAACTTGCTTCAGTCAATTCTACACTCTACCAAGAACAAAGTACACAAACAGCCCTCTTTTTGACCAGGGTGAGGTAGCTACAGAGGAGTATAATACAGGTGACATAAGGTTGAGGGGTATGGGAGATTGGTGAGTCCATACAATAACAAAAATGCCAAATTCCACACTTCCGCAAGTATATCTCCTGACTCCCTGGGACTTTATACAGTTAGAACTTTCTTATTAAATCATGTGTCATTTGGTATAGTTAAGGTACATAATCTATCATTTTTAAAAATTGATTTAAGAGAAAATAAGCCAGAATTAGTTATCTGAATTAAGGCAAATAACAAAAATTGCCTCAACAATCTTTTTTTTTTAATGTTTATTTATTTATTTTGAGAGAAAGAGAGCATGTGTGAGTGGGGAAGAAGAGAGAGAGAGAGAGAGAGAGAGAGAGAGAGAGAGAGAGAGAGAGAGAGAATATATCCCGAGCACCAAGCAGGCACCACACCATCAGTGCAGAACCTGACGAGGGGCTCAATCCCATGAACCATGAGAACATGACCTGAGCCGAAATTAAGAGTTGGATGCTTAACCAACTGAGCCACCCAGGTGCCCAAAGATCTTTTTAAATTATAATAGGGAATCTCAGATCTGGCCAAAACGCTGTACCCAAAATTTCCTCTTAAACTATGAACTTCTCTTAAAATTTGGCTAATGTGAAAGTTAGGTCTTAGGGCTGAGCAGGACAATGCTGTGAGAAAGAGAACTGTAAAACTTGAAAGGCAAAGGAAAGAAAATGTCTAAGAATAAAATAATTTAGTCACTACACCTTTTTAAAGATTTTTACAATAATAATAAAAAAAAAGAACAGTTGCTAGCCATCAAAAACTATTGCTCATTTGATTGTACCACAGTCTAAGTTAGAAGACAAAACAAAAAATGACATTTATCTTTAAAGCAAAATCCAGTGGTATTTGTCAAACAGAAAGGAAATATTTTGAAATATAAAGTATTTTCTCGAAGAAAGAACTATGGGAGTTTCATTATTTCCATCCCGAGAATAATGTCATCAATTACATAGTAAGCCTCTACTACAGGAGATTCTTTTAAAGAAATGAAATACTCACACTAGCTGCAAGATAGTCTTCCCGGAAGTAAAAAATCCAAGAACAATACCTGCCTAAAAGGTAAGTGATATAATCCCACACCACACTTCACCATTTCTATGCTTTCATCTGTGCACTTGTCTTGACAATTATTAAAAGAACTATGTAAATGAAACTATCATATGTATTAATATACCTTATGCTGCCATGGAAGAAATGTTAACAAAATTCCATCTAGGAAGATAGGTAATAGCACTGAGGTATTTTCAAGTGGGTTATTATTACTGAGAACAAGGAACAATTAACCAATTAGTTTTTGTTTTTTGTTTTTTGTTTTTTTTCTTTTAGAGAGAGAGCATGAGTTAGGAAGAGGGACAGAGGGGGTGGTGAGAGAGAGAGAGAATCTCAAGCAGTTTCCATGCAGACTGTGGAGCCCCATGTGGGGCTTGAAGCAGGGCTTGACCCTGAGCTACAAGCCACGATCTGGGATCATGACCTGAGCTGGAGTCAAGAGTCAGACGCTCAACCAACTGAGCCACCCAGGCACCCCTAGCCAATTACTTTTTTAAAGGGCCAAATCAATACCTTTGGTCGAAGGGAATCCAATGATATCATTAAAAAAAAATAGCCACAAAAACACACAAACTACATTCTGTACATTATCTACATTCTGTGTAGACAGTGGCTATACAGTATGTATACAGTTGTTAAGAACATTACTTCCAGAGCCAAAATGTCTGGGTTTGAATCCTAGCTATATACGAAAAATTACTTAACATTATCTGAGCACCAGCTGTTTCATCTGTAAAGTGGGAACCTCACTCATAAAGTAGTTGGGAGGATTAAATGAGATAATCTGTATGAAGTGCTTAGAATTACACCCAGCACTTAAAGCTCATTCAATAGTATTTGCTACCTACCTTCCCCACCCTTCTTCCCTCTCCCTCCTCTTCCCACTAATATTACAACGAATCCTTCCATATATTTTTCTTTCCAATGTAATAAAGCCACCTTTGCAACATTTCTTGGCATCTGCTTCCCAGAGCATTTTTTTTCCTTACACAGTTTGCTGGAATATTTTATTTGTGGCTGGCTCTGACTTTATGTTAATTGTGCTTTTTGTTTCCTGCAAAAAATGCAGTGCCTTACTATTGCTGTATTTAGAATTGTAAATTTCAAAATCTATAAATAAAAAGTTAAAATAAATAATTTTACAGGAAGCTAGTCCTGATTATAAATGCAGACTAATGACTTTTTTCCCCAGCAAAAGAATAAAAAGAAATGATTTGAAATAGCCCAAAATCTGTTGCTTGTAAATAGTATTACACAGTATTGCTTTTTTTATTGGTTCAAAATTAGGTATTATTAATTATTGAATAAGACCTCAATGAATTAGTTTGTACAGGTTTTAGGTCTGTGAAATAAAAATCCTAGGGGCACCTGGGTGGCTCAGTCGGTTAAAAGTCCAACTTTGGCTCAGGTCATGATCTTACGGTTCACGTGTTCAAGCCCCCATCAAGCTCTGTGCTGACAGCTCAGAGTCTGGATGGACCCTGCCTCAGATTCTGTGTCTCCCTCTCTCTGCCCCTCTCCAGCTCGCACTCTGTCTCTGTCTCTGTCTCTAAAACAAACAAACATTAAAAAAAAATTATAAAAATCCTATAAAACTGCAATAATTTGGTTAACCATGTTTTAAAAATCTAAAGATTTTTCATGCTCCTATTTTTCCAATACTGCAAACTTACAACACCCTTTCGCAGGCATTTTCTCAACAGAAAATCAGAGCCAATTCACAGGGTGTGAGCACTGTGTTCTAGGCACAGTGCACAGCACGTCTCTGGGAGGCCACCATTCACAGCAGATCTGAAGCGGAGTTAGACAGCCCATATATATAGATATATGTCATCATGTTTAATTGATGTAATAATCCTCACAAACCACTAAAGACAGAATTATTCTTAATTTCAACATTTTATAGGTGAAAAAAAAAACTATTCAGAAAGTCCTACTGACTTGCTCAAGATCACAACATCTGGAAGACCTAGGACCCAAACCCCTAATCATCAACTTTCCAACCTGCCCTAAGTTTTAGACCAAAACGAATTACAACATTAAAACCACATATTTTTAATATACAGCCTATATTCCTCGTCGAAAATAAATAAAAATTGCAAACACTTTCTTCCAACCAGTATTAATGGTTACTTTAGACACAATAAAAACTGCTAAGAATTAAATGAGACTTTAAGTAATTTTAGTTTCCTATGGACGTTCCATACTTAAGTGTGGAAACAATTAACTTTCCCGCATCCCCTCCACCCAATTGTGCATAGCTACTTCTCCAAAGAGTTTAAAGTAGGCTAACCAAATCTACTTTTTAAGGAGATTAATTACCGTTTAGAAATATAAATAATGACCTTGAAAAGAAGCATTGACTAGGATAAACATAATGTGTCATAATGGGGTTAAGAGGAATCAATAATTAAACCAGCAAAAAGATTACATTTTTAAAGTATACCTTTGTGTCAAAAAGGGTTGATGAAATGGGTATTGAGGAGGGCACCTTTTGGGATGAGCACTGGGTGTTGTATGGAAACCAATTTGACAATAAATTTCATATATTGGAAAAAAAAAGGGTTGATGAAGTCTGTAAAAACAAATTGTAACAATGTAAAATTAGGGTTTTTTTAACAAAGCAGACGCTAGTAATTTCAGTATGCATATTCCAGTACATACATTCAGATGCATTACTCCAAAGAGTATGTTTTAAGTTGGCTAATGACACAAATTGGCTATGTCATTAAATTCTCCTTATGATGTGCATAATACTAATAACTATATTTTGCAAATATTTTCTGGCTAGAATAAGTTTTACAAGACTGCTAAGAATTATATCCCAGAGGAGCCTGGGTGGCTCAGTCGGTTAAGCATCTGACTCTTCATTTTGGCTCAGGTCATGATCTCACAGTTGGTGAGATCAAGCTCCAAATCAGGCTCTGCACTGACAGCATGAAGCCTGCTTGGGATTCTCTCTCCCCGTCTGTCTGTCTGTCTGTCTGTCTGTCTCTCTCTCTCTCAAAATAAGTCTTAAACATTTGAAAAAAAAAAAAAAAAGAGTCATATCCCAGACACAGGAGAATTCTTCATTCACTCTCTCCACTCCCTAATTTCAACTTATCAGGCAAAACACAGTTGTCAACTCTCCAAGGAACTTTCTGGGGCCTATGTATGTCCTGCCATCACCAAAATCCACACTGCTGTAGACACACAAAAACAAAGCCAGATGTGGAAATGTTCAGAGTATCAGTAAATTACCAAATACAAAATTTGAAATGCTCTTAAAAGCAAGTGTAGATTTGTAGAAAGGACTTAATTTTCTAGAAAACTGACACTTTGATGGCTTGGATTCTAAATGTTCAAGTCTAACATTGTAAATAACATAAACATGTGAATTTTACATTTCATATGAAAATCTACCTTACACAGTCCTCAGTATTCATTCATTCATTCAATATTTATTTATAACTAGGCACTATTCTAGATGGCAAAAACTTTTTTAAAAGCAACAGTCACTGACCTCAATAAGTTTAGTTTGGTCGTGATATTTGCAACAGTAGGTATAAAACTTTTTGTGTGTGTAAGTATAACTAATGGTTTTCCATATATAGATAGGGGCATTATAAATTTTCATTTAGTGGGGCACCTGGGTGGCTCAGTCAGTTAAGCATCCAACTCGTGATTTTGGTTCAGGTCATGATCTCATGGGATCCTGAGATCAAGCCCTGGGTCAGGTCCACGCTGAGAGCACAGAGCCTGCTTGGGATTCTCTGTCTCCCTCTCTGCCCTTCCCTCCTGCGTGTGCACATGCACATTCTCTCTCTCAAAATAAATAAATAAACTTCAAAAAAATAATTAAATTTTTATTCTATTATGTGGCTCTAATGTCAAATGGATGATAGGTGATGTGCTATGTATTTAACAAAATAAAACAGAAAGCTCATTCCATGGTCCACTTCCTCCCACAGATTTCTTCCTTCATAGCTGAAACCCATCTAAAGTATGGTCTGTATGAAAAAGGCAAACTTTTAACACGAAAAACTTAGTTTACATCTTGGAAAGATGGTCACTTTGTAGAAGTTGTTTGGTAAAATCATGATGAACACACCTCCCCAGATACCTCCTATTCATTCACTTTTTATGTCACTTTTGGAAATCATCTATTTATAATCTTCAAATTCTCCCCATATACTAGTCCACTGACTATAGCAGAGGCCAGATAACATCTCCAGACAATTTATACAACCTGAATATCTCTACAATTGTTATTAAAAGGTGACTGGGGGAAACGAAATGACAAACGGTGTTCAACAACACAGTATTGAGCACAATTTCTTACAATAGGAATCCATGCTGATTTTTGTCCAAGATCCTTATTTCTAAAACCAAAGACACTTCATTTATATTAGGGGAGCATCTTTACAGTCTCTAAGAGTGTGCTAAGAGCACTACAGCAGACTTCCAGAAGAATGGGCTTTTTAAAATGTTTTACTGTGAAATAATTTTATGCTTATAGAAAAGTTGTAAAAATAGTAGAGTTCCCACATATTGTTCACATAGGTTCCCCTAATGTTCACATCCTATGTAACTGCAGGGCAGTTATGAAAACATAAAATTAACATTGGATCTATACTAACTAAATTACTCAAAGTTTTCCAGCTGTCCACTAATGCTCCATTTTCTTTCTTTTCTTTTTTTCTATTTTTCCTACTTTTTTCTATTCAAGGATCCTATCCAGGATCCCACATGGCCTTCAGATGTCATGTCTCTATGGTCTTCTCTAATCTGTTACAATTCCTTGTCCGTCATGACCATGATAATTTTGAAAAGTATTGATTATTTTGTAAAACATGCCTCAATGTGGGTTTGTCTAATGTTCTTCCATGATTAGACTAAGGTTATGTACATTTTTGGCAATAATATCACATAAGTGATATTGCACCCCCTTCCTATCAGATGTTAACATGTCTTCTTACTGGTGATACCAATCTAGATCACTTGGTGTCTGCCAGCTTTCTCCTGTTTCTAATTATTAAACATTTTAGAGAAATACATTTATATTATGCAAATATTGTTTCTCCTCAAACTTGCACCCTATTTTTGGCATCCATTGATATATCTTGCCTATAGTAACTACTACTGTGGTATCTGCTTCATGGTGATTTGCTATTTCCCTCAGTCCTTCTATATTTATTAATTGTAATTCAGAAGGATAACTTTTTAACTATATCAAATACCAAGGTCTCAATAAATTACCAAAAACAAAAACAACAACAAAAAAAACCCAAAATCATAAATATAGTGGACAACAGTATTTCATCTTGAGCTATAATGACCTTAACTCCCCAAATCATATGTCTAGCAGTTCCTTTTTGAAGGATCTGTGTTTGAGTAAGTAGTTAATGACATCTGTCAGCAGCTGTAGTGTTTTGTTTTATATAATTGTAGCCTCATTTTTTTATTGCAAGTAATGCATCACGATGCATATTTAAGGTTTTCCAAATAAAGAGTCTTGAGCAATCTATTTTAAAGTAGCTAATACCACAGCACATTTGAGGCTAAGGGGTAAGCATTCCTTGGGAATCAAAACAACAAGGACAGCAAATATTCTGCCCCTGCAAATCTAATTTCATTCCTCAACCAGAAACCTCACTGCATGAGTGTAAAATTTTACTGGTAAGGAGAGATTTCTTAGAATGGTGAATTCCAAAACTCTGCTTTTCAAGACTCTATTATTCCTATAACAGGATAAGGATCTACAAACATGAAATACAACCTTATTCACTTCCTCTTTCACAAAAGGAAAACCTGTCAATCTAATGCTAAAAGGATTCAAGCTTATTTCTAAATGTTTCAAGAAAATGCCTTCTTTATCAGAACTTTATTCTTGTTTGTTCATTAAATACTGAAGCCTTACACTGAGGTCAAAAAACTGTCAACCAATTACTATGTAAGAGAAGTTCTACTTTTCAGTATCTAAAGCTACCCAGAATACACAGAATCATTTTATTAGGCAACTGAATACACCACTGTGTATTCCCAAGTATATTCAACCATACCTTTTTAATCTCGTTCTTCAAACTAAAGCCCAGTAAACTAACAACTTAACATGGTATCTGGCACATAGCAAACACTTAAGTATTTTTCAGTGAATAAGTTAGTGATGAACAATACACATACAATGGCCCATAATTCCTTCTGGACTACATCCCTTGCAGACTAAGAGTTCAAGCATGCCTCTTCTTCTGCACATTCAGAAATCCATACATTTTAGTTATTTCTTAAGAAAGACATTAAAATGACTTAGAATATAATCTAAATGACATGGAAATAACATTCTTGAAGTTTATCACCCCAAAACTACAATATATTTGTGAGGGATATCAAGTCATTTTTAAAAGTGATTTATTTTCATAATGGATATCTAGGTGATAAAAATAGATGAGAAAACAGGAAATCCCACTCATATTTCTGATCTTACAAATTACTGCTGTGATGAATCCTGGAAACTACTGCAGGATTATAGTTGTAGGATTTATGATGACTTCATTTCTGGTTGCAAAATTTAATTTATTTCAAAAAAAAAAAAAGCACCTTGGTCTAAAGCATGGCCATGAGCAAAATTTTACTTAAGACTTTCTTAACTATCACATGGAGTACTGGGTAAGTTGTGATGGTCATTTTCTGACAGTTACATAGAGAGTATACAATGTACCTAATTTGTACTTCCATATTATTTCAAAATGAAAATTACTTTAATACAGAATATTGCTAGTTTGTGCTTTAAAACATTACTCCGTATTCCTAGAAATGTATTTTAGAATAGAGTGGAGAGAGGAAATTGGTATGCACTGGTAAATCTATGTTTAGGAAAGAAAACTGAAGTAACCATGTCATTTCTTCTCAGATCCCAAATGACCAGAGGATAATTCTAACCAGCAGGGGGAGATAAGGAGGAGAGAAGTAAGACAAAGAACAGGCTAAAGGCAAGAAAAGCAGTTACAATTATAGCTGGGAACACGGAATTTGTTAAAGGAAGTCTACTGTATAATTATATTTGAAAATTTAGCAAGATGCCCAGAGGCTGACTCGCAGCTGTCAGGAACTGGTAACTCTACTTCTGTTCATGCAGCGACCACTGCAGCTAGTAAATCCACTATCCAGGCATTACTAGAACTGACGTTCAGAGTAAAGGGATAGATCCCCTCATGAGACACTTCTTCTCTATAATGGATGAAGGTATCCGTGTCAACAAAGTAACCCTCTCTCTTTAGCTTCCTTTTCAGACTTACCTCTCCTCCCTCTATCTTCTCTCCCTCAGAGAACCCAAATATTCTCATAGCAGATTATCCAGATGCAAATCTCTTCCCTGAATTCTCATTAGATCATGAACCAATCTATCTCATACAATCCCAAATTCAACAGGATTACAACAAAATTCATCTCCCTCCACCCTCACCTTGCTTAGAAACTGTCTACCTTCTCCCTACCCGCCTCTACCCCTGCCACTTTCCTATTCCTCCAATGGTACCAGCATTCTCGCAGTTAAGCATGAAAACTCAAGATTTACCTTTGCTCTTTCTCCTTCCTGACCTCCTATTCTATATTAATTCAATTCATCAAATCCTATTAGTTTTTCAGTGACATTCTATCATTCATCAATGAAAGATGTTAAAAGTCCTAACCCCCATAGCACCGAATGTGATCTTGATTTGCAAACAGGGTCTTTACAGAGGTAATCAAATTAAAATGAGATTATTAAGGTGGGCCCTAATTCATTATGACTGGTGTCTTTATAAAAAGGGGAGATTTGGACACGGAGACAGACACTCACAAAGACAAGACAATCTGAAGACACATGGGAAATAGAGCCATCTGATAGGAGTGACGCAGCCATCAGCCGAAGACCACCAAAGACTGTTGGCAAACACCAGAAGCCGAAAGAGGCATGAAAGAACTCTCCCCCTTAGAGCAGTCACAGAGAGACTACTGTCTGCCAACATCTTGAGTTTGGACTTCTAGCCTCTAGAACTGAGACAATAAATTTCTACTGTTTTAAGCCATCTGTTTTCAGGACTTTATTACTGCAGCCCTAGGAAACTAACACAACACCCCAAAAACAATCTGAATTCAATGACCTATAAGCCCTGTACTGCCCAACCTGTGCCTGATCTCTGAATAGCATCTCACACGTATCTGGCCATGGCAATTATCCTTCTTGCTCAACATCCAATCAATTACTGAGGTCTGCTTCCTAAATATTGTGTATCTCTTTAATTTGTCCATTTTTTCCATCTCTACATCGCTACTCTAGTTCAGGCCACCATCATCATGCCCCTAGACTATTGTCCACCAAATGGTCACCATGCCTACGGTCTTTCCCCACTCTAATTCATTCATCTTCAGCAGCCAGACTTTCTAAAATGCTAATCTGGGGGTACCTGGGTGGCTCAGTCAGTTGAGCATCCGACTTTGGCTCAGGTCATGATCTCACGGTCCGTGAGTTTGAGCCCCACGTCAGGTTCTGTGCGGACAGCTCGGAGCCTGGAGCCTGCTTTGGATTCTGTGTCTCCCTCTCTCTATGCCCCTCCCCCGCTCATGCTCTGTCTCTCTCACTCTCAAAAATGAATGTTTTTAAAAAAAATTTTTTAAAGAAATAAACATCAAATAAAATGGAAATGCTAATTTAAAAAAATAATAAAAATAAAAAATAAAATGCTAATCTGATCACACTTTTAGTTTATCAGTATGGAATACACAATGAGCAGCATCCATGATACGTCAGGACAAAGTCCAAGTCTAATGTCTTTAGCCTGGCTGACAAAACTTCATGCAATGGCCTCTAAAAGACTGAAGAGAAAGAACATCACTCACCACACCCACCTCAAATCCACAGAGAAATACTTTCAGTTCCTCAAACACATCAAAGCTTTTCACATCTGCCTAGAATTCTCTTCCCTTTATTTAACCACTCATTCATTTACTCAACAAAGCATAGCTCTAAGAGCTAGATATTCCGTGGAAAATAAAACAACATTCCTGACCTCATGAAATCTACATTCTAAAGAGGGTGGCAAATAGCTCATAAACAAAAGTAAATAAGTAAATAAATATACAGGTGGTATTAAGTGCTTCAGAGTAGTACTAAGTGCTTCAGAGTAAAATAAAGCAAGGTAAAGGGAATAAGGGAGACTGGGAGTAGAGAAAGGAGTAAGGTTATGATTTTAGATAATGTGCTCAGAGAAGACCTTTCTGACAAGGTGAGAGAAGAGATCTGAAGAAAGTGAGGAAATAAGGTTTGTGGATACCTAAGGGAAGGAGGTGGGGCAGAGTGGTTAGAGAACATCACTGAGGCCACTGTGACTGCAGTAGGGGAAAGGAAGAGAATGAGGACAGATGAGGTTTTAGGAAAATCAAATGACGTACAGCCTTGAAACTCACTGTAAGATTTCAGAAATTAATTAGTAAAAAAGTGAAATTTTTGAGTGGCCTGATCCAACATTCATTATAAAAGAATCACTTTGGTGCTATGGAGAAATCAAACTTGGTGGGGAGGGAGTATGGTACAAAAAGAAATCAGTTAAGAAGCTACTAGGAGTTCCAAGTGAGACACAAAGACATAATGGTGGCTTGGAATGGAGTAGAGATGGTAGAAATGGCTGGACTCTGGTAATTATGATGACTATATGTATATGGATATGCATATGATTACATAAGCAATCTTTTTAATTTATCAGCTTAATTTCAGAATAGAACAAAGCTATAGTTTCAAATGGGTAAAAATGACTTTTACTTCTCTCCTACTCATAAGGAAAAATACATAAGGAAGGGGAAGGGGGAAAGAACACTCTAAATAGGCCAAACAGATTTCCTAAAAGGAAGAAAAGCAATGTCACACTTTTGAATTTAGTACCATGACTCCAAAACAGGGCTTTCACAAAGTAGCTCTGTATTTATGAAAGCACCCCCCTCTTTGTAGCTGGTTTAAAGTTGCTAAATGAATTTTATTCCCTTTATACAGAAGTATCATCTTTAATGCATGCTACCCACTGATGTAAGTCTGAAGTCTTAGGTGGTGGCTTAATGTGTAAGAAGTGAATGTATTAAAGCAATGATTTTGGGTACAGCATCTCTGATTATTTAAACTTCATTATACAAGGTAATCCCATCTTCTGACTAAGGAAACAAGAATTCAGATTTTATACTGTGTTCACATATGAAAATTAATTCATTTTGTTAGAGTACTCCCAATACTATCAATTCAATCGCTCACTAACAAATAACAACATGGCAACAACAACATGGCAACATTAGTCACTGCATGTAGTTTTCCTTGTTAATAAAAATCAAGAATTGTTTATCTTCTCTTTCTCAAATATTAAAGTTCTTATCCAATTATAATCATAATTGTTTTTTGTTTTTTTAAGTAACCTGTACAATGTGTGTGGGGCTCAAACTCACAATCCCGAGATCAAGAGTCGCATGCTCTTCTGACTTAGCCAGGCGCCCCTCCAAAATTATTCTTAAGAGTGAGTTCTCTGATTGATTTGAATCAAAAAATATTTTTTAGTCTTTTTACTGAGATATAATTGACATATAACATTTTATTACTTTCAGGTGTACAACATAATGATGTGATATTTGTATATATTACAAAATGATTACCTCAATAAGTCTAGTTAATATCAACGTACACAGTTACAATTTTTTCTTGTGACGAGAACTTTTAAGATCTACTCTTAGCAACTTTCAAATATACAATACAGTATTATTACCATAGTTATGCTGCTATACCTAAAAAAATCTTTAAATACCACTTAAATCTCTTTACATCTCTAATATTCAGAAACATTTTTATTTAAAAATTGAACATTCAAAAACATAGCCAAAAACAGAAAAGAAGATGTTTACAATATAAGTATATGGCTTTATCATCAATCATCTGAAAATATAGGCATTCCAAGTCCTGAATGTAGAGCCCAATCTTCAACTGCCTTCACCCAGCTCTCCAAATCTCAGCAATAGCTTGAGGCAGTTTCACAACCAAGTTAATTAGACAACTAACTACCAGAGGACCTAGAAGTGAGGAAGAGGAGAGAAAAAAACTGACCTGCAAGGTAAAAAAAGTATTAAGAAGATGAATCATCTGCTCTCCTAGTCTACATACTAGAAATGGAGTGACATTAGTCTAAGAGATACATGCAACCATTTATTCTTCGAATAAATTATATCACCGACCTGTAAAACTAGGCCCTCATAGTAATGCTTGATCTTTGAGAATTATTAACAGAAACAAAAAAAAATTATGTAGCTTCAAATTGTTTTCAAATACTCTGTCCATTAATTTAGTCCTCTTCCATAAAAATTCCAGAATTATCCTCTTCGTTCCAATGAAGACCAGTAGGCTACAGGACTGGTGTCAATATCAGATGTCTACTGTTAGAGCAGGAATAGTCCTTGAGTTTTATTCTAGAGGATTTAAAGTGCAAGGAGGCTGAAAATGCAGAGTTAAAACTCTTACCAAAACCAGAAGTTCAAGGCCCCTTAACTCTGCCTGAAAGCCTCAGGTCTGAGGACAGAGCTTAATCGCAAGGGTAAAGGGAGATTTCCTGGGTCAGAGTGTCAGCATAAGACTGGTCTTTTTGGAACAAGATGACCTGAAGACCACAGATTTTATCTTACCCACTGAAAACCCAACTTATAGTTCTATTTGGTGGAAATATGTTCAGAGACTACACACAAAGCTCTTACCCAAGATTAACGAAAACTGAACTAAAGGACAGCCTTTATAGATCTGATCTATTCTTATTAAATACAGGACTTTCTCATTTGCCATTTTATCACAGGTTTGTAATAGAATTATCAACCCTCCATTCTCTATCTACTATATGGAAAAGTATAAAGCATTTAAAAAACTACATTATGTTTCTCTTTCATGTGAAAATGAAAATGAATTACAAAGGTTCAAAACTATATTTAAAAATTCTCAAATCTACACTGAAAAATTACTGAAAGGTATAAAAAGCTTCCTTAAGTTGTTCATCAAGGTATTTATTATAGATGTTTCCTTAAACTAGTAAATATCCTCTATACTGGGAGATAAACTGTCCAAAATAAGGACAAATCAATACAACATCAACTGACAATACAGAACACAAAACAAATGCATGGACTCTAGCACTGTATCTTATCATTTTAAATGGGAAAATCTGGTAAATTCTGTCCACAATCAAATCCAGAAAAAAATAGTTTAATCAGAATAACAAATACTTTCAGGTTTTAAAATAAAACTCACTCTGACATGTACAATCTACAAAGTATTTTTGCTCTGAATTTTGTGGTGCCATATTATTCTATAACAAATTAGATTTATTCAATCAAATGAAAATGAAAGAATTAAAAAAATAACTCAACCAGGAAGTTTGTTAGAATTACCATGGGATCCAGCAATTCAACTAATACATGTACAGTGCCTGTTCACAGAAGTACTATTCACAACAACCAAGAAACAAAAACAGCCCAAATGCCCATCAACAGATGAACAGATAACATACTGTGGTCTACACAGGCAAGGAAATATTATTCAGCCATAAAAAATAAATGAAGTACTGATAAATGCTAAGATGCAGATGAACCCTGAAAACATCATGCTAAGTGAAGGAAGCGAGAAACCAAAGAATACTTTTTGAATGATTCCATTTATACAAAATAGACAGAATAAGTAAATCCGCAGAGACAAATTTGGGTGGGGAAGAGCTTGGGGATGGGGTAAATTGGGAGTAACTGACTAATGGGTACGGGTTTCCTTCTGGAGTGATCAAAACACTTTGGAACTAGATATAGGCGATTAGCAACACAACACTGTCAGTGTACCAAATGCCACTGAATTATTTAATATGGTTAATTTTATGTTCTGTCACTCTCACTGGAATTTAAAAATTAAATAAATAATGAAGAGTCATATTACTAGTAATAAGACCTCACATACCACTGATATGATATACTGAGCATATCAGAGGACATCACCTCTGCAGTATCCTTTCCAATAATACATACCCTCAATCTGACCATAAGAAAACATCAGACAAATGGAGGGATACTCTACAACATAACTGACCAGTAGCCTTCACAAGTCTCAAGGTCATGCGGAGCCACTATACGTTGTGGGGAGATTAACAAGACATGACAACTAAATGCAATAAGGGTTCCAAGACTGGATCCTGGAACAGAAAAAGGAATTAGTGGAAAAATTGGTGAAACCTGCATAAATCAGTTAGTTAATAGTGCTGTACCAATGTTAATTGTTAGCACTGGGAATTATACTATGGTTATATAAGGTGTTAATTAACATAAGGGGAAGGTGGGTGAAGAGTACTAGTTTTGTAATTCTGCTGCAAGCCTAACGTATTTCAAAATAAAAAGTAAAAAGAAGGAAAAAAGAAATGAAGGGATAGAGGGGGAAAAAGGGGGCCCAGTCAACTTTACTCTATGAATATATATATTAGGAAAATGTTGAAATAAATTAACTGAAGGAGAAGTAGTGGGGTTATTCTAATGCAAAACTTAATTCACAAGGTTTGCATCTGCTTAACACATATGCACTCGTTTTGGAGGGAAGGAGTAGATTCTTAAGTCACAATAATTAAATATTAGAAACCAGGGTAAGTAAAATTAAACTAGTACTGACATTTTCAACAGAAAAATTCAAAATGAAAACACCCGAAGTCAAAGGGAAAAATTAGGACAAAACATTGTTGTAACTCCTATAGGTTACAACTACATTGTAAATTTAATACTGAAATGAGGAAAACATGTTTACTGTAGCAGAATGATTAGAACAACAAGGACTTAAATCAGTTTGATAATTTAATCAGATTTAATTTTACTTTAAATCTGTAACCTTCTCTTTAGAAACATTATAATGCAAAAGATTAAAAAGATTTTGATACATAATTAACTTCAATCAGTTTGTGCCTGGACATAAATAAAACTCGTGGCTGTCATACCATTATGTAGGAGGTACCTTCTTATTAAAAATAATTCCCTTGGAAATCAATACAGTGACCAAAAGGACCAATTTTTTAAATGAAGCCACCAATATAAATTCTGCAAACATTTCCAATTTTATTAATCATATTTAACATCCCCACAACCAAATACTGTGTATAACTATTTTACTAATACAACACAATCCTCTTCAGTAACTCTAATTGCCAAAAACAAAGAGACGTTTACATAAACAATCAAGATTGTTACATAAACAATCAACACACCATCATAGCTCTCAGAAGGAACGAGTCCTTCTGACACCTTGGTTTTAGACTCCTAGCCTGCAAAAACCTAAGATAATAAATTTCTATTACCTAAGCCACCCAGTGGTGGCTAGGTACTTTGTTACGGCAGTCCCAGAAAACAAATACGATTACCATGCAAGAAATAAAATAGTGTCCTCCTATATTCCCACAACAGTCTTTCCCTGGAAGAACATTCAAATTAAAGGTAGCCATTTTCTCAGCTCTTGAAGACTAGCATACTTTACTGAACACATCAGTCACAATCACTCTCTAAAAGGAGCTGCCTTGAATCCTGCCTCCGGGGCATGGCTGCCCAATTCTACACCACACCAACAAAAATGCGCTGGACCTTAGTTGGGTATCAGGCCCAAGCCCATCAGTAAAGTAGGACTTTCACCACCTGGTTTAAAAGGATGGACTGCTTCTCTGTGCCTCTCAAATAATTTGATCTAAAAATCTCGGAAAAAAACACACCTGCCTTTGCTGCTACAGCAGGAAACTAACAATGTAAGCTAAAATAATATAAAAACAGAAAGCCCTGTTGGTACCCAGAGAAAGATGGCATACCGAGTAAAGCTAAAGGTTTGTTTTATTGCATTGCCTTAAAACCAAAACCTACTCCCTATAATCTTAAAATCAAGCCCTGTTCTCTGATTTCCATGAGAGCCCCTACTCCTCTTCCTGCTGCACACATATCTTTTAAACCTGAATTTCAGGCATGCCTTGCAAACACAATGCAAAGAAAAACAGAAATAAAAAGACCCAAACCCAGACCCTACTCTCAAGGAGTTCATTCCTTGAGAGTCAAATTTTTTAAAAAATACGAGCATATTTTGTATGCTGAGTGCATTTCATATGCTTTCATGTATTTCTTGACTAGAACTGGATGTTTCATTAACTGTCAATCGTATAGCTACATACATATAGAAATACATGGTGAAACAGGGAGACAGTTCGGGCAGCTGAGCCCACCGCACTGCTGGGATGAGGTGTGAACTTGTCAGGGGACAACAGGACAACTGGCTCTCAAAAGATGTCTGGAGAGGGCAGTCATTTCACTAAGGATTTAATAGGCTCCGGGTTTGGCCTTCAGCCACACTGGCTAGAAAGTAGAGTCTGATAAAACATTCAAAAATGGAATTATGACTCAGAGACACAAACACAAAGAATATTTGTGTCACAGGACTATCACTCTTGTAATGGCATATCTAGCACATTCTCTCCTTGCAGGCAAACTTCTACAGGAAGTCAAATAATCTAAACAAGTTGAGGTCTTTTAGAACAAGAAGAGACAGAAGACCCAAGTATTACGGGCATAATAACACCTAATACACAGTACTTACAGCAGAAACAGTTGTAAGAGTTTTACATGTATCACACCCCTATGATGTAGCTACTGTTATCACCATTTTACTGCTCAATAAATTGTGGCACAAAGAGGTTGAGAAACTCGCCGAGGATGCTCAGCTAGCAAGCAATGAAGCCATAATTTCAACCCTGCCTGCTGAGGTCTATCTCCTAATCACTATTCCACCTGCAAAGAAAAGCTGGAGTATCCATCCATCTGCACCCCGCTACATTTACGTCTTTCTAGAGAGGCAGAAATGTGAGTATCAAAAACCTTCCAGCTAATGCTGGGATGAGTACTACGAGCTTCACCCTTCAGGCCTCTCCTTTTACAGTGACGGCAGACAAATTCAGTCTGTACCCTTAGTGGCCATCGTCTACCTTTAGCTGCATCAATACAGTCAAGCAGGTAGCACCAAGGCTTGCAAGCCCATCAGTCTTCTGCCTCTTCAGAGACTTTGCATCTCTGCTCTATTCTTCTCTGTGAAGATCTGCAAGTTTAAGTCTCAAAGCTTATCTTACTTCCCCTATTACCAGATGCTTGAGTAAAGGCTTTCTGCAACTCCAAGTTATTAACAACAAAAAACACAGTCAGCAACTGTCACTACTGAAAGTTCAGCTACTTTGAGCGAAAACATAAATATACTTAGTACACTTCCACAGTTACTCCACTAAAGTTCATTCATGTATTCAGACATTTCATTTCTTACTATGTGTACTACTATGTATACTATCTACATGCTAAAAATATATATCAAAATACCACTTTGTCCTCAAGTAGCTCAAAATCTAGTAGAGGGAAGTTTAAAGGAAATTACAAGTGCTCTTAGTAAACGGCTCACTAGCCACGTAATAATCCAGAAGAGGGAAAAATATCGGATAAGACTTCAGGATGAACAGGATAAGATGAAAAGGGGACTAAAATAGAGTAAAAACCACACATCAATGCAAAGAAGTGAAAGAGAGGAGAAAATAGAAGATTTCCAGCCAAGGATAAGGAAACCTGTTCAAAATTATTAGATCACAGAGGGCAAGAAGGTCAGACCATGAGGGAGTTTACAAACTTCTGTCATCTCTAATATTTAAAATGGTTACAGTTCTTCCTACAAGAGAAATCCTCAACCAAGAAAGTATATCACAATTTTACAGTCTTAAAATGCCCACGCATAATTCAGATTTACCCATCCTTGGGAAGTGAATGTTCCCTGTGCTAAGAACAGCCATTGTAGGACATGGAAATGTAGTATTTTTTTTTTAATTTTAATTCTAGCTAGTTAACAGTGTTATATTAGTTTCAGGTGCACACTATAATCAAACAACACTTCTATATATCACCCTGTGCTCATCATGACAAATGGACTCCCTAATTCCCATGACCTATTTCACCCATTCCCCTAACCCAAGGATGGCAACTTTTTTTTTTTTTTTAAACATTTCTTTCTTTTTTTTTTTTTTTTTTTTTTTATTTATTTATTTTTGGGACAGAGAGAGACAGAGCATGAACGGGGGAGGGGCAGAGAGAGAGGGAGACACAGAATCGGAAACAGGCTCCAGGCTCCGAGCCATCCACCCAGAGCCTGACGCGGGGCTCGAACTCACGGACCGCGAGATCGTGACCTGGCTGAAGTCGGACGCTTAACCGACTGCGCCACCCAGGCGCCCCAGGATGGCAACTTTTAATAAAAGGTAGCATCAAGAAAGACTATTTTGAAATTTGGGGCACCTGGCTGACTCAGTTGGAAGAGTGTGCAACTCTTGATCTCAAAGTTGTGAGTTCAAGCCCCATGTTGGTATAGACATTGCTTAAATAAATAATTTTTTTTTAATTATATACGATGCATCCCTACTTTGGAATACTGTGAGGCTCTTAAAAATGAGAGGATCTATGTTCTCACATGGAAAGGTGGTAGGATATCCTATTAAATTGAAGAAAGAAAGCAAAGTGAAGAATAATATAGATTATATGAATATTCTGGCACAGAGATTAGGGAGTCTAGATAAGAGATAAACAGGGTCCAAACTGGAAAATGGAGAATTGATTTCAGAGATAAACATCAGGGAAAGTCAACAAGACCTATGAGCCACAGGGATAAAAGTGAGGAAGACATGTAGAATGCTTGACTGTTTTTTAACAGTCTTACCCCTTAAAGAGGTAAACGGGTTCCTTATTTATTCTATTAGTTGCTTATCAAATTGTTTAGTTATAGTTAAAAATATCTAGGGCTCATTTATCACAAAATCCAAATTAATGGCACTTGCAATAATACATTTTGAAGGAGCAAAAGAAATTTAAGAACAGTGGACAAACTGGCAGAAAAACACAGCTTTTCACCCTTTAGGAAAATCTGCACACAAACAGTACCGTCTAGGGAAAGACAACCTAAATCTGACGTCAGCATTTGCTCTAACACTCCTTTCGGACTTGTTCTCTTACATACCAGTAATTTCCTAACAAATCCAGAATAAGATCTTTCTGTCATGAATTTATAACTCTTCATATCCAATACTCATCTTCAATTGTTAAAACTGAACATTTCACTGTATGTAACTTACACTACAGTTTAATAAAAATAAAACTTAGCTACATATGGCAAGGCAAGCTGCTGAGGACCATCAGTCCAAAGAACGATGTTCTCTTCTTTTGGAGGAAGGAACAAAGAGTAGTGATAATACAGTGAGAAAATGTCACTAACATTTATTTAATAATGCAATCTCCTTGCAGTACACCTAGACCAAGTAATATTTATTACCCTCAATATGAAAAGTATTTGTCCACCTCTACCTAACAAGAAAAGCCAAAGGGACTAAAAACTACTGAATCAGTATTTCTTCCCACAATAATTTTTAATCTCCGTGCTTCTGTAAATAGGAGAGTAATTAACGATTATATGGACAGGTGGTCTAAACTGGGCCAATAAAGGGGCGCCTGGGTGGCGCAGTCGGTTAAGCGTCCGACTTCAGCCAGGTCACGATCTCGCGGTCCGTGAGTTCGAGCCCCGTGTCGGGCTCTGGGCTGACGGCTCGGAGCCTGGAGCCTGTTTCCGATTCTGTGTCTCCCTCTCTCTCTGCCCCTCCCCCGTTCATGCTCTGTCTCCCTCTGTCCCAAAAATAAATAAAAAACGTTGAAAAAAAAAATTAAAAAAAATAAATAAATAAACTGGGCCAATAAAATTGAAAGAAAAAACTTTCAGGCTGCAATGACCAAAAAACAAAAACAAAAAACCAAAACAAAAAATTCTTGCTTTCTCTCTCTGCTGGAACAGAAGGATGTTTGTTGCTCCAGCTGCTGAATGGCAGCCATCCTGTGATCATGAAGGAAACCAGTCTGAAGACAAAGCAGGAGAGACAGATTAACCAAGCCAGCACCGTTTTCATCTAGTGTTTGAAGACCAAGCCCTAGAGTCTTCTCTATCTCTAACGTCCATTATGGAAGAAAATAAACTTCATTCTGGTATAAGGCAGATTATTTAGGGGGTTCTGTTATTCAAAGGTGAAATCACCACAATTTTAAGTATTTTTAAGTAGTTTCTCAAAAATAAAGACCTATGTGAAAGCTATTTGAAACTAGGAAACAATTCTTCACATTTTATAAACAAATTACAGTTTTAGAAGTATAATATAAGCTTTCTGAAATCCATTAAGAGTTTAATCACAAAATATAAATGACCAGTTAATAGGCAAATAAGTAATGGGTATAAACTAGTTTTACTTGATTGCATAAAACTGTTTACAATACATTTCTCAATAAAGAAAAATTGAATTATAACCCAAGGGTGGCTTAATTTGTACAAATTTTGAATAATGTCAGATATATTTCCAAAACAGATGCTTAGAGACTCTACAAGGACACTTGGCTCAATCAGAAGCCAGATTAAAGTTCCATCTGGAGCCTAATGGCTCCATGGTTCCATTACAATTACCCAAGTCACCAAAGTGAGCCTTAATGGTTGTACATCACAGAATCTCTCTTGTAGGTATATATCTTGCCCCCAAAACTAGAAAATCGGGTCATAAAATAATTCCGTGTGCATATACACACACACACACAAAGGTTCCATAGGTATCCAAATGCTGCTATATTTTTTCAGTGACACTTAACTTTGCAATATAATTTTTCATTGGTTATTCATCAGCATCTTTCATTTTTAGACACAGTTGCTGAGATATTGTGTCATGGAAAGGACAAAGTTCACCTTCCCCTTTAATCAGCCTCCAGAGTAACTCAGATACCTAGCATAATCTCTTTAGTGTTTCCCTTTCTCAGATGCTATCATAGGATTATCATACCAGAAAAACTGAGTGAGGCCACTTGGTATCCTAATTTCTATGTCTGAAAGTTGTCATGAAGCCATAGAATTCTTGATTAGGAAGGTACTAGAAAGTACCTCAAAATCACCATCTAGACCAATGCCACTCAAAGTATGGTCTGTGATCCACTGCCTGAACAAGCTCTGTTTAAAACATTTTATAGCAATCTGACAGAGTAATGAGCTTGCGTTTTACCATCTTTGGGTTTTCTCCCCCACTCTGGTCTAGGCTAGAGGTCCAAATCAGTAGGCTGAGTTCCACCTGAAAATGTGTTTGTGGACCTAGCAAGTTTTATTTTAATTTGAATGCCTTTAGATAGGACCCGGGTCCTCTGATTGGTTAAACTGGCAAGTTACTTGTATCTGTTAGCTGGTCAGCCCTAGAAGGCATTTGAGTGTCCAATTCACCAGATCAGTGTTTCACAAACTGTGAGAAATACCCCTTTGTGTGTAATGAAAGCAATTTAGGAAGTTGCAGGCAGCAATTTTGTTTCTTTTTTTTTTTAATAGTCTGGCATTGTATGACATGATATGGCATGACATACAAAAAGGAGAATGCATGTAGTATGTGTGTATACACACACACACACACACACACACACACACACACACACAAATATTTATCTGTAGAGGAGTAGATATATGTTAGTCCTAGGTTAGGATTTAAATTTTATTTTTTACTGTGGTTCATGGGCAAAATAATTCAATGACAGCACTGTACCAGACCAATATCTTCATCTTACAGATACAGAAGCTGAGACTCAAGGTCACAGTCAGTTAGCAGCAGTTCAGTTCTCTTTTCTTATATTCTTTATTATGAGTTTATATGCCCATCAAGGTCTGTAAAACCAGTAAACAGAAAATACAGAATATATGCTCCAAAACTAACATTTAAAAATCCTAAATTGATTAAAAATGTATAAAGGAAAATTTAGAATACTAAAAATGAAAATGTATAAAGCAAGACATATATTTAATTATAAATTTTAAATGGCCCAAGAATAAAAAATAAAAAATAAAGAAAACAACAAAGCAATGCCTCCACTCAGTCATTTAAAAAAATACAGAATGAAATACAGAAAAAAATACCACCAACATGTCAGAAAAGGGTCAATTGTCTTAATATACAATTTACTACTTAAATAAATATGAGTAAAACACCTGAACAGCTAGGTGATATTAAGGAGAAAATTATAAAATAAATACACATGGTCGATAACATTTAAAATACACATTAAGATACGCTTTTCTCCTATAATATTAGCAAAAAATGTTTTCTTTTTAAGTAATAATACCTATTGTTGATATGAAAAAAAAAAGGATTCTCAAAAATCACTGGTGAGAGGGGTGCCTGGATGGCTCAATCGGTTAAGCATCCAACTCTTGATCCTGGCTCAGGTCATGATCTCACGGTCATGAGACTGAGGTCCATGTCCTGCTCACATGGAGCATGAAGCCTGCTTGGGATTCTCTCTCCCCCTCTGAGGAGGGGCAGCCCTCTCTCATTCACACTCAAAATATGTAAATAAACAAAAAAAATATCATTGATGGGAGTAAAACACATGAATTTTGGCAGTAAGTATCAGAAGCCTTAAAAATGTAATTACCCTTTTATTCAGTAATTTCACTTCTGGAATTTATCCTATGGAAGTGATGAGGGATATATACATATATATGAACATTATCAAAAGTATGTTGAATGCAGTATCATATACAACAGTGAAAAATGCTAATGACCCAAAGAGTCATCAATGGGAACCAGTTAAATAAATTATGGTACATCCATACAATAGAATATTATGCAACTATTAAAAGAGATGATATAGATATAAAAGAGATGATGTATATTTCCTGTCCATAATACACTGTTAAATGAAAAACAGCAATGGCTATGTAAGATCCCATTTTTATATAAAAAATGTTTAAACACATTTAATCCCTCTTTACTAATAAATAATAACCCAATATTTTTAGAATAAACTGACAAGTTACATCTTCACATAGACTTTTCTAACATGACCATTTTCTTTGAATAAAAAATAACTGAAATTGTCACCAAAGAAAGAAAAGAAAAAAGAAAGAAGGAATAGAGGACGGAGGGAGGGAGGGATGAAGAGAGGGATGGAAGAAAGGAAGGAAAGAGGTAGGCAGGCAGGCAGGCAACCAGAACTAAATGTAGGAAAATACCACTATACAGTTAAGCTGTCTACAGCCAACTGGTCTTCTGAAATGACTCCAAACCTAGCAGTTTAGTAAAGAAAGAAAAGGTTTTGGGTAAGGAAAATTAGCCCCTGAGCATCCAACAGTAGCATACAAAGTAGGCATTAGTCACAGACCTCATCTTTGTGCATGAAGGCATGATTAATACAAAGGCCTGTCTTTTTATCCAGGAACCGACCAGAAAAAGCCAAGAGTTATCAGGCCCCCATGTGAGGTAGTCAGAGCACTAACAGCAGTCAGTGGAGCTCAACTGCAAGCGTCAACAGAAAACGCTAGCTGCAGATCCCGAACCGCAGAGGAACCTGTGATGCATGCAGGCAAGGCAGATAAACTGCTCTTGGGAGGGCAAGTACTGAGGCACAGGGTCTTAATTCTACTCCTAAAAGGCCCATTATGCTACCTTGAAGATATGCAGATCAGTCTTCAGCAGTCTGGCATACCAACCACAGAAAGTAATCATCTACTAAGTATTTCAGCCCCATGTCCCAGATAGCTCTTTCTACACATGTATAGGATCAGGATCAGGAAAAAACAAATTGAAGATCTCAAATACTTTAAAGGTTAGAATGGAAAACCTCAGCTACTCTTAACATTCACATATGCAAAATCATTTTCCAAGTATACTGATTTTCTTTATTATACAGACATGTATAAAATATAGGCAGTCCCTAATGGTGCAACAAACCAAAGACATTTCCCTGAACCCTAGACAAATGTCTTTTCACTGAGATACACTAACCAAAATGTCAAAGAATGAAGTATCTTCTTCATAAAAGAATAATCTCTAAGAAAGGGTTCATACAGATGTCTGAACTAGGGCAGTCATACAGCTTTCTCCCTAACGCCATCCATAATCAATACAATAGGGCAGGGTTGCAGGGGGAGTCAAACTTGAATCCTGGCATCCTTACTTTTTAAAAGGCAGGGGCATGCCATGGATGCCATGATACATACAGTCTTAGGTCAGGGTAAGAGTTCTAGCAATCTACAGGTTTATGAGTAATGGACTCAAGGACAATCCTTCTACGGGAAGGGTTCCATTGCACATTTAATAATGATGAAAGTCTTAAAGACAAATTCTTGATTACTTCAAAATTTTTCCAGGTTAATAGCCCTCGCAACATCCCTCAAAAAAAGAAACTTCTATTACTTTTTTCTCACTTTACATGTGGCTATGCCTCAAGCATCCATACACTGGACTAACAATTTAAATACAAGTCAATATGACATATTTGATAAATAGAAAATCTAACCACTATTTAAAACATTGCTTGTGTGAAAAGATCAAATTCTAAATATTGACCAATCAACTCACCACAAACTTAAAGTATAATCCACAATTCTTAATTCACAAGTGTTATTATTCTTCAAAATATTTCATTGAACAAATATTCAGTAATCAACAGTAATATAAAACAAAAAACACTGGACAGTATACCCTGATCTACAACTTATTACTTATGTGACACTAAGAAAATCATCCAAAATAAAATATGGAAATGCTTTTTAAAGATCCCACAAATATATAAAGGTATGTATATACACTATTTTTACAAACAGATTGAACACCAAACACCCATTTTTAACAAAGTGATGCTATTCAGTTGCACAGATAAAGTCAAATTTTACAAGAGAACTATTGATGCTGATAGTATTTTTCTTGCATCTTTTCAACTATGAGAAAGACTGTGAGAGAAGAGAGTGAGACAGATTTTGCATTTTAGCTTTCTTCCCCTCATCCAAGATATGATTTGTAGTGAGATACCACTCCAAACAAAGCAAACACATTGAAAAACAAAAAAAGGCAATGGCAAGGCTAAAACAGCAAAACATTACCAATGTACCAGTTAGGGTTCTTTATTATAAACAACATACACATTCTGCTTAATCTAAGTCAAAAAGGAATCTATTGGCTGAGTATTGGGTAGTTCAAAAAAATTGAGACTAGGTTGGAGAATGAGGAACCAAAGTCCTGCCTCCACAGCCTAGAATGAACCCTGCAACATGTTACCGCATCCAGCATTACAGGACAGAAAGGAGCATCTCATCAGCAGCTCTTAGCTCTCATGCCCATGATCTCTCTGGTGCCAAGGTGTGGTACAGTTCTCAAACTACAGAAGGAGCTCATCATGCCAGCTTTTAGGCTTCTTTCTTTGAGAGATGGGAGGAGCAGCCTCCTACCTAAACTAGAAGGGGGATTAGGTAAAGCCCTAGGCAGCTGAAACCATATGCATTCTCTACTAAGGTCAAGCTTTGATAGTGGACAGACCTGAATGAAGTGCCTTTACTCTCAGTATCTTGCTCGAATCTATAAAAGCTCACAAATTCAAAGTTCAGAAAAATTAGTTCAAATCTCTTTAACATTATTAGACTTGCTTGTTACAATTTCTTGTCTATTTCCAAGGCAAAAATTTACTTTCTCTAAAGTGGTTCTAGCAACCAATACTAGACTGGGTAATTTAGATGGGGTCTAGCAAGTTTCTTAATACACTATAAGTATTGCCTCTTGCTTTATATTCTATCCGTCTGCTAATTTGGTTTCTTGCTTGCCTTTTTTGCTGCAGCTGTGCACCGGGTTAACTGTTTCAATGGTTTTCCTACAATAAACCACAAATTTTTTCCTGATCAGTGTGCTGTATGATTGGTTCTTTGTTCCTACGATAATTATTTTACATTTGTCTACACTGAACTGCATTTGCCATCTGCTGGCCCAATCACCTAAACAATCCAAATCTTTTTGAATCTGATTGCATTGTTCCTCATTATTTCCTCTAGCTCCAATTTTAGGATCATCTGCAAACTCTGAGATCTTTTCTTTAAAGCTTGGACACATTTTATTTTAATATAGAGGTTTTTGTTTTTTTTAAGTGACCCTTTAGACACTCCAGCTGAAATCTTCCAACTTGAAAAGTTTCCACAAAGCTTATCCAAGGATACCTTCCAATAATATAGTCAAAGCGCTGCTAGAAACAAAGCTAACTAGAACCCACTTTTTTTAATCTTCCTTTATATTACCATAATACTTTAATAAGTATTATGTCTTCTAAGTTCTTCTCTTTGAAGCATAAATATTTTTAAGGAATACAAACATCCTGTTTTCTAATATACACACTGATGGTAAGTGTTTTCGGTTATAAATTTCCTAAAGGACACATGGTGAAGTTTCATCACCTTCTTACATATAAGGCATTTAATTTACTCATTCAAAACTTATTTGAGCAGACATTAGTGATAAGCATTAGGTACAATGCAGTCTTATGACTCTGATCCAATTATTTATGTCCTAAAACTTCAGTTTCCTACTGATAAGAAGAGAATTTCTAAAGGCCTAATCACCTCTAGGACTGTGATTTACCTTCTATCTAAAGAATACCAGAACAGATCTACCATCTCTAAATTTTTTATTTTAAATTTCTCATGCTCCACTTTAATTACAAACCTTCCAATAAGTCAGTTTTTCTTTTGCAGGTTTTTAATACTGTAATATTTTAAATAGATACTTATTTAGCAAAATTCCCTCTTCAAATTAGATTTGGCAAATCTGAACATGGTAAATCTTCATTAATTAATTATGATGTAGAAGACCAGGTAGATCTTAGGATCTAGGAAGGATTATTAGCTCCATAAACTTCACTGATTTCTTAGTATAATCACATTCCCACAAAAGCCCTACTTGTACAATCCATTAAAATTATAAAAATTCCATTTATATATATATATATATATATATATATATATATATATATATATGCTGCCATTTTGCTGTTTCAATTGGTAAATGCAATTAAAGATCTATTTTCAGGGCACCTGGGTGGCTCAGTCAGTTGAGTGTCCAACTTCAGCTCAGGTCATGATTTCACAGTTCATGAGCTTGAGCCCTATAATGGGCTCACTGCGGTCAGCTAGAACCTGCTTAGAATCCTCTGTCCCCCTCTCTCTCTGCCCCTCTGCTTGCACTCTCTCTCCCTATCCCTCTCTCAAAAATCAATAAAAATTTTTTTTAAACATTTAAAAGATTGATTTTCATTTATTCATTCAACAGTCAGGAACTATTATAAGAATATAAAGAAAATATAAGAGTACTTACCCTCCAGATGGCTGGGGTAAAATATAAATAGCTACAAGGTATCATAATAGAAGTATAGTCACATGGAAGTCAGGAAGGAGAATTTACTTCCAGGTACTGGATGACAAGTTTTGTGAAGGATATGCATTTGAACTCTGTCAAATATTACAATGTCCTTTAAAAAACCAATCGACTAGGGCACCTGGATGGCTCAGTCAGTTACCCGTCTGACTCTTAATCTCAGCTCAGGTCATGACCTCACAGTTTGTGAGTTCGAGCCCTGCATCAGGCTCTCCCTGACAGCATAGAACCTGCTTGAGATTCTCTCTCTCCCTCTCTCTCTGCCCCTTCCCTGTTCTCTCTCTTTCATAAATAAACTTTAAAATATATATATATGTAAAATATATATAGAAATAAAAATAAAAACAAATCACTAAACTATGACTAATATCACAGAAAAGATAAATATAAAATGCTAACCAGACAAAGTGAAAAAGGAAAAAAAAAAAAACCTCCAAGAAAGGGGTTTGCTAGTCATTTCTCGGTAGTAGGATTATGTGTGGTTTTTATTTTTTCAATTTTTCTGTAAGGAGTATATACTGTTCTTAAAATAAAAAAGACACAGTAAAATATTTTTCTATTAAATTTTTAAAGCCATAATTTGACCAATAGGTGAATACTATTAAATAAAATGCTTTAAGTCCAAAAACTCTAATTGAGAAAAATTACGTCAGTAACAAGTATTTTATTTATATATTAAGTAATACATAAAGAATCTGAAGGACAAACTAAAGAATTCATAATTGATTACACTCTTTTTGAAAGAGCTAGTGATTCTGGATGGAATGTCTTTCCTTATAACACAGGCTTTAAAAATTCATAAAGAAAAATTATTTTGAAATAATAAATTTGAAATAGTAAATATTAACCTGGTTTGCAAAGAACTCTCTATCCTAACAACTAAATTTAGTCTCGATTTTTTTCAATCACTGATGAAATGACACTGAAGTTGTCTCCAAGGATACATTATTTGTATTTTAAGTAACATAAAAGCATAACAACCAACCACTGATTTTTATTTCAGCTTCCCATTCACCAAAAAAGTGCTACTGGGGTAATACTCCATATAAATAAAGGCCTCTGACTGTGTGAAATTCCATTTCACAAAGTTTCACAAAGTAAAAGTCACAACATTCCACATATTGTATTATCCTACCTATAAATGTGATAAAGGCATTTCAATGAAAAACTCCATGCCATGTATCTTAAACCTCCACATGGTTCATACCATAGGAAAATAAACGAATATGAGTAGGGAAAGGAGGGAATCATAGGATTTGTTACCAAAGGCACAACATTGAGAGAGTTTCAATTAACATTTACATTTTTTAATACCTGCTTAGATTTTTAAGATTCTAATTTGACTTTTTTATTCTTTGATTTTATGTTCTATGCCAGAGCGTATTTAAATTGGTAGCATCCCACGATAATTAGAAATCCAAGTTCAACTAAAACTCATCTGAGGTATATCATAAACTAAAAAAAATTACTAAAATAATGAATAATTATTGTTAATCTCCCCAAAGTATGTAATTCCACTGATATTATCCTATTAATACTCTTTCATAGACTCTTACTAGCTTTCAATTGGATAAAGTTAGAAGGGAAACTTACGTTTAAAACAAATTCTACCAAAGGCAATATGCAAAAGTCACAAAGTGGCATTCACATTCAGCAGGCAAACAACTTATCCTGAATAAACTGCCAAGACTTAAAAATCTGAGCATTTCACATAAAAAGATTTAGATTTTTAACTTCTCTCAAAAACAAAACAAAACAAAAAACCCCACTACATCTAGGGACACTGAGCCTATTTCTGGAAAAGCTCTGCAGTAGCCTGGGTTCCTATTAGCCACTTTCCACTGCTTACCAAACAAGAGACTATCAAGACTAGGGTTTGTAATTCCTAAATAGAGTGTAGAGGCAGTCAGATCTTGATTCAAATCCCAGCTCCTTAACCTCTAAACTGCTGATTAACCTAAGACAGTGGTTTAATCTCTTTAAACTTCAATTTCTTCGTCATAAGAATATAATAATGATTAATTATGTAGAGAATAAAAGTGAAAGAATGTATATAATAGGAAATTCAAATGCCATTTTGATTGAAATTCTAAACCTAATTAATTAAGATTTATCATAAACACTTCCCTCTTTGTACAGACTTCAAAGGAAAAATGAGATCACTATGGCCTTATCACTCCATAAGGGTCCTCTGTAAAATAAGAATAAGAACAGTAAGTAAAAGCCTTACTGAAATGAGCTAATAAATATAAAATGCTTACAGTAGTACATGGTAACTGTAAGCTCTAAAAAAAGAATCAGTTATAACTAATAGTAGTAGTTGTTCCCAGACACCAGGAATACATGAACTTAATAAATGTTTATGAGGAGAAATAAGTTAGTAAAAGTGTGACTGAATGAATACAAGACACTTATCGAGATTATTTCTTTATATATAGTCTTAAGAATCCTCTCAAATACCCCATATTTTTACATTAAAGCTAAAAATCTCAATGAAAACAAAGTTATTCTGTATTAAACAAAATTTTTTGTGCTCTGGGACCAAAATAATAAACAATAATTAAACTCTGATGGAAACAAAAGAGCTGACCAGAATTTCAAGCATGCACATTAGGTAACATTCACAATTTATTTCCACGGAGTTTTAGAGAGCTCTATCTCATCACTGCTACCACCAGAACAGTCTTAGCTAAGCTTTCTTTCAAGTTGTTTTTATGCCTCCAAGGATCTCAGCAGCTGAGTTCAGGACCAACGCAAAGAGGGATCTCACTACCTTTTAGAGCTACTGATTTCAAAGCCTCGGCCATTAGTAACAAAGAATGATGAAGAAAGGTCTGGTCAAACAGCAGCAGTGGTTTTCTATTAAATGGTGTGGTATCAAAAAGATGATTTGATCTTCAGCATACTAATCATCTCAGTAGAAGTAGTTTTTAATTAGTCTGGGAATAACAAAGAAGCTCAATCCTTCAAGTATTTAATTTAACAAAAGATAAAGAGAGTCTCCCCTGGCTAAAGTGGTATGTACATTCCAGAGTCCCTGCCACGTCACAGGAATCCTTTCAGCAATCAAAACGATGAAAAAAGGCAACAAAATTGACTTAAAAAGAGCAATTTCCTTTCCGACCTAAATAAACTTTACACAAACTTGCCTCTGATAATCGACTAAACAAGCTGCACCACCAGCATCAAGGGAGGGTGTGCGGATATCTAGCAGGTGCTGCAGTTTATCACAAAACCGTCTAAAATAATTGGAAGTGACAACCAGCACTACCACAAATGATTTATTAGTCTTTCACTCAGCTTTTCAGCTTCCTCGGGGCCAGAATAAATAATTTACCAACTCTGTATCTTCCCATCATTAATTCTTCCCTATGCATCCAAACTACATTTAACTCTGCTAGATTCAACGGAATAAAACACACAATAGAAATATTCTTCCAAATATAGAATTATCTGACCATATGCAAAGGCAAATTTGTCGATTGAGATGTACAATCCAGATGTAGGAGAATTTAAGAGCTCAAAGTCAGCGACTACAGTTGAGTTTGAGAAAATAAAATCAAGTGAAGAGGAAATGTAAGTAGAGCCCACTGAAGAGCTCTCTCATAGATTAGGAAAGGTTCCAGTAACTCTGGGCACAGTAACCTAAGTACCCTGCATCAGAGAGACTGGAAACCTCAAGCGTCACCATCTCCCAACAGGCAATTCATGGACTAATTGACGGTCGCCCCTAAAACTCCCCCATAAGTTATGTAAAAAATAAAGTCTTCACTCAAAAAAAAAAAAGGTAGAAACTTTAAAACAACAACAACACGTAAGAATCATTTTCATGCAAAACAGACTTAATACAGGGCAAAACTGAGGTATCTTCTTTAAAATTTTGTTACTATTTTAAATGGGTTTATGAGACAATTACATTCTCCTAGGAATTTAAAAAAGAAAACACACGTAAAAACCGAAGAAATAAATATCCAAAAATATTCTGACACTGACATTAAAAGGTATGTCTATTAATTATGTAGAAAAAACACAGACAGAAAAAAAAAATCACATCCTAAATCCATTTTTGATGTAAGCTAGTCTTGTCTCATTAAATCAGCATCTATGATTAAAACAGAGATCATTTTTGGTACATAATGTATTGCATTGTTAGAGCAGCATCTGTTTATTACACAGCATAAACATTTTTCAGCTTTTTGAAACTACTGATATGTAAGAAATGATACAGATCTAATAACATATTCCATCTTTTTTATTTCAAGATGAAATACTTTCAGTGAAAGGGTTAATAATAGTAATATTCTAATATTTGGCATGGTATGAGGCAGCTTCAAGCTGCTGGGCACAAAGTCAAAGAATTTCATAAACTGACAGCTTTCTCTTCAACGGTTAGAGTGCATCATAATCCAAATCTTAAGTGTTTAATATATGTTTAAGTATACTTTTAAATGTATGACTTCTACCAAAATATAAAATGCATTAAAATAAGCCTGACTTGTGAAAATTATAATACAAATTTGAACCCAAAGAATGTAATTTAGATTATAAAATTTTCAAAAAATCTTTAAAAAAATTCCAAAATGTCACAAATAAGAGTGTATCATTTTCAATATTTCACAGTTAGTAAATGAAACAGTTACATAACTAACTGGGCTCAAAATCACATTGTTCATATTAAGCAAAATCACGTCTTATTTATGCACAGACCCAGTGCACCTGTTGCTATGGAAAAATAACCCCCCAAATAGCATAGGTCCCAGCCTCCCACAGGTTAAAATCAAACAAAAATGTAAAAACTGGAAAATATAACAAAAGGCATCTTTTTCAAACAAATACCAAAAAATATACAGATTTTATGTTCTTATATACAGAGTGGGGAAAGGATAGAAGAATGGTTTTTGCTTTTTGTTTTTGTTTTTTTTTAAAGAACAGCATAACAAGATTTTATGCAGGCTTCTTCCCAATTGGCTTTTAACAGCAGAGGAACTTCAGCAAGAAAAGAGGACAGCACGAAACTGCCTGAGAATGCTGCTGAGTACCAGAACCTGGATACAGTGCTGTAACAGTTGATGGCAGCCCGTCCCGTGTACCGAACACCCTGAGCACTGCAGAGCCACACAAGTATCTGTGGAAAAGTCTGTGCAAAGTGTCCTGACCCTTAAATGTCCATCAAAAAGCAAACAGATACAGCAACTGTGGTACTGATGTTGTCTTATCGCGGAATATTAGGTAGATAACAGTTAAAATTAGTAACTAAATGTAAAATTAGAAGCAACAGCTCAGAAACATTGTTGGGTAAAAAGGATTAAAAAAAAAAACAAACTACATAAATTCTAATAGAATATTTCAGTTTGTAAGAACTCTCATGTTGAACACATAAATGTACTACTAGTTTAAAAACATGGACAGAAAGGATATAAACCAATTTCAAGATGTAGTAATCTTTGTAAAAGGAAGGATTTTAAAAGGCTTCTACAATATATATATATATATAGCAAATGTTAACATACTAATTCTGCATGTTAAATACAAGGTTGCCTGTTCTACTTATCCTCTAGGACATCTGTAAACATTTGGAATATTTCTTAAATATTTTAAACCTAAACCATGATGTAAATAACTTTTTTCTGAAAAAAAAATTAGGAAGATTTTACAATACCCTTCCATGAAAAAGGAGGGTCTATCTTCTTTAAAAAATATTAAGAATAATCAGTTTGGCTACTCTCCATATTCTAAAATTTTTTAATTTCAATTGAAGAAACTAAAAATTCTAGACAGAGTGAGCAGGGGAGGGGCAGAAAGAGAGGGAGACACAGAATCCGAAGCAGCTCCAGGATCTGAGCTGTCAGCACAGAGCCTGACGCTGGGCTCGAACCCACAAGCTGGGAGATCATGACCTGAGCCGAAAGCGGATGCTTAACCTACTGAGCCACGCATGCGCCCCACTACCCTCTTTTCACAAATGATTTGACTTAGTAACATTTTCATATCAAGTTCTCAAGAGACTCCATGCTTTCATCTCAAAATTGAACTGAGGGATTCCGCCATGCAGACTTCCTAAGTGAAGCTAAAAACAATCTTAGCAGGGACTTTTAAATAACTGCTTCTATCATTCATTGTTAGAACAAACAGGTTTGACTGAGAACCTCACTCCCATTCCTTGGCTCTAACTTCCTTGGGGAAACCCATCACTTCATTAGTGAATATGTTCTTTCTCATTTTCTTTGTTTGTGTGAAGTATTAAACTTCTACTTGTTTAAAAAAAAAAAAACAGAAAGAAAGAAAAAGAAAATTCCTAGTAAGACTTACCTAATGAAACCTTACTCTAAAAAAGTCAGTACCTGGGGCCCCTGGGTGGCTCAGTCAGTTAAGTGTCCAACTCTTGATTTTGGCTCAGGTCATGACGTCCCGTTTCATGGGTTTGAGCCCCACATTGGGCAGGTTTAGCGCTGACAGTGCAGAGCCTGCTTGGGTTCTCTCTCTCTCTCTCTCCTCTCTCTCTGCCCCTCCCCTGCTCGTGCTCACTCGCTGTCTCTCTCAAAATAAATAAATACACTTAAAATAAAATAAAGAAGTACCACGATGACAAGCTTTTTATCTTGTCTTAAAATTTTCTGCAGTCAAATTTAAGTTCAGCCTCATTTCTTTACAGCCTTTGGAAATTTGACAGGTCATCTATATCTAAATAGAAACAAGATGCCACTCATTTACAATCACATTCGTACACTAAAACAAAAGTTTAATATACTTTTTTGTCACCATGAAAAAAATATCAGAGATAGTGTTAATTTTCACAAAAACTGATAAATATTCTCTTAAAGGAGAAACCATCTTATTTAAAGAATTACTGGCTTGTTATCTTACACAAGAAATCACATTCAACTTACACTGATGTTTTCTATCTGAAGTATGTCATGCAATATTGTAATTTATCTCATAAATCTACTAGAGTGTGATCAAATCCTATCAACTCTGATTGGCATAAATTTGAAACAATGAAGTAGTCACATCTGTTAAGCAGTTCTAGCTTGCTAGACAACATTGTAAAAGTTTATACAATAACATAATTACATTTTTTCTCCATAAACCTTTCTGCACTTGATTTGAGTTTTTCATAATATTTTTGTGTGTGTACTGGGTTCTGTTGTCATCTACCATATGAAATGGGATACAAAATAAAAGACAAGGAGAGGAGATGGAGTTGTTGGAGATGGATGGTAGAGACAGTGCACATGTGAAACTGGCCCAGCTAAAAAAATATTTTCATCAAATTGCAAATGAACTACAAGATAGAAAAAAAATAGTGAATTTGGGTAAAAAAATATATCTAGCTTTATCCTGAAATGACTGTTGAAAAATATGAATGCTGAGTTTAAATAAAAATACATGGACAAAAAACAAAGAAGTCAAACCATGCTTTATGAAGCACATTAACACAGAGCAAAAAAAAAAAAAAAAAAAAAAAAAAAATCACCTTTTCTGGTATAATCCTAATTTCTGAAATGTGAATGATTTTATACAAACATTATAATAGTACATGAATATTATAATAGTATAAAACATATCACATGTATAATAACAGTACATATATGAATTAATAGGTGAAAAATGTAATATCCCAAGAGTAATTCTATGTAATTCTAAGAACATTTCTAATTAGCAAACAAACTCAAGGAGAACAATGACTAAGCCCTGAAGATACTGGGTCTATGGGCTAAAATGAGAGAGAAATATTAAAAATAAAATTCAGAACACATTAAGTAACTTCATCAAGTTATTAATCCTTACTGCTTTTATATATACCATGTAAGATATAACTTAAGAATATGTCAACATTCAGGGGCGCCTGGGTGGCTCACTCAGTTAAGCATCTGACTTCAGCTCAGGTCATGATCTCATGGTTCCTGAGTTCGAGCCCCACGTAGGGCTCTGTGCTGACAGCTCAGAGCCTGGAGCCTGCTTCAGATTCTGGGTCTCCCTCTCTCTCTGCCCACCCCCCTATTCACTGTCTGTCTTTCTCTCAAAAATAAACATTTTTTAAAAAATTAAAAAAAAAGAATATGTCAACATTCTACTAAAGATAGCTAAATTTACTATAAATCCCATCTGTGCATTCTTTGGTAATTAACCATATACAATTTTGAGACATTTCTCATCCTACTGAACTTTGTACCTGCCACTTCTTATGTGTATTCATCTTAATAAAGTGCACCTTCTCAAAGCGAATACCTCTTGAACCTGCCTTCACACCAAGCAATGACATCTATGTACTCAATACATATTTCCTGATTGATTTATTTTAACTTATATGGAAACAGGAGTCATGAGTCAAATAGTTTAAAACTTTATTTCCTACCATCGGGGCGCCTGGGTGGCGCAGTCGGTTAGGCGTCCGACTTCAGCCAGGTCATGATCTCGCGGTCCGTGAGTTCGAGCCCCGCGTCAGGCTCTGGGCTGATGGCTCGGAGCCTGGAGCCTGTTTCCGATTCTGTGTCTCCCTCTCTCTCTGCCCCTCCCCCGTTCATGCTCTGTCTCTCTCTGTCCCAAAAATAAATAAAAACGTTGAAAAAAAAAATTAAAAAAAAAAAAAAAAAACTTTATTTCCTACCATTAAAGTTAAATTGATAAAACAAAACAAAATTATGAACAAAGGAAAATTTCCCACAAAGAGACAACAGGTCATTCTGATGGTGAAACTTAAATTCAAGAGAGTGACGAAGATCCTTTAACAAAATCTTGTGCTAATGCAGATGTTTTCCTTTTGTCTGTGGATACAGAAAGTTTTCACAAAACTAGTAAATATATTTTGTTTTCTTAGAATTTTCAATTTTATTATGTGGAATTATTAGAATTCTATGTTAACCAAAAAGATGAGTTTTTCTCCATTCTTGCCTCTTTCCTATGATTTCATTGTACTCTCCTTAATATATAACTCTTCGCTAGTTGCTTTTTTTAATATCTTATAGCTTAATTCCTAATTAAATTCATTAAGAAAGCTGCTCTCTTACACTGAAATTCTCATGACTACTTGGTACGTTAGCTTCAATATAAAGACATTACTTTGAGGACACAAACAGTATTAATACTTTACTAAAAGTAAATATCTACCAAGTTTTATTTTTTATTCAAACATTAATTAAATAGGACTAAAAGAAGAAATAACTATAATTCTTCTGACAAAACTGTACTGTTTCTACCTATTATCTATCTCATTTCTTTTCTTTTTATTTTGAGAGAGAGAGAGAGAGGGAGAGAGAGAGAGACAGCATGCACATGCATGCAAATGGGGGAGGGGCAGAGAGAGAGGAAGAGAGAATCCCAAGCAGGCTCCCTGCTATTAGCTCTGAGCCCAACATGGGGCTCAATCTCACAAAAGGGTGAGACCATGACCTGAGCTGAAACCAAGTGTCAGAAGCTTAACTGACTGAGTCACTCAGGCACTCCATTTAAAAAAAAAAAATTTTTTTTTTTGAGAGAGACAGAACGAATAGGGGAGAGGAGCAGAGGGAGAGAGAGAATCTAAAGCAGGCTCCACACTTAGCACAGAGCCTGACTCAGGGCTCGATCCCAAGATCCTGGCATTATGACCTGAGCCCAAATCAAGAGTTAGATGCTCAACTGACTGAGCCACTCAGGTGCCCCTATCTCATTTCTATATTTTATTTATGCTTTCATTCATTTAGGAAATACTATTTTTGTACAGAAACATTGGTAAAGATAGTACAACTCTTATTTTTATTACAAAGATAACCAATAAGATAATAATTGATACAGTAAGTGCTCTACAAAGGTTTGTAGGAAGTGAGCTGACATCAGTGAGAAATCAGAGAAAGCTTTTTAGAGCTGCATCTTGCAGGATAAGTTAACCAGGAAAAGAGGTAAGCAGTGAACAGCACATAGAAAGATTGAGTCAACAAAGATTAACACATAGGCTTATTTCCTTTCCCTCATAAAACCCCAAAAAGACCTCAAATTATTGCAAAATAGAGAAGTAACATATTAAAGGAAGTAACTCATAAGAGAACTTTTCATAAAAGATAGCAAGGAGAAGCAAACTATTTTATCCACAGTATAATAACATCCAGTCTCACACATGCCACCTCTACTACCCTGGTGGCAAATCTGCAAATAAGAGAACTAGAAAAAAACTAACAAGCAGTAAGAATAAATTAATTGAAGATAACTTCCCCAAACTGGAAAACACTTGCTTCTGGAATGAAAAGGTCCTCTGAAGTCCCAGTATAAACAATGAATAAAACCCATTCCAAGACACATCATCATAAAAACTCAGAGATAAAGATCTTAAAAGCTTTCAGAATAATAAAAACAGGTCATGCACAGAAGAAAACAATGTAGAGGGAGGGGAAAAAAGACAATGAACTTCTTGGTAGCAACACTGAATGCTGTAAAACAAAGCCTTCAAAATTCTAAAATAAACTATCTACAACCTAAAATTCTATACCCAACCAAACTATTAATCAAGTCTGAGAATAAAATGAAGTCATTTTAACCTTTCCTAAGATCTATGTCCATATAATAAGGAAGTTAAGCCAGAAAAAAGGCAATGAGTTGCAATCTGCAGAGAGAGACCAGAGCAAAGCTATCCAAGCTCAAAGGATATCAAATCCTTGACCTTCTAGGGGTGCCTGGGTGGCTCAGTCAGTTAAGCATCTTACTATTGGTTTTGTCTCAGGTCATGAGCTCACGTTTGTGGGATTGAGCCTTGTGTCAGTCTCCGAGCTGGGCGTGGAGCTTGTTTGTGATTCTCTCTGCCCCTCCCTGGCTCATGCGCGCACACATATGCACACGCTCTCTCTCTTAAAATAAACTTAAAAAAAATTCTTGACCTTCTGGATCACCTCAATACTTCACAACATGAATGAAAATGGAAGCTCAATAGTACCCATAGCAAACTATACTAGAGGAAGCAATTAGAAGTATTCTTTGCCTAGGCAAAGATGCCTGTAAGATTGGAGGGAAACCCCGTGGCAATGGCCATTAGTCTTCAGATTGAGTATCTACATTAAACCAGTATCAAATGACTGCCAAACTGCTACACATTCATCTCTACTGTTATGCTCACATGCATTGTAAAACAGTATCACTTTGAAGATAAACAAAATCATGTATCCATACCGAAATGCATACAAAGACATTTTCACTCCTGACAGGGTTTAACTACAATATTTTATAATTATGTTTCATTTACAAAACCAATAACAAAATGTAACAGTATAGCTTTCATGAAGCAAGAGAATGATTTAGAGACATAAGCAACAGTTCAATATGGTTGTCAAATCAGTATATCACTCATTAATTTCAGAATCCCCCCCCAAAACTGATTAATTAGCATTAGTAATTTTTCAAATTTTATGTGAAAAACTGTGCCCACTCTGTTCGGGTATCTTATAGACAAAATAAAATCTCATCTTTCAATCTATTACACATATTTCATATGCAACTAATTTTCATTTATAAAATATCAAAGAAATCAGAATAAGTCCCTGTATTCCTAACTAGAAGAGTGTTTAGGCTGAAATTTTAATTTCTACATGAATTGTTGGGACTTGTTTATTTATTTATTTATTTATTTATTTATTTGAGAGAGGGAGAGAGAGCACATGAGTAACTGAGGGACTTGAGTTCGCCTGATGTGGGGCCCAAGCTCATAAACCATGAGGTCATGACCTGAGCCAAAGTCGGATGCTTAACCAACTGAGCCACCCAAGCTCCCCTGTTTTTTAATGGGGGGGAGGGGAGTGGGCAGGAGAGAGAGACAGACAGACAGACAGACAGTCCAAAGCGGGCTCCATGCTGAGCATGGAGCCCAATGCGGGGCCGGCCCCAAGACCCTGTGATCATGACCTGAGCCAAAATCAAGTTGGACCCTCAATCAACTGAGCCACCCAGGCACTCCAAATTGTTGGTGTTGATAGAAGCTCCAATTTATGCTGGAAGAATCCTTTAAGCACACGAGTTGGAAGAGCTACAAGGAATAAGCACACATTTCTACAACAGTGGTTCTCAATCCCACCAGATCCCATACCCCTTTCATTCCCTGTACTATCCTGAAATGAAGTACAGAGATAATAAAATATAACTACACACAGAATTTTTTAATCAATACTAATTCCATAATCATAATATTAATGAAAAATAAAAGTAATTTATATCAAAATACATATTTTATTAAATAAATGCTTAGGCATAGCTACTTAAGAAGAGAGAATAAAAGTCACATATTTGCATCTATATATAATAAATAAGTTTGGATCGAAGAGATGAAAGAACAAGTCATTCTCTACAAAAACTATAGGAAAAAATGAAAAAAGAGTAAGTAGCATAGGAGAACTCCAGAATGAAAATCAGTGTTGAGATAAGTGATTGCAGACAAAACTAATCTAATGTGAAGCTTAAATGAAATAATAACTAAAATGCCAAAACAAATCATACTGTTGAAATGGAAAAAATTATGAAACGTGGTTGTTAGTGCAACTGACCTGGATTTTACTTTTAAGTGCAGTGTCAAACAATTACCTATGCTAAGATGTGGTACAGTGCAGTTACAATATATCCCAGGAATGCTACCACATTGTCAAGACATATATACATTAAGTCTCTAGTACTTAAAAATATGATAGATGGGGCGTTGGGGTGGCTCAGTAGGTTAAATATCCAACTCTTGATTTTGGC
Organism: Lynx rufus; assembly: GCF_022079265.1. Classification (NCBI taxonomy): domain Eukaryota; kingdom Metazoa; phylum Chordata; class Mammalia; order Carnivora; family Felidae; genus Lynx; species Lynx rufus. The sequence goes on along the minus strand of NW_025814867.1, from coordinate 24,082,000 downwards.
TCAGGTCATGATCTCACGGTTTGTGATATCGAGCCCTACTCAAGGCTCTGTGCTGACAGCATGGAGCCTGCTTGGGATTCTCTCTCTCCCTCTCTCTGCCCCTCCCCTGCTAGAGCACCCTCTCTCTCTCTCTCTCTCACTCTCTCTCTCTCCAAATAAATAAACTTAAAAAAAAAAAGATAGTTAAAAAAAATACAATAGATAGAGGCTGTATCTTCCTAAAAGAGAAAATAGTAAATAGAGCAAGTAAGGAAATGTAACATAAAAAGTTACAGAGAAGTTATATAATAAACTACTAGAGATAATATCAGAGTACTACCGAAGACTAGGCAACATAAAAATAAACAATTTTTAAATATAATTTTAACTCATTATAATTATTCTAAAAAATGAAATTTTAATATTTAGGATGGCAATCATGAAATATCTTTATATAATTCATATTAACTAATAAAATTCAATGAGATCCATTAATTTAAAATTTAGTTTGTTGTTACAAAAACCTTAAATATCTTCTTACATATTTGCAATCAGTATTCTTGAGCCTCCAGTAAACTGCATTACTGAACTGAAAACTTTACAACTAAATTTCTAGTTAGAAATGCTATATATATTTTTTTTAAATGCTATATATAAATCAGGATGTGGAAAGAATGTGTGAAGTAAATTACATAGAATTTTAAGAGGATTTCTTTATTCTACTTAAGCCTCCCCACACAAACTTCCCCCAAAGTATCAGATCTTTCATGTAACTAATCTTATAAAAAGTTGTATCATTACACACGAAAGCATTATTGCTTTATCTTTAAAGATAATTTAAGCAAGCACCCACTCAAAAGTTATGTGGTACTCAGGACAATCTTCTGTAGTCTGAGACGGTCCCATGCACTATAGGATACATAGCATCCCTGATCCACATCCATTAAATGCCAGAAACACTCCCACAATCATTGTGACAAACAAAAACATCTCTACTAATTTCCAAAATTTCTCTTCTGAAGGAGCACCACTCTTCCTTCTAAATCATTATTCTGGAAGAATCATAGAAAAGAGCATACTGCAGTAGGAAAAACAACTTTAAAAAAATGTTCCAAAAACAAAAAGAAACACTTTTATCAATTATACTAAAAACTGTAACCTGCCAATTTTATCCTCTTCCAAATATCCTTTCTGTGACCTATATTTTTTGATGTTGTGTAAACAGAATGACTTAAACAGATTTGATAACCAACCTGGATCATATGTATATCCTCTTTATATAATTTTTAATACAAAGTTTTTCTATAATCTTTTTAATATTCCAACTTTTACTTAACCAAATTAAAGTCACAAATATGATATAATCAATAAACTGTACACGTATAGGCATGCCATCCTTCTATAACTACATTTGTGTGGATTTTACTTTCTGTTTCTGTTTTTGTTGTTGCTATGTTGTTTGGGGTTCACAGTTTCACGGAGCAACATCAACACCAAGACACTGCATTCATAATATTCAGTATTAAAGACTCATATCAGTATTATTTGGTGCCCCAAGAAATCCTTACAAAGAGTCCCCTTTTTTATTTTGCAAACTTTAGATTTAATAAGGTTCCATTTAATTAGTCCAGGATTCAAATATACATTCATGCCAAATTTAGCAACCGCATGGGAGGTTAGGGAGAAAGGTATTTGAAACATTTCCACGGGAACAACCTTGGGTTGCTCTCTTAAAATATCAGTGCAGGGACCCACACTACTTCACATGCTATCCACAAAACGGACGAGGTGTGAAAGAAATTTTGTGTTCAACGTGACCTTTGGCTGTACTTTCACTTGTCACAATTATAAAGGAGCTTCTCTCAGAGCCAACACAGAAGTTATATTATTACTCTTAGAACTACAGTAGTATTTTACAAAGTACTTTATACTGTGGCAAACTCAAGGCAGAATATAAGGAAGCTCCTCCTTTGTTACGAGGCATAATAGGCTTTTCTGAATGAAAAGGGTTCTAATATTATACATATGAATGAGTAAGAATTATTGCACAAGAATTTTTTTTTAACTATATATTCAAACACAAATATGCCAGTGTGGTTACCTGGTTCAACTTAACAAATCATCTATAAATGCAAATAAACTGGAACTTTTAATAATCTAGTTATGACTTTAATAATGTAATATGCCATTTTAGATAAATATCTGTCAATAGGGAATTAAAAAGAAAACTACTAAAAACCACCCTTTTCTAGAGATTCCTATTTTCCTATACAACATTTCACTAAGGAAAAAAACAGTGGTTTTCAAAGATATTTTGGCCAAACTGCCAACATATCAATATATATGACATGTAACATGGTGGGGCTTTTTTTTTTGGGGGGGGGGGAGGCGGCCGGGAACCATTGGATCATCAAACATAAAATTATAAATTCTGAAGGTGTTAACAAATAGAATTCATTTTCAGTACAACGTTAAATATGCCACCAATTAAAAGATTTACAAGGCAAAATGATCACAGAATATCCTGTAATGTATGACATCAAGAGAACCTTTAGAACTCTCTACTATACCATGAGCAACTTTGCTATCCTCATCTTTCTGTTCCCAACAGCAACACCTCTTTACTTTCACCTTGAAAATAGGCTCCATAAGCTGTGAAACATCATCAGTCACACTTTATAAAAGTCATAGCCACAAACTGCTGTGTAAAGCTAACAAAAACATAAATACTAGCAAAAGAAGTTTTATCATAAAATCAAACATTTTTAAAGATAGTGTATGTGAATTAAGATTCCTGTTAAATATATGTTATATAAGGCTATTAGGAATTACTCAATAGGCATGTGAGATATTACTACCACACTAGTACTGGCGTGTCCTAAATTGGAAGATAAATTATATGGTCATCCTAGCTATTACAGTATTTCATATTAACTAACTCATAGGTTTGGGGCATTTTATGATGTCATATTAATTATTTATTTGAAAACCCTAACTTAAAACTTTGAGTGATTCACACAGTACCCTGCTGTTCATACAAATGCAGCTACTTAGGGCACTCATACCAACATCACCCAAACTCTACTGCTATCTAACTCTAGCTCATCTGCTTTCTGATGTTCTTTGTGTGCTTCAGACCCAAGGTGAGAAAGACTGCCCTTTGTTTTCAGGTAGCAAATAGAGTTAGAAAGATCCTGTTCTCTTAGTCTCACACCAAATTGACAACATTTTTCCTTTCTCCTGGAGGCTCTGTAGAATCTTTTAAATAATTACATTTAAGTGTTTAAAATCACAATTGGTTATTTTCTCATTCTTTTTATGTACGTGTTAAAATGCTTAACTGTATATAAAACACTATATTTAGAGTTAATTTAATAGTACGTTTGTGGTCATTCTTATAAAAGCTTACACATCAGACTCTTAATCATTCTTTCAACAATATATATGTATCTAACCCTGACAATACCATTTTTTTAATAAAGAAATCCAATTTGACCTAAGAGAGCCCTGGAAATGGCCTTGGGCTTAAAATCAAAAAGATCTGAGTGTTGGACATCTACAAGGTAAACCATACAATCTCCCTGAGGCACAAATTCTTCTTTACATAATTCTGGTCCACTATACAGGATTACAAGAAGAATCAAATCAGAAAATTCAAGAAGCTCAAGTTCTTCCTCCTGTTTAAAAAAGATGTCCAAGTGTTCTCAGAGCCCGGAGCCTGCTTTGGATTCTGTGTCTCCCTCTCCCTCTGCCCCTCCCCTGCTCACATGTGCTCGCACGTGCACACTCTCTCTCTCAAAAATAAGTAAACATTAAAAAAATTTTTTTTAAATAAAAAAGATGTCCAAGTGTAACACAAAATGAATATACTTAGCAAGTTAGACCTATCAGAGATAAATGACTACATTCTCAAAAACAAGTCCAAAAAAAAAAAAACAAAAAAACAACACGCCACAAAAAAACCTGCTTAATACCAACTATACAAGCAAACTGTAATGGGCTAAGAAAGACCCTGAAGAGTCAGACTCAGTGAGTCCTAATCCCAGCACCAACACTTATTGCCAGGTAGGTGGCAATGAGCAAGTTACTTGACACCTCCAAGTCTCTGTTTCCTCATTCATAAAATGAAGACAATAACTGTACTTATCTCACTGTGAAAAACAAAAAATCCATGTAAAAGATATAAGCACCGTACCTGCACATAAGTGCTCAATAAATGCTAGCTATTATTATGACAATCTCCATTAATGTCTCCTTCTAAAACCAAATCCTAAAAAATTATTTTGATGTCAGGAGAAAACTTCCCATGTGTGTGCACACACATGTTTATTTTCCAATGAAGACCACTTGGTAACACAGCTAATACTCCACAAATAAGTATTAACAGTGTGGCTGGGAATATTGTCATGACAACTCACATAGTAGATCTTATTCAACATTGGAGAAGGTGGCTTCCTTCTTCAAAAGAAGTCCACAGTGGTATACTGAAGTGCATTTTGAAATAAAATTCCTTATCTGACAGTGTCTGTGGTTGTTCATCTCCAAAACAGAAGTCACGGATATGTATGATACGCACATTTTTTAAAAATTTTTTTAAATGTTTATTTATTTCTGAGACAGAGAGAGACAGAGCATGAGTGGGGGAGGGGCAGAGAGAGACAGAGACACAGAATCCGAAGCGGGCTCCAGGCTCCGAGCTGTCAGCACAGAGCCCGACGCGGGGCTCAAACTCACAAACCTTGAGATTGTGACCTGAGCCGAAGTCGGTCGCTCAACCGACTGAGCCACCCAGGTGCCTCACATTTTTAAATCCATGTATAGAAATCAAATGAAACCACTTCCTTTAAGACAAGTATATGAAGATACTAAGGCAATATTCCAATTAAACATTCATATACTCAATATTTCAAAATAAGAAATTCTAACTTGAATTGTACAATGCTGCCTCTCTCTGAAATGTTAAAATTGTGAAGTACACAGTAGTTCACTACAAGCAAACACAGAAGACCTAGTTCTGCACACAACACTGTTTTACCCAAACAACTACTTAACCTATTCATTAAACCTATTCAATAAGAGAGCCCTAATAACTGCACTACCTTATGAAATAGAATCAGACAAAAGAAGAAATACCTTATCTGGTTAAAAATAGAAACTTTACAAAAGAGAATTATTAGCTCAAGTCAGAGAAATTATAGCTTGCATTTATAAAGGCCCTTGTCCATTTTAGTTCATTAAAATAAAGTGGTATAAAACTTTCCATTAAGAGATATGATATGAAATAAATATGTCATTATGACTGATATAAAAATCTATACCAACATCATGCGGTTTGCCAAATACGCATATAATGATAACTTAAAAAAAACAAAGGCTTCATCAGTCAAATTTATATCTCAGGGATCCAAATGTAAGTTGGACTTCATTTCTCTGAACTTTCCTAAAAATATCCCAGTAGTAAAATAGATTTGCCACTAAAATAAAATAAGACTCTATTCATGATTCTAAAGCAAGTAAGAAATGCAGACCTGTCCTTTAGAGATACAAAGGATAATGTGGACTGAGGTTTACATGTTCAATCTCAGTTTACATACTATAGGCTATATCATTAATTTGTAAGTGACTCTACAATGAGTATGTACACAACACATAAACATTCTATCATCAGTAACCCTAAACAGGTAAATTTAGAGCTAAACAAAGCATAACTGGAATTTCATCTCTACCATAAATTACTTTAAAAAAAAGAAAGAAAGAAAAACCCATGGCCATTGCAATGAATACACTTTTGCCTTAGAGCTAATACTTTAATTTTAAAGAACCGCAAAGAAAAAAATCAAAACTAGTCAGTAACAATGCAGCCTCTAAAAGCAATAAACTCAAAATTAAGTTATAAATAATTTAAAGCATGTCATGAAGATGTATTAATAATTCATCAGATAAATAATTTACTAAATAATCAAATAAATAAATAATGAAATACATAAATAAATCAGCAAATAAATAATTCTGCAAAATAACCTAAACAATAAGTCACCCAAACAAATCACAAGCCTACAAAACTACAATGATTTTCTGGATTCTGATAGTTTTAAATAAGCAAATGTACATAAACTAGATCAATCCTTGTTAGAATTAGAAATATTTTTCAATGGTATTGGTAAAATCCTCATCTCAATACATAAAAACACATTTTCAATTTTTAAAAGACTACATTGGATTAGTTCTTATAAATTATTAATAAGATTATAATATATCCTGCTCTATATTTTACATATAATATCTTTGCCTAACATATTTTCCCCTGAAACAACTGGATACTTAAAATATTCTTAACTTACATTTGTTTTTCAAAGCAATACTTACAGTATAATGGCGCTGTCTTTCTGATAATTTTCCTGTCTTCTCAAAGTCTTTGCAAATTTTCTGCAGAGGTAGAACAATAAGAATAAGCTTAATTATTACAGATAAGATTTCATCACTGATGAACAAGGTTTTATAATTCTACAAAGTAGCAATGAGAAGTGGACATTTGTTGTAAACTGTGCAAAGTTTTTAGAAGTCTTTAGTGGACCAAGTACATGCTGACAGAGGCTAGCTTCCTCTATTGGAGCTGACACACCAGCTGTCACAATTGGCAGGATTTCAGATATGAGGACAAAAACTTTGAAGGACAATGTGATTGGCTATCCTCAATTTGAGAAGCTCAAAGTCGTTGAAAGAATACAGGAGATCACTTAACTACTACATTTGAATATAGTGACAATCTAATTAGAGCACCACAAATAGTCAAAACACAACTGACCTCATAAATGAGTTTTCGCTGAACATTTAAAGTTTTTGTCTACCCACGGTAATAATACTCTTGAAGTCCATAAATAGTAGATCCCAAACTATGATAGCCTTGCCCACAGAAATAAGAACTCTGAAATGGGTTTTCTATACATTCCAAAGAATAAACTCAAACAAGATAGCACAACATTTAAAATTAACCAAAGTTTTTTATATAATGTATCTCAATCAACTATCAAAACAACCTTTCAGTTGGGTAATATTTTACCTATTCACAGTTAAGGAAACTGAAGCTCAGTAAAACTATTATACTGCCTATGCCCCCAAGTGGAAGGGAAGATTCTCTCTCTACACAACTCCTTGAACTAAAGACCCCTTAAATCTGACCCCCACCTAAAAAAAATACAGCAAATCCTAAAACATCACAAATTGGTTAGAGCAGGGGTTCTCAACGGGAGAACAATGTGCCTCCCAAGGAACATTGGCAATGTTTGGATACATTTTTGGTGGTCACGACTGGTATTACTGGCATCTAATGGGTAGAGATCAGGGATGCTGCTAATAAAAATTTACAAGGCACAGAAGAGACACCCCCCCCCAAGAATTATCTGGCCTAAAATGTTAATAGTGCTGATGAGAAACCTTAGGTTAGAGTAAAATGATTTTTAGCAGTGTATGGTTTTCCTCTTACAGTACATATTCGGTTCAGAGATGTAAAGTTGTTTGTTATGTGTATAACATTGTATATAGTGGAATACCTTGGGAAAAAAAATTTATATCCTTCAAAGAATAAATAGATATATGGGAACTCTGTAGTTTCTGCTCAGTTTTTCTGTAAAACTGAAACTGCTCAAAAAAAAAGTTTATTGGGGCACCTGGGTGGCTCAGTCGGTTGAGTGTCTGACTGTATTTCGGCTCAGGTCATGATCTCAGTTTGTGAGTTCGAGCCCTGCATCTGGCTCTGTGTGGACAGCATGGAGCCTGCTTGGGATTCTCTCTCTCCCTCTCTTTCTCTCTGCCCCTCCTCTGCTCACGTTCTCTGTCTCAAAATAAACAAACACACAAAAAAACCGTCACTCTCTCCCTATGCCCCTCTCCCTTACTCGTGCTCTTAAAAAAAAAAAAAAAAGTTTTTTAACTTTTTAAATGTAATTTATTTCACTAAATTTATGAATACTTTATTAGAATCAATACTAAAAAAAGTCTACAGTAATAATTTTTTTTTAATTTTTCATTTATCAAAATTTTTCCAATAATGTTAATATGAGAACATTAAAAGTCACATTTATGAGCTGACTTTGTCAAAGTGACTAGCCAATATATTTAATAATATTAAAAATCATAGGACAATTATACAATACAGTATATAATCTGCAACTGTTTGTGGTTGATTTTTTTGGCTACTTTTGTTTTGGGTTTTGGGGGTTTTCTGTTTGTTTTTGTGTAAACGCTACCTCCAGTGTTTTCTGAAACCGTATGTGCAATAATTATTAAAAGCACTTGAGAACAAAATCCAATAATACTGTCATCAAAAAAATCCAGAAATTATGTATCATTTTAAGTATTCTCCTTTCAATATCAATTAATCTCTCTCCAGTCTTCAAGTAGACTTTTGTTCACAACATAGATCTAGAATCTACCATGATACAATGCATGTTTTCTTATATTTGACCTACTGTCTACATAGAGTATTAAACAATGTTATCCCTTATCTGGTAGGATTAGGTCACACCCTTCCCAAGCCAAAAAAAAAAAATGTATTCAAGTAATAATAATATAATGACTTTTTTAAACAAGAGGAAAAATAGGAAGAGAATTTTCCCCCATATAAATGTCCAGAAATAGACATCAAAAGCTGATGTGACAGCTCCAAATATTGGGGATCAAGTTCCTTCCATCTTTTTGCTCTACCACATGTTGTTTCTATTCCAAGTTGCCTCACACTCCAAGAGGACTATGGGCACTCTAGCTAATACTAATAGATCCACATTGCAGGCAGCAGAAAGAAGGAAAGGGAAAAAATGCCCACCCTGCTCCCTTCTAACTCTCATGCTTTATTTCAGCTTACAGCTTATAAACCATAGCTTTGTCTTTTGGCCACGCCTAACCATTTGGGAGGATAGGAAATGTAGTCTCCAACATTGGTAACAATGCCCAGCTATAATACTGGTATTCTTCTTACTAAGGAAGACAGGTAAAATGAATTTTGCAGGAGAAATTGTAAGACACAGACTACAGTGGAGGTTACGACTCTTCAAAGAAAATGAGAGATGCACTCTAAATTTCTCATTAGCATGGTTCACTGCAAATTATAGGTGCACGTATATACGTGTGTATGTGTAAAAGAAAACCTAAATGTTTAACATTACGTAAATGTTGACAATGAGATACCACCTCACACCAGTCAGAATGGCTAAAATTAACAACTCAGGCAATGACAGATGTTGGTGAGGATGCAGATAAAGAGGAACCCTTTTGCACTGCTGATGGGAATGCAAACTGGTGCAGCCACTCTGGAAAACAGTATGGAGGTTTCACAAAAAATTAAAAATAGAACTACCCTCCGACTCAGCAATTGCACTACTAGGTATTTATCCAAAGGATACAGGTGTGCTGTTTCGAAGGGGCACATGCACCCCAATGTTTATAGCAGTGTGCTATCCATCGACAGATGAATGGATAAAGAAGATGTGGTGTATATATATAATATATATAAATTTTATATAAATATATAAAATTATATATAAAAAATAATAAAATATTTTATATATATAATATATATTATATAAATATATATATTACTACTCAGCAATAAAAAAGAATGAAATCTTACCATATGCAACAACATGGATGGAACTAGAGTGTATTATGCTAAGCAAAATTAGAGAAAGACAAATATCATATGACTCAATCATATGTGGAATTTAAGATAAAAAACAGATGAGCATAAGGGAAGAGAAGCAAAAATAATATAAAAACAGGGAGGGGGACAAAACATAAGAGACTCTTACATATAGAAAACAAACTGAGGGTTGCTGGAGGGGTTGTGGGTAGGGGCATGGGCTAAATGGGCAAGGGGCATTAAGAAGGATCCTTGTTGGAACGAGCACACTGGGTGTTATACGTAGGGCATGAATCACTGGATTCTACTCCTGAAATCATTATTGCACTATATGCTAAGTAACCTGGATGTAAATTAAAAAAAAAACAAATAAATAAAATAAAATAAAAATGCTAAGTAAATGTTGAAATTAACTTAGGGATAATCTCAGAACAGAATGCTATGTGGTCACTAAATATGACACTTTAGAATTTTACTGATATGGAAAAGTGTTCATAATATTAAATGAAGAACATGCTATAAAACATTTCATATAAAATAATCTCTATTTTCAGGGCACCTGGGTGGCTCAGGTCATGATCTCACAGCTGATGAGTTTGAGCCCCACATCAGGCTCTGTGCTGACAGCTCAGAGCCTGGAGTCTGCTTTGGATTCTGTGTCCCTTTCTCACTCTGCCCCTCCCTTGCTCATACTGTCTCTCTCTCTCTCTCTCAAGAATAAATAAAAAACAGTAAAAAATATTTTTAAAAAATAATAATCTCATTCTATATCAACATAGATACATACTAACACATACATATATGTATGCACAGTATATATTTATACTCATACATAGTACATCATGCATCTGTATCTAGAGAGAGGCTGAGACCATGTAAAATTCATGAGAATGGAATTAATCTAAATGGTAACAGTGGTTTAAGCTTTGGGAAACATAACTAATTTTCATTTTTCTACAATGAACACATACTATACTTATAATTATTTTTCATGAAGATTTTGGCCTAGCTGAGGAAAAGCACCTTATAAAAGTATTTAGATTCAAAATTCGATTTATACTTTTACTTACAATATGCTGATAATAAAAAAAAAAGTGGGGCGAAATCTATAACTGAGCTGTATGTTTCCCATCTGGGGCAAAACTTGTAGGTTTCTCTTTGGTTGGGAGTAAGAAGCTAACCTATCTGGGCCCCATTTGTTTTCAACTTACAAACATTCACATATCACATTTGTCAGCTTTATTCAAGTCACTCCTAGCCAGATGCTACATCCATCATTCTTAACAATTTACTCCGACACATTGATTACTTTGTTCATATCACTCTGTAGAACTAATCATTCATACTTCAAACTTCTACAAATCCTACCATCTTCTATATTTCTGAATTTTTTCTATTCTACTGTACATTTTTCTGGGTACTTATATATTGCATACATCTAAAAGAAATTATATCCTTCTTGTATCTTTACAACTATCTTGCATCGCCTTGAATCTTCCAGAGCTATTACTAGGTATACATACCATTGTTACATTGGAATTAACTCTATTTGTAAGTCTCATAATTTGGGATGCCTGGAAGTTCTGCACACTTTCTAGAGTGATTCAATTTCCTAAGCCCCCACTACTACCATATAAAACTAGAAAAAATGGAAAAAGGCAAGCAATTGATATATTTAAAACTACTAACATGTATATTGGATTGACCAAAACAGCAAACAAATATATCGTCCCCACGCTCTAGAACTTGGGGGAAATAAGACAAACACACACAGGCACACACACAGAGCAGGGAGGAAGAGAAAGAAATTCAGAGACAAATGTATAATCCAGACAATATGTACTACCAAAAATCCAAACGGTAAAAATCACAGGCACAGATAATCAGACAAGGCTCCTCAAATGAGACCAAATTAATATAGGGCTAAAACAGCGGGTCTCAAACATGGGAGACGTCATCCCCTACAAAGCACATGTGGCAATGTCTGGAAACTCTTTCATTTATCAAAAATGGAAGGTATTATTTGCATCTAATGGGCAGAGGCCAGGGATGCTAACATCCTACAATGCACAGGATAGCCCCCACAGAAATGAATTATTCAGCCCAAAATGTCAACACTGCTAGAGGAAGCAGTTGGAGTCAAAATAAGAGATAGCATTTAAGCAGGATGGAATGACATGAGTAAAAGAATGATAGCTACAATATACGATGTCTTTAATAAACCAGAATATGACTAGTGAAAGAATGGGGGGGGGGACGAGATTAGAAAACATAACTAGGCATAGACTGTGATGGGCCCACACAATAAGTCTGACAGACCAAGGAGATAAAGAAAAATGCCTATTATAATAACAAAAACATAAGACAGCTGAGGCGCAAAATAGCAACATACTTGATAAGAGACAAAATTGTAGATAGATGTAGACACTGATTTCCAGAAGTATGGCAGACTAGATTATCTTGATACTGTTATATATCACTTTTTAAAGTTAGTAGAAAAATCTATTTTAATGAATTGCTTAGCTAGCAAGAAAGTACAGTATTCACCTAAGCTATAAACAAAATAAACGTAGAATAAGCAAACCCAGAAAATAGCTTTTATCTTGATAGTAGGTGTCGCACTGCAGAAACTGGGCTTACATCCTGATGGCTCCACAGGCTCAGGAGACAGACTCTAAAAGTCTATCAAAAGGAAACCCTACATAAAGCTGTTACTCTGAAGGGCTATACCCTCATGTTAATAGCACCACAAAGATCTCCCTCCTGTTACCCTTTACAGTCATACCCACCCTTGGCCCCCACCATCCCTAACCCCTGGCAACCTCTAATCTCTCTGATCATCTCTAATTCTGTTATTGCAAGAATGTTTTATCAATTCTCTTGACACTGTAACCACAAAGTATAACCTTCACAAAGGTTCTCAGGATACACTCATGCTACTTGTAAAACCCAATAAACCTCCTATGACAATGTTATTTAAAGTACTCTTAAATTGTTAGTACCCCGAGGCATCTGGGGGAAGAAGCATAGGCAAATTATTGGTAAAAGAAAGTAACTTCAATCCAGGCCTCAAAGAATCCACCAACTTTCAAAAACAACTCTACTCAAATTTTTAAAAAAGTCACAAAACATACAAGGAAACTAGACACAATGAATGAATCAACACAAACAAAAGACAGCAGGATTAGACTACAGATTCTTCAATTATTGAAAAGATTATACAATAAGGATGTTCCAAGCAATAGAAAAGCTTAAAATACATGTACGAGTTAAATAAATCCTCAAGAAATAAAAAACACAGGTTTTAATTTAGGGTAAAGTTAAATAGTAGACTCAATACAAATAAAGAATCACAAAGACTTTTAAAACCTATGTAAAAATTCAGTTCAGAGAGACAAAGAAAGAAAATATGTAAGAGCAACTAAGAAAAACAAAGAATAGAGTAAGAAGGCCTAACAAAATAATTCTGAAACCATCTGTGATGAAGAACCATTTTTCAAATTTTTAATCCACTGCAGACAAAAGCTATAAAATGTAATAAAAGTAAATTTGTTTTTTTAAAAATCTTGTACTTAGATATCATAGTAATAATCAAGTTGTTATTAAAAGTTTCTGAATGGTTACTCTGAATTTTTGTCCTTAATTCATCACAGACCAATGAAATCAGTTTGCAGACCAACACTGACCTGAAAATCACATTTGAAGTAGCAATGCTCTGAAACACAAACAGATGAAGATTAGAAAAGAATTTAAAAGAGAAAAGAGTAGAGGTAACACTGGAACAGATAATGGTTGAAAATTTCCCAACCTAAGTGAAGACACAGTTGGACAATCTAAGATGCAAGAAAAAAACAGATAATAAACATAATAAACAGGTAAACATGCGGTTAACTCGTTATCAGTGCAAAGGCTACAGCCACCACAATAACTGCAACACAATTCCAGACTTGCATTTTCTATCATTGTTTTTAAAAAACTAACGACTTGGCTAGACGTGCTCTAGTAGAGACAAATCGTCTCCGTAAAGAAAGTTATTGAGACCAGGTTTTAACAGCTAATGATTTCCTTTCCCACTGGAAACATTCTGGCCATACTTTCACTAAACACTAAACTCTGTCCATGCTGCCACTCACGCTAAATTGTGTTTGGTTTATTTAGAGCTATTTTTAATGTAACAAAAAAACACAAAACAACAATAAATATTCTTGTATCTTTAGAGTCTGAAAATATTTTCAATTATACTGAAATGAACAGGATTCCAATTTCCATTACCTGTCTGTTTCAATGTGAGGTGAGCTACAAAATACTTCAGCATACTTTACCTATCGAATCCTCTAAGCACAACAGATTCTTTTATTTCTAAACACAGTTCATTTAAAAGACACTGCTCAGACATCTAGCAGAAATCAAATGGAAATTCAAACCTACCTGAAAAAAAGAAATTATACCTCCTGAGGAAGAAGCATAACTACTATTTGTGTAAGTGTTTGGTCATGTTTTCAAATGCTTGACACACATCTAATTGAAGTATCCCAATAAACTGATGGGATCCTGGTTTCACAGAACAGATATAATAAAGGCTAAAAGCTTAGAAAGTCAAAAAACATGTTGAACGGCATCAAAAAACACACAAGAAAAGACATGTAAATTAAATGTAACAATATAAGGAGAAAAAGATACCCAAAATCTAACCAATGGCTACTTCTTCGCATCATACCCCATCACATGCAATTGAAAGGACAATCACTAGGCACACGTAGCAAATAAACTAAATGAAGTGATATACTAACCTATTTGATTCTGTATCATGAAATTCAAACAATTTATCAAGATTTTTAAAAATTTCACTGCTTATTGAATCTTAAAGTTCTTATGGTGCTACATCTAAGGATATGGGAAAAAATTTTAATAGAAAACTGGGCTAAGCAGTTAAAACATCCATCAGGTAAAAGTGAGTAAAGGCTGAGAAAGGCAGAAACTGTCAGACCATTTCAAAAACCTCAGCGGTAAGGTCCTTAAATAAAATTTTTTTCCAAACTATTCCATAGGTATACAGATTCAAAGTTAATGCCTGAGCAGATGAAAGATACCAAACACCTTAACTTTGTGGTTTAGAATAAAGATGGATTTAAGCTGGAAATTTATGATGAATTTTTTATGATGAATTTTTTAATGCATTATTTCAACCAGACACAATAGTCAGACCGTAAGAATATTTGGCCTTATAATTTAAAATTCTGACAACCCACCCCAAGTTTAACTAATCACCAATCCATTCCAATACAAAGAAAAATGAAATACTCCGTGGTGCCTTTTGAGTTTTTATTCAAACTTATAATTAAATTTGTGTGTATTCTTCTCAGCTTCTTCAAGTCTTCTTGGTGGAGAGAAAAAGGCAGACTTTAAAAACATACACACATACATATACATATCGAGACATAAAAATGTTCCCATAATTGTAAGCTTCTCACTGCTACTTCCTGATCGTTACTTAAAACATAAAAGTGAACAAGTAAATAAACTTTTAAGATAATACTAAAAATCAATGTTCTTTTAAAATACATTATTAAGGGGCGCCTGGGTGGCTCAGTCAGTTAAGTGTCCGACTTCAGCTCAGATCATGATCTCAGTTTGCGGGTTTGAGCCCCACATCAGGCTCTGCACTGACTGTGTAAAGCCTGCTCGGGATTCATTCATTCATTCATTAATTCATTAATTCATTCATTCTCTCTCTCTCTCTCCAAAGTAAATAAAAATAAAATAATAAAATATATTATTAAGTAAAAGCAAATTGCAAAGATCTTTCTATGGCATCCATTAAAACAAGCCACAAAGCCAAAATTCTTCATCATAAACATTTGTAAATGGCTTAAAATTGGGGGGAAATAAAGGTTAGTACTTTTCACCTCTTGAGCTTACAAGAGGGACACTCTAGTAACTAAAATCACTGACATCTGAAGATTAATATCCTAAGTCAGAGAATCAAAAGCTTTCCCACCAAAACAGCTCTAATAAGCACCTCAACAGGCAAAAAATTCATATACATGGGGATCTGGGAACAGAGGCCAAAATTGCTAACAGTTATCATTAGTTTTCTTCAGCAAGTATTATCTTAAAATAATTATGTTAATTCTTTCCCATTCCATAATATCTCAGCTCGAAAAGAATGCACCATGTTTGTCCTACTTCCTCACTAGAAAGGGTACATACAGTTAAGGGTCTCGCTCTTCTGCTCAAACCAGAACCTCATGCCTCTGTTCAGCGGAGCACAGATTTTATACACGAAGAAAGCTAATTCTAATAAATTTCTGGGTTTAATCAGCTATTCTTTTCCATAAACACTAAATCCACCAAAGAATTAACTCTACCTTTACACACACACCACTAGTAAGTTGTTCTTTTAAAATTTTTTAACCAACGCTTATTGCTTGAATAGTTCAGCCTTAAAACGTATCACATATTATAGAAAAATAATTGGTAACCATGTTATAGCCAACTCTTTCTTCAGTAATTAAGGAATAACTCTAGCATTAAATTGCAAATATTAGCAAGAAAATCAAATGGAGATAGTTCATGCCTTGTTCTCACCTAATTATGAAAATTATCTAAAAAGGTTATATGACTTATTTCAAATTCTATATAGTTAGAAGTTATAACTATTCATAATTATACATTTGAGCTTAAATTATCTTAAATTAAATATTCTGAATTTAAATTATCTTTATGAATTTTATAATTAAGCCAGTCTTATTATTTGTATTAAATCCTTTAACAAAAAAATTATATCTAATCTGAAATTTTAAGAACTATTTTTTAAAACAGTCATTAATTTTCAGTCACCTTTTGATTGGATTGCCACTTACATATAAAGAAATACAGGGTAGTATTTTTGCATTTAAGTTCTAACAAAGGTAAATAAAAATCATTAACTAAAGGTTATTTTAAGTTTTTAAATTTAAATTAGTGGTTTCCTAAACTTCTGGATAATTTTTGGTAAATCCTTTTTGTTTAAAATTATAAACTTCCACATAATTATAAATGCAATTTTAATCTAAGTTTTTTAATTTGACATAATTTAAATTCAAAGGTATCGTGAATAGTTATTATAACATTTAATTACACTGTGTTTGAGACATTTATTTTTATATCACTTTAAGAAAAAAATTACAGGTCATGTCCTATCTCTACTCTATTTTACTATCAATAGATTTTATCACACATGAAAATTGATCCTTATGTTCCTAATATATATATATATAGGGTATATACATATATATATATATATATATATATATATATATATAGGGTATGACATTATATCCATTTTCTCTCTTCAATAACATTTACAAAAATTGTCACAGTGAACTTAGTCAAAAAATGTGAGTTAAGATTTTAAAGTACATTTTATGGGTAAAGTTCCTAGAATCCTTAGATATCTAAATTTAATTTCCTGAATAGTTACTGAAAGATTAAACTACTATAATCAAACACTTTTACAACAATAAAAAAAATTAATTCAACAAAATGTCCACATAGGAGAAATATTTTATGTTTCTGCCAAAAGCCCAATTATTTCGATACATGCCAATACACAAAAATCAGGTAAAACAAAATACATAGTTGTGGGGAATTCTGTATGACAGCTTTTACTTTTATGAATTAAGCACAAATCTAGTGGTTAACGGCAGTTAATACAGTTTCTCTACAACTATACACATAAGTTAAATAAAATAAACAATGAATACATAAAAGTAGTTCCACTTCTATCCATAAGAAGCCAAGTTAACTTCCTGAGCAGAAAGAATTGAAAAAGGAACATGCTAAATAATATGAAACCTAAATGCAGATAAAGCTGTAAATCGAATTCATTGGATAAGCTTTTTTTGAGAAATTTCCGAACTATAAAATAAATTTATATACACACACACACACACATATATATATATACACACACACATATATATATAACAAATATCTATGTTTCCCCAACCAGAATTTATAACAAATGACATTCACATTATGAATTCAAACTCACATAACTATGAACCTTTATTTGTTTCACTTTATGTGCATTTATTAAAGAACAAGCAGAGATAAAATTAAAGTCCACTGTTCATCATTCCCAGTGCTATTTCCTTCTTCTTACCTCTTTATTAGCAACCATTGTCATGAGATTGACATACAGCCTCCTAATTCATTTTCTACATTTTTATCTACATATTTAAGTGAGTCGTGTTTTGTATATTTTTTCAATTTTCATAAATGGTATCATAGTGAAAATACTTGGTTTTTCATTCAACATTATCTTTGAGATCTAAATATAGATATACTTCATTCCTTTCAATTATTATGACATACTGAATCACAGGCGCATACTACATTTTATTTATCCATCATCCACCAATGGACATTTAGATTGTTTCTAATTTTGCACTATCACAATGCTTTAATGAATATCCTTGAACAAATCTCCATGTTCATACATAATACAATGTGAACTTTGTTCTCCAAAGTAAGGTTTCTCAACCTCAGCACTACTGACATTTTTGGAATGAGTAATTCTCTATTGTGGAGGTCTGTCCTGTGAACTGTAGGACATTTGGCAGCATCCTTGATCTCTACTCACTAGATGCCTCCCCAGATGTGACAATCAAAACCATCCCCAGGCATTGCCAAATGTCCCTTGAAAGGTAAAAATGCCCTGGTTGAGAATCACTGTTCTAAGGTATAGTTGAAAGTAGAATTTTGAGGTTATATATATATTTTCCATTTTACTGAATACTGAACAATTGTTCTCTAAACAGCCATATCAACTTATACTCCCATCAGCATATAATACCTCTGATTTCCAAATATCCTTGCCAAAACTTGATAATGTGTACCAATTTAAATCTTTCCAGCAAAATAAATCATTAATTTCCCAAAAGGAGACTGCCACTGCAACTATTACCTTCAAGAAGAGAGGTTCACAGATGCCACTTCCAAGAAATCATAACTAAAAACCCTAACCTTAAATGGGGGAACTGACTTACATTATAGCCCCTTCTCATTTTACTTTGCCTCTTTTCTGCTAAGTGAATTTTTCTTGACTGAGTTAATTTTAACTTTATAGTGTTAGTTTTCTAGAAGCTTCAAAATTATGATCCTTGGTCCACATTTCTTAAAACTTTCAATACCATACAGAGTTTTAAATAACTGACTTTAAGTATTTCAATTGGTGTCCTCACTTGTGAAAGGTTCCTCACTCTAACACTTCTAAATTGATCATCTCTACATATAAAAGTAGGCTAGAGATATACAAGTGGACATTCACGATGGAAATATCTTTTACCAAATACCCTATCTGTAAAGGAATCTACTCAGCAATTGATTCTAACACTAGAAATCAGACTGAATCAAGACAGTGGACTAAACACACGTTGTAGCTTCCCACCTCATAGTAAATCTACAGAAATTAGATCTGAAATACGTGGTTCCTGATTGCCAACCCCCTGTAAATATCAACTGTAATTCTTGTTCATCAGTTCTATCAGTTCTGCATTGTTTTTTAATATAAATTCTACTCTGGGGTAAGCAGTCTTGTATGGATTCCTCTTAGTGGCACCAAAAGAACCTTGTCTAAGACAGCAGCATAATGAAACGATGATTCCACTGATAACGATTCCAACCCTGACCAGATTGAAAACTCAGGAGGTAGACCAGAAACTAAAAGGAACACCAGAAAGATAGAAAACAAATTTTACCTTAAGTAAAAACAACAAACAAAAACAACAACAAAAAAAAACAAAACACTATATTTGCTGCAAAATACAGAAGTTGCTCTGAGAATAGTACAAAAGCTAGGATATTTGAAGCTAGGGGAGTCTGAAGGCTATCACCAGCACAAAGAGTAAGAATATCAGGCATCAGGGACCTCCACACTGCTCGACCCCATACCCCAAGGCCAAGCAGCCAGTAAGAGATAAGAGAGGTATCTGTGTGTCTTCTCCCACCCACCTGCCCTCCAAAAAGGAGGAGTGTGGACCCTTGGTAAAAACCAGTTTGTAGAAGATGGGTACCCAACCTAAAGAATATGTAACTCAACATTTTACTATTGAAGGTTTCTGAGAAAAAAATGATCAAATTAATGTTTTAGGAAGATTAATCCAGTATTATTTAACAAGGATGAACAAAGAAGAGGGAAGAATACAGACAGGAAAGCCAGTCAGGAAACAGTACAGGTAAGTAAGAACCTGAAATCCAAGAACAGAAAACATAGATTAACCTAGACGTACTGATCAAGAACAGAAAGAACCTGTTGAACAATTTGATGTTATGAGAGGGGAAAAGATAAAGACTGCTTCATTCATTTATTTTCAGAAAATGCTTACTATAAGTTTTATTACAATATCCCTAGCACTTAGCATTATTAAATCAATCTGACATAAGTCAAAAGTAACCCTTAAGATGTGGGGCTTGAAGGACACCTGGGTGCTTCAGTCGGTTTGAGTGTCTAACTTCGGCTCAGGTCATGATCTCACAGTTCAAGAGTTCGAGCCCCGCGCTGGGCTCTGTGCTGACAGCTCAGAGCCTGGAGCCTGCTTCCGATTCTGTGTCTCCCTCTCTCTCTGCCCCTCCCCTGCTCAAGCTCACTCACTCTCTTTCTCTCTCAAAAGTAAATAAAAATATTAAAACAATTAAAAAAAAAAGATTCGGGGCTTCAGAAAGTAGTATGAGGCAAATAACAGGCAAATTCTGGAGAGAACACTTGATTTTAAAAGACTAGTTGATTATTTCAGTTTTAGAAATGCTGAGTTTTTTTTAGTTTTATTTTTATGTAAAAAAACTTTTTGTACCAAATATATTTATAAAAGTTTTTACCTTTGTATGATGAGGTATTTGATATGTGCAAAGAATCTGATAAGAATATATGTAAAATATACCATAAAGCACAAAAATAAAATGAATGATAAACTCATCTCTGATCTAAAAAGTAGAGTATGAACAGTATCTTTAAGTTCTTGTTGTGTTCATCCCGAATTTTACCCTGCCCCACATTCCACATAGGAAATCACTGTACTAAATTTTTACTTAATCATACCGTTACCTTTCCTTAGTGTTTTACCCTGTTTCTGTATCATTAAACACTATGTTTAGTTTTTAACTTGTTTGTACTTTCCGATTAAAAACAGAATCATACTATAAGGCATACCTTATTTTATTGTGCTTAGCTTTATTGTGCTTCACAGATACTGCCTTTTTTTTTTCTCCCAACAAACTGAAGGTTTGTGGCAACCCTGCATCAAGCAAGTTTATCAGCACAATTTTCCCATCAGCTGCTCACTTCATGTCTCTCACACTTTTGGTAATTCTCGCAATATTTCAAATTTTTTCATGATTATATTTATTATGGTGATCTATGATCAGTGATTATGACTCAATAAAAGGTCAGATGATGGTTGGCATTTTTTAGCACTAAAGTATTTTTTAATTAAAATATGTACATTTTTTTGGACATGATACTACACATTTAATAGACTAAGTGTAAACTTTTATAAGCACTGAGAAGTCAAAAAACTCATCTGACATGCTTTCTTGCAATATTTGCTTACTGAAGAGATCTGGAACCAAACAGGCAATACCTCCACGGAATACCTGTATACGTGTTTTCCAGTGAAGACACACTATTTTTTCACTATATACGATTCTACGATAATCAATGTGGGTATATGTGGCTATAGGTCATTCATCTGTGGTATTCTGTAACACTTCAATATGCTACTGTATGAACACTTTTAATGTACATCACAACTTCCTCACCCCTTCTCCTGCTGATGTATATTTGACTGTTTCTAAGTTCATGCTATTATAAATAATGTTTCTAACAAATCATTCTTGAACACCTCTCCTGTTACACACATCCAAGAATTTTTCTTACATAACCAGAAGAGAGATTTTGTCACAGGTTATATGCATGTTCAATTTTAAAGACAATGCTAAATTATTTTCACTTTATTTTTTTTAACGTTTTATTTATTTTTGAGTGACAGAGACAGAGTGCAAGCGAGGGAGGGGCAGAGAGAGAGGGAGACACAGAATCTGAAGCAGGCTACGGGCTCAGAGCCATCAGCATAGAGCCCAGCACAGGGCTCAAACTCACAAACCCGTGGGATCATGACCTGAGCTGAAGTCAGATGTTTAACTGACTGAGCCACCCAGGTGCCCCTCATTATTTTCAAAGAAGAGTTATTTAAGTTAGAAAGCCAGTACACCAAAGAACATAAGCAATGTAAAACACATGCCTAATTAAATTTGAATCACAGGTAAGCACTCAAATCCACATTAAAAATAATCATCACCATTCTGTTATTCTGTAATGCCCAGAATTACAAGTTAAAATTATATAAGCATCTCACAGGAAACTGTCTCCTCATTCCCTTCTGTTTGCTCAGTGGATATTTTCATCACAATATGTCATTCTCTTAGATGAGGTTTTCTGGGTGGCAATAATAAAAACCTATACAAAGGTACTTAGCCCTAAGTGGAAACTTATATTAAATAAAGGTATCTCACAGAACTGATAAGCAGGAATTACAGTGGGAGCTGGAAATCACGAACTACAAAAATGTCAAGAATTAAAGATATTCTAACCCTCTGGAACAAAACTGCCTCTCAAAGGTGAGAGATAGTTTGTCCCTGACAGTGGACTTCATTTTGCTCTCCACACACCAGTCCCCTCTGCCGTTTCTCTGTGACCATAGGCTAACCGTAGTTGTTCATGCCCCAGTTACACATTTTTCTAGAAGAAAAGACCAAAAGAATCTGTATCTTTGCCTTCTAACAATTCCAAGTTGCTGAAAAACTGCTTAGCCTCATTTTGCAAAGGGGTCTACCTACGGTCCCAACAGCTATATGTACTGGGAATATCAGGATCCTGCTCTTAACAAACACAGCTCTAGAGACCTACTGTTAAAGCAAAGGCAGCAATTCTCAGATGAGGGCCTAGGATGAGCAGATAACATAGAAAGCATCTACAACAACAACCAAGGGAAAAAAGTGACAAGTAAAATGGATTGTAACTATGAGAAACATAACCGTTAATTCCACACAACTCATGGACTCCTGTAATCAGCATTCAAAAGTCAAACATATAAATACCCAATGCTCATTCTGATAGGAAATACCAGCAGTTTGCTCTCTCATTTTTCTCTGCCTGCCCTTAAGTATAGTTTACAACTATGATACCAAAAGCACAAGTAACAAAAGGAAAAATATAAACATCACTAAAACTTAAAACTTTTGTGCTTCAAAGTACAACTCTTCAACAAAGTGAAAAGACAGCCCACAGAATAAGAGCAAATGTTTCTAAATCATTTGTATAATAAGGGACTTGTATCTAGAATATATAAAGAACCTTAACATTCAGTAGAAAGACAACCCAGTTTAAAACTAGGCAAACGATCTAAATAAACAAATTTCCAAAGAAGATACACAAATGCCCAATAAACACCAAGGGGCGCCTGAGCTGCCCAGTCAGTTAAGCATCCAACTTTGGCTCAGGTCACGATCTCATGGTTCAGGAGTTTGAGCACTGCATCGGGCTCTCTGCTGTCAGTACAGTGCCTGCTTTGGGTCCTCTGTCCTCATCTCTCTCCCTGTCCCTCCCCCCTCTCAAAAACAAATAAGCATTTTTTTAATGCCCAATAAACACCTAAAAAGATGCTCAACATCATTAGACATCAGAAAATTACAAGTCAAAACCACAATGAAAAATAAAATCAGCAAAATGGCAAAGTAGGGAGCTTCAAGTTCTCTCACCTGACAGAAACATCAACAAACAAGCAGTAAATGCCACAACCAACTTTGTTAAACTATGGAAAACAGGTAAAGGTGTACAACAACTAAGCAAATGACAAATCAAGAAAGAGACAATTTCAAAACCTGGCAGAGCAGCAACCTTAATCTATGCTCCCAGTATGGAATCCTGGTCCCAAAGACAGAACAGACTTTATTCACAAATTTGTGTGAATATCTGGTCTCACCTTCTGGGGGCTACCTGAAGGGCTGATGCAAGCTGCTCATTTCTGTTTCACCTAACTCAGAACGCTAGCTAGAAAACCAATAGTCATCTGAAAACAGAGCAAGAAGAACCACCTAAAAATGCTTGGAACAAAAGTTACTATCTAAGCACATAATAAATCACCTAAAGCACAGTAGCAAAAGATTTCTTTGACAAATTAAGAGTACAGATGGAAATGTGAAGACTGTATGCATGCCCACAACAGTATACATGCTCAGAAAAAACCTGAGATCCCTAAACTTCCACCTTGGACTGACCACTGGGCTCAGTGCAAGCCTGGCTAAGTGAAGGACTGCCCCAACACAGAATTGGGAAAGGTATTCATTCTTCTATATGTTTGTTCAGAATATTTTAGCTTTTGTTTTAGTTGCTGGTATTCAAGGCAGTCTCTGTCAAAACACTGGCTGAACACAAGCTAAGGAACAAAGAATTTACCATACATGACAAGGAATAAAGTCTTTGCCGCCCCCCCCTGCAAAAAAAGTGGTTTGAGAAAAAAAATCACTTAAAAAAAAATGGACTATTAGAGCCTTTAACAAACAAAAAAACCTTAAGGGGAAAATACAAATGACAGAGTTATCACATTATAATATTCATATGCCCAGTTGCCAACTACAAACACAAATCACAAAGCATAGAAAGAAACAGGAAAATATGGCCCATCCAAAGGAAGAAAATTGACAAGAATATCCCTGAGAAAATCCCATATAAAATACTTACTAGAAAGGCCTTAAAACAAGTCTTAAATATATTCAAAAAGCTTAAACATGAAAAAGAACAAAAACAATTCAGAAAACCATGCATTAACAAAATTAGAGCATCAACAAAGAAACAGAAGTTACAAAAAGGAAGCAAGCAAATTCTAAAACTGAAAAGCAAAAGAACTGTAATGAAAAAACAGAAATCACTAGAGTGACTCAAGAGCAATTTCAGCAACAGAAGAAGAATCAGTGAGCTTGAATGTAGGACATCTGTAATTGAGTCTGGGAGAGAGAAAAAAAAATGAAAAAAAGTGAACAGGACCTAGGAGATACAGTGAGACACCATCAAGCAGACCAACATAGACAATACGGGAGTCTCAAGGGGAAGAGAAGGAAAGGAACAGAGTATTTGAAAAGGTCAAAACTCTTCCCACATTAGATGAAATCCATGAATCTACAAATCCAAGAAGCTCGATAAGTGCTAGGTAGGATAAACTCAGAGACCCACTCTAATAAAATTGTTGAAGCCCAAAGACAAAGAGAGAATCCTGAAAGTACCATGACAGAAGTGACTCATCATGTACAGGGAAGCCTCAATAAGATTAATGGCTCATTTCTCTTCAGAAACCATGCAGGTCAGAAGGCAGTGGAATGACAAGTTTAGGTACTGAAAGAAGAAACTCTGAGATGGTTCTTTTTATGTGTCAACGTGACTGAGCGTGTCTGAGTACCCAGATATTTGGTCAAACATTATTCCAGATATGTCTGTGACAGTGTTTCTGGCTAAGGTTAACATCTGAATTGGTAGACTGAGTAAAGCAGGTTGCCCTCCATAACATGGGTAAGGCCTCATCCAGATAATTGAAGACAAACATTGAACAAAAAGGCTGAGTAAGAATGAACTCCTCCTGCCTGAGTGCTTTGAGCTGAGTCTTCAGTCTTTTCCTGACTTTGGAGTTGAACTGAAACACTGGCTCTCCTTAGATCTGGAGCCTGTCAATATTTAGACTAAAACTTATATCATTAGCAATCCTAGTTCTCAGGCCTTCAGACTCTGACAGGAACTACACCATTGGCTCTCTTGGGTCTCCAGCTTACTGACTGCAGATCTTGGGACTTCTCAGCCCCCCAAAATCACTAGAGACAATTCCTTATAATGCATGCCTAAGAAAATAATGTATGTGCATGCATGTATGCACACATACACTCTATTGGTTCTGGTTCTCTGGAAAACCCTGCCTAATACAATGGTCATCCAAGAATTTTGTATCTGCCAAAAACATCCTTTAAAAATAACAGAGAAGGGGCGCCTGGGTGGCGCAGTCGGTTAGGCATCCGACTTCAGCCAGGTCACGATCTCGCGGTCCGTGAGTTCGAGCCCCGCGTCGGGCTCTGGGCTGATGGCTCAGAGCCTGGAGCATGTTTCCGATTCTGTGTCTCCCTCTCTCTCTGCCCCTCCCCCGTTCATGCTCTGTCTCTCTCTGTCCCAAAAAATAAATGTTGAAAAAAAAAAATTAAAATAAAAAAAAAAAATAACAGAGAAATTAAGACATTCCCAGATAAAACAAAAGTTAACACAGTTCACTACCACTAGACCCATCCTACAAGTAATGCTAAAGGGAGTTGTTTAGTCTAAATGAAAAACACTAGAAAGGAACTCAAAGCCATATGAATAAAGATCTCCAAGAAAGGTAAAACAAATATAAAGACCACTATTATGGTACCTCTTACTTGTAGCCTCATTTTTTATTTCCTACAAGATTTAAAATACATTTTAAAAATTATAAATATGTTATTGGGATACGATGTATAAAGATGCATCCTGAAACAAAAACAACATAAAGCATGGGAGAACAGAGGTATTATAGGCACAGGAATTTGTATGCCATTACAGTTAAGCTGGTATCAATTTGACCTAGACTGTTATAAATTTAGAATGCCAGAAGTCATCCTCACGGTAACCACAAAGAAATATCTAAAAATATATACACAAAGAAATAAGGAGGGAATCAAAACAGTTCACTACAAAAATCAAGTAAACATACAAAAAAAGACAGTAACGGAGGGGCAAAAATGGAATAAGACATTCAGGAAACACCTAACAAAATAGCAGAGGCACGTGCTTCTTTATCAGCAATTATTTTAAATGTGAACAAAAAAACATCCAACAGAACAGAAGAATAAACAGTTCTACAATAATAGTTGAAGATTTCAATCCACTACTTTCCATAATGGATAGAACGTCCAGCAAGAAGATCAGTAAGGAAAAAAGAGAACATAACCAACACTATAAACTAATTAGACTTAATAGGCACATATAAAACACTCTACAGAACAACAATATATTCATCCCATGTGCATATGAAAACATTCTCCAGGAAAGACTATACGTTATACCACGAAACAAGTCTCAATAATTTAAAAAGACTGAAATTATACAAAGGATCTTTTCTGACCACAATGGAATAAAGCTAGACATCAATTACAGAAGGAAATTTCATAAATATGTAGAAATTAATACATCCTAAACAACCAGTTGGTAACAGAAGAAATCACAAGAGAAATCAGAAATTAGAGACAAACAGAAACGCAAAACATATCAAAACTTATACTATACATTGAGGTTGTGCTCAAATGAGTATTTATACCTGTAAATGCCTACATTAAGAAGAAAGCTCTCAAATCAATAATCTAACTTTACACCTTGAGAACTGAGAAAAAGAAGAGCAAACTAAACCCAAAGCTATCAGAAGAAAGGAAATGATCAGAGATAAAATTAAGAAAACCATATAATCAACAAAACCAAGAACTATTCTTTGGGATCAATAAAATTGACAAACCTATGGCTAGAAAAAAAAGACACAAATAACTAAAATCACAGATGAAAGTAGAAACATTACTATAGACCTTAGAGAAACAAAAAGGATAAGAAAATAATGTAAACAATTTTATGCCAACAAATTAGATAACCCAGAGGAATGGACAAATTGCTAGAAATATACAAATTACATAAACTGACTCAAGAAGAAAAAGAAAAATCTCAACAAACTAAACTACTAGAGATTGAATCAGTAATTAAAAACCTCCCAATAAAGAGAAGTCCAGGACCAGATGGCTTCACTAGTGAATTATACCGAACATTTAAAGAATTAACACCAATTCTTTTCAAACTCTTACAAAAAATTAGTGAGAAGGGAACACTTCCCAACTCATTCTATGAAGCCAGTATTACTCTGACACCAAGGACAAAGGTTTCACATAAAAAGGAAACTACAGACCAATATCCTTTTGACTATAATCAGGAATGTCCAACAAAGTTCTAACAAGCTAAACCCAGTGGCATATTAAAAGGACTGTACATCATGACCAAGTAGAATTTATCCCACGAATTCAAGGATGACTCAACATAACAAAAATCAGTCAATGTGATATACCTTAATAAAATGAAGGAAAAAAAGCACATGATCATCTCAACAGGTGCAGAAAATGCACTTAACAATATTCAGACAACCCTTTCATTATAAAAACAGTTAGAAAATGAGGAATTAAGTGAACTTCCTCAACAGGATAAAGGGCACTTACCAAAAATCCACAGCTAACAGCATATTCATGGTGAAAGACTGAACCTTTTCTCCTTAAGATCAGGACAAAGACTAGGATGCCTATTTTTACTACTACAATTCAACAATGTACCCAAAGTTCTAGCCAGAGCAATGAGACAAGAAAATGTGAAAAATAAAAGGCACCCAAATTGGCAAGAAGTAAAACTATCTCTATTCACAAATGAAATGATCCTACGTTTATATAACAAAATTCCAAAGAATCCATAAGAAAGCCACTAGACCAAATAAACAATTTCTGCAAAGTTGCAGGTTACAAGATCAACATACAAAAATCAGTTGTGTTTTTATCTATCTTCAATGAATGACCCAAAAAGACAATTTAAAAAGTTATTCTATTTACAAAACTAGCAAAAAGAATAAAATACCCAGAAATAAATTTAGCTAAGGGAAAGACTTAGACACTGAAATTTAGAAAACAATGCTAAAAGAAAGACCTAAATAAGTGTTAAGATATTCTACACTCGTGGGTAGGAAAACTTGATATTGTTAAGATATAAATACTATTCAAAGTGATCTACAGATTCAGTGCAATCTCTATCAAAATCCCAATAGCCCTTGTTGCAGAAATGGCAAAGCCTATGGCTAAACAACATGGAATTTATTTAGAGATGATGAAATGTTCTAAAAACTGACACCTGGGAGGCTCAGTCAGTTGAGCATCCAACTCTTGATTTCAGCTCAGGTCATGATCCCCAGGTCATGGGATCAAACCCCATGTTAGGCTCCATGCTGAATGTGCTGCCTGCTTAAGATTCTTTCTCTCTCCCCCTCTACCCCTTTTCCCCACTCACATGCCCTATAAATAAAATAAAAAATAAACAGCTGATTAAAAACTGATTGTAGGGGAGCCTGGGTAGCTCAGTTGGTTGAGCGTCCAATTCTTAATTTCAGTTCAATTCTTGATCTCACAGTTGGTGGAATCAAGCTCCACATCAGGCCTTGCCCTAACAGCACAGAGCCTGCTTGGGATTCTCTCTTTCTCTCTCCCCCAAAACACATAAATATTTTTTAAAAAATAGATTATAGTGATGGCTGAACAACTCTGAAAATCTTAAAGCCAATGAGTCGTACACTTTTAAATAAGTGGCTGAGATAGACTATATATGCCCAAAACAATTAAAATTGTTCAAATATATATACATACATATATATATATATATATATACACATGCATATATATACGTGTATATACATGCATATGTATATATATGCATGCATACATATATACACATATGTATGTTTATATATACATATGTATGTATGTGTACATATATGTGTGTATATATATATATATATATATATATATTCTCCTTCACTAATATTCTCCATTTACTCTCTTCATGGATCTCTAAAATGTATTCATTTATAACACTGTCTAGCTGATATCTCCTAAATCTTTGCCATCAGCCCTGACCTTTCTCCTAAACTCAAGACCTAAATACCCACACTTCCTGCTGTATTTGTGACAAGAGGAGTCATATCAGTCACAAAGTTCAAATTGATTTTCAGACTTCAACACACTGTTTCAGCTAACAGGTCTTTTCCTCCCATACCAGTAATTCTGGTATCTCTCCGTCACCACCACCTACTCTACCCCCCACATTCAGTAACCAATTTCTGTCAGTTCTACCTCTGTAACATCTTTGCTTTCAACAAAGTCATTTTTTCAAAACAGCATAATTTCCTTTCCTTCAATTCCTCTTCTCTCCAATATAGCAACATGTTCCCAAATATTGGTCAAGAAATTCACAATGTAATATGTACCATACCTTCCCCTTTTAAAACCCTTCAATAGCTTCCCACTCACTACAGAATAAAATTCCCCTTCTCCACAGCTTTATCTACAAAACCTTTTATATGTCATTCTTGAACACTTAAAAACAAAACAAAACAAAACAAAAAACCACTTACCATTACTTTAGCACATCATGGCTTTCTTGACCAGGTGCTTTTTCTTAGCACTTCATTTGACTTAACTAAATTCCTCATCCTCCAAAACATAGACGCCTTTATTATTCTCTCAAAATATACTTTTCTTCAAGTTTAAGATGTCATCAAATTATAGACATCTGTCAATGTTAGAAATGTTAAAATGTGGGAAAAAATATATGCCTTAGACACAGTAAAATACAATAAACATCTTCTTCCTCTTAATTTCCTCAATACAATGTTTGGATTTCATTAACTTATATCTCAGGCCTCATATTATGAATTAATGTCTGTTGACCACTTTATAGACTTCGTGATGACAAAAATTCTGTCTTGCTCATCTATGATACAGTAGCAATCCCATTAGAGTTTGAGTAAGACAACCCAGACTGTGTAAGTAAGAGTTTGAGTAAGACAACCCAGAGTGTGTAAGGAAAGAAAATAGCACTAATAACATCTATCTCACATTCATTATCAGAATAAATTACAGAATATACATTAAAATCAATGTGTAAAGTGGATCTTATTCAAATGCAGGATTTTGGTATTTTAAAAGATATATTTACTAAAATTAAATGTCACACTGCAAATCTGTCACTCTTCAATATCAGAAACTACATTAAGGAATACAGGAAATTTTTCTCAAGGAAATTTCTACAGGAAATTGCTTCATCCTATAATACTTCAGTAACAGAACAATCACCTGACTCTAGGAGAACAAAGCACTCCTCCAGCACTCCAAAGCAGACTAGTGAGTGTACAATTAGTGAATGTATCCTATGCCTGCTTCTAGAGAGCAGAGTCTGTGACTTATTCCTGTTTCTGGTCCTAGGATTCTCAAAAAGAACAAATAACAGAGTATCCAAAAAGGCATGCGTAGTTTGAAAACAAAACAACACTTCATCCATTTCTTTATTTTGAAAGTTGTATTAGTTTGAATTTTCAAACATAAAAGAAGGGTATATCAAAGTAGAGTATAGGCACTGACATGAAATGAATGACTAAGACATGAGGCTACCTTTGAGAGTTTCATGTCCATCACTCCTCTATTGCCTGGACCAGTAGAATATTCCTCTTTTCAGGTCTCCTACCTCTAGATCGCACCCTCCTGAACCCAGCTTTTACACTTAGGGAAAATTACAGCAACAAAAAAGCTAATCAGTCCACTTCACTACCCCTCCAACAGTTGCCTATCTGCTTGTGAATAAAAACAACCTGGCCTCTCCCAAGGCCCATTTTTTGAGCCAAACTTGAATCTCTAGCAAGTGACTGAAATTTCTTAAGCTCTTTCAAGCTTTTGAGCCTTTGCTCAAGCTTCTCCTTCCAGCAGCTTCCTTTCCCCTCCCTTGACCAATTCTGACCAATCATTTAAAACTCAGCTCAAGTTTCCCAACTCCTGAGAGCATTCCACAAACTACAAGCCTAGGTTAATGGCTCCTCCCTTGAGTTCCTACAGAAAAACATGTTCCCTATCTCTAACTTATCACACATCCTACTGAAATTTAAAAATTAAAAGTATCCTCTTAAAAAAAAGTTTCTTCCAGTAGACTCTGAGTACCACAAAACCAAGAACCAAGTGGTTTCCACTTTGTAGCTCATTTATCTGAACAGTGCCACTCAGTAAATGTCTTTACTAAACTGAAATACTGACCATAATGTTGGTTTCCAAGGAATTATTTCTTTCCACTGTAGAAACAAAGAAAGAAAAAAAGAAAGAAAAAAGGAAGGAAGGAAGGAAGGAGGGAAGGAAGGAAGATAGAAAGGAGGGAGGGAGGGAGCTGAGAGGGTTTTTTGGTTAGGTTCTTCTGTCTGTTGGGGTTTTTGATTTGTTTGTTTTTTTAGCTAGGTCTTCTTAACAGCTAATACAACACAAGAGCACAGGTGTCTTGATGACTATCATAAACTAGCAACATAACTACATGTTTTCAGATCTATTCTCCAGGCTTACCCTGTACTGCTCTGTAGCACAGGCAACTCCATTTTCCAAGCAACATTGCCCTCTCGTTTCCAGGGAGATTTGGCCAGTGAGAGTGGCTAATGATTGATAGAAGGCAAAAGAGGAAGAAGCCAAGAGTATTTCTCCTCCATTCTTCCCACTCCCTGACACATCCTTGGCAGAAGCTTTGTCTCTTCCATAACTCCAGTTCCCTCCAGAAGTCCCGCCCCCTGACATCCCTGCCCCTATCACGAAGCCCCAGCTATGGCTCTAGCTCCCCTACAGGGCTCTGGCTTCAGAACTCTGACAACACCAGCTTTTCTCATCTTCCCCGAGTCCTAACAGCATCAGAGGCTTCGGATATTATTAATATCTGATTTGTCTCACAGTTCCGTTTGGTTTCTCAGCAATACCTGTACAACCAGTTCCTGAATTAACTCTCCTCTGTTGAAAGACCTACTGTGGTTAATGTATTCTGGATGAATCCTGTTTTTAAATGTCATTTAAAATAAAGCGTATCAAAAAGTGTAATACCTCAGCATACTAGAGCATAAAAACTTTTAATCTTGAAGAAAACTTATTACACAAAATTATTATTCTGAATACGGGGTGGCGAGGGTGGGGGGACAGGAGGGAACCATGCATTTAATTCTTAAAGATAAAGAAGCTAACATTTTATTCATACTAAAGTGCTCCTCAGTGGAATGAAGTCTTTCCTCAGCTGCAATGTTTGCCTGAATTAAGTCAATCACTTATAATAAAAATGTCACTTTTTAAAAACTTATTTGGTAGAGGAGAAAATTGGAAGGATTATGGGAGTTGGAGTCACTGCAGGCCAAGACATCTGTTCAGAGGGGGGAAAAAATGTTAAAGACCTCCTGTCAGTGACTTATCCAAATCCACAAAATTCAGTCCTTTTTCAAGACAAACCCAACTAATCAGTTAAAAGACATACCTTTAACCATTCATCTTATATCCTAAATTTCTTAAAAGATCATAACATGTTAAAGTGAAAAGAATCGCTTTAATATAAATAAGAGCATAAGCTGTAAATGGTTCAATATTAACAACTGACTATTACAGGACTTCTCAATTCCCCTTTCGTGTCATTACTACATGAAATCCTCCAAATAGAACTAGTCTAATAAAATAATTCAGTAATCATTCACCATCTATAAAATATTTCAGGAAATGAAACCCTTTTAGAGCACAGAGAACATCTACTATTTGGTTTTATTTTGTGAATAAAAATATTTCTTAATCATGGAAATAGTTTGTTCTGGATCCCACAGAAAAATATTAGATGATAATCCCCAAACTAAAGAAAAAATCAATTTAAGAGTACAGACTTTGGAAGAATGAGATAGTAAAGACAGAAGGACCTCATGTTAACAACAAGAAGCACATCCTGAGAAACCACACACTACTAGGCATTTTACATAAATCACCTCATTTTACTTAAAACCCTACAAGGCAATGTCACAGTGAGGAAATGGAAACCCAAAAAAGGTTACATAGTTTTTCCAAGCAACTTGACCAGCAACTGGTAGAAGTAAAATTTGAGATCAGTCTTACCCGGCTCTAGAATCTGATTCTCCTTTACTTTCTCTAGAACAGTATTTCCTGTGGGTGATTTCAAGCTAAAAATGAACCAGAGGGGTTGCCTGGGTGGCTCAGTCGGCTGAGCACCAACTTTTGATTTCGGCTCAGGTCATGACTGTAGGTTCCTGGGATTGAGGCCCACATCAGGCTCTGCACTGAGCATGGAGCCTGCTTAAGATTCTCTCTCTTTCCCCCTCTGCCCCTCTCCCTGCTTGCACTCTCTAAAATTAAAAAAAAAAAAAGTTAAAATTAATTTTTTTTAATTAAAAAAAAATACATGAACCAGAGAATTACTTAAGGTGGGGGGGGGGGGCAAAATGACATGACAATCTCTAGCTAGTATTTTTTTTTTATTTTTTTTCTCTAGCTAGTATTTTAAATTGTATTTAATAATATCAAACTCTCCACATTTTTAACCTAAATAATACTTGTATAAATAAAAAGAGAGCTTTCCTTAGCATCAACTATGTGTCGAGATCTGCAAACAAACAGATAAAAAAAAAAAAAACCTACCTAAAACAGTTCATAATTACCAATTAGTTTCTCATTGATACAAAAGCTCAAAAATGATTATCAACCTCTCAAAGTCACCATCCAACCTACTCCCCTAATTTTGTAATTATTTATCATCATATGTGGATAGAATAACCTTGTCAGATCTTCTCGATTAATTATTTGTCCTATTTGTCTGATTAATGTCTGAAAGTTTGGTGAAATCTGAGTTACTATCCTAGCCCCTCTGTTCAAACTTTGACATCTGCTTTCTAGCTATTATGCAGTCACCAATACCCTCTACGTGGATATTCCTTTCTAAAATACACCTGGCTCCACCAAGAGAATATCGTTTACATCACAATTCAGTACACATACACATGTTATACAACTGAAAAAAACATTTGATGACTACCATGTTTACACTCACTGTACACAATGCACCTGATATTTTCTAATTTATCTTAATCACAGGAGCAACCCACTAAAACAACCTCACAAATCACTAACATGCTATTAGAACACCACTCTAGAACCCAAACCCATTAAGAAAGTCCTGACACGACATGAAGATTTTCCTTCCTCTTTCTTTCCAAACGAAAGGAGAAAAAAGTTAATGAGGAAAGAAAAATAAGGGTAAAAGGTACTATATGCCTCCAAAAGTTTTCCCTAAAAGTATAATGATTCTTGGGAATTATTTTTAACAACATACTCCTATTTTATCATTATGGTAAAATATATATAACATAAAATTTCCCATTTTAACCATTCTTAATTGTATAACTTAGTAGCGTTAAGTACATTCACAACGGTACCACCGTCACCATTATCCATTTTCAGAACTTTTGCATCATCCCAAAAAGAAGCTCCATCCCAACTAACAGTAATTCCCTATTCCCCTTCCCCCAACCCCTGGTAAACTCTAGTTAATTTTTATAAGATTTTATAAACATAAACAAAAGAAGTGAAAATAAAATATGAACACCTATAGACACATGACCCAGACTCAACAAATTATCAAATTTTGCTATATTTATTTACCTGCCCCAAACCTCCTGTCATTTTACCCCTACTTACTTAGAAAATAAAAAACTTCAGATTCTTCTTACAAACCACAATGTCGTTATCACAGCTAACAATGTTAACAAGAATTCCTTGGTATCAACATTGAAATTTTATAAATATAGTCAACTTAATTATAAAAAATACTTGTTTTCACCAAACTTCTCATTGATCCTCTCAATACTGCAATGATTTCTGAATAATTTCATGTATAACTGTTTAATAAAAGATAATTATGATTCAAGACTAAAAATACCACAATGTTTCAAATGAAAGCTTTCTGAGGAATTCTACAGAGAGACTATGGTTCTCTACTAAAAACACAAAATATTACTTAGTATCTCATAAATGGAATGTTTTCTCAGCAAAACAGCACAAAAGTAACCTAGTGTAATCAGATAGCATCATTATTTATTTTATATAAGCAATCATTACTAACTAGAAAAGCCTATTTGTCTAGTATTGTTTTTTTTTAATGGACTAGTAGATGAAATTAAGAAAAACCTAAGTAACTTTTCTTAACCTAGCAGTGCTCTTAACAGTGTTGTAAAATGTGAAGATATGATTGTACCTAAAAACCTTTTTGGTTCTGTAAAAACAGTCAAACTAGAACACTTGAAATGATATATGAATAAATCCTTAGCTTAACAACTATAGTAGTAATTTCTATTCCTATGAGAAATGACTTTGATTCACAGAGAGTTTGATATCATAAAATAACACTCATTTTCAAAATATAAAAGACTAGAAGAGATAAAAGACAAAACGGGGGCTCATTCAAATTTAACCCATAATTTTTCATATACTACAACCACTAGTTAAAAAGAAATTATCAGCCTACGGAATATAAACAAACAAATCTCAAAATATGAAACAAAAAGTCAAATGTAAACAAGAAAAAAAGATGTCTACATGAGTTTCATAGTGTCTTTTCTAATCCTATGTATTTTTACTAATGCAAAATATATCAGCTTAGAAAGTATAATCATAAAGTGCTTTAAAGTTTGGGATTACAAGAGATTACCTCCAAGATCAAAAGCAGCACTGAATGAATACCAGTATCACATGATCTAACTGCACAAAAATTTGCTGTTGCTCAATTTCTGCATCACATGCGGGTCTAACACAGACCAAGAAAATTGAAACACTTAGATGTTTACTAGGAAACATCTGTGCATGTGTTTGTTTAGATAAAGTTGTGTCACTACCTTTACCCAAATCATTTTCAAAGTGGTGATCCTAGAACTTCTTGAAAAAGAAGAAATGCCTGATTTGCTTTTAGTCCTTGTCTCTATAACCTGAATAAACTCAAAAACTACAAATATAACATTACTGTAACGAACATTCTAAAAATGTCAAGTTCCAAGAAAAAAACTTCTGAATTATCTTCATTATATGATTTTTAAAGTTTGCTATGATAAGAAGTATGGTTTAAAAAGGCAATCAGAGGGGCGCCTAGGTGGCGCAGTCGGTTAAGCGTCCGATTTTAGCCAGGTCACGATCTCGCGGTCCGTGAGTTCGAGCCCCACGTCAGGCTCTGGGCTGATGGCTCAGAGCCTGGAGCCTGTTTCCGATTCTGTGTCTCCCTCTCTCTCTCTGCCCCTCCCCCATTCATGCTCTGTCTCTCTCTGTCCCAAAAATAAATAAACGTTAAAAAAGTTTTTAAAATAAATAAATAAATAATAAATAAATAATAAATAAATAAATAAAAAGGCAATCAGCTAATATACTATGCATAGTTATCACTGCTCAATGAGGCAAATGTCCAAATGTTGAATAAAGAATAAAAAACTAGATGGGGCGCCTGGGTGGCGCAGTCGGTTAAGCGTCCGACTTCAGCCAGGTCACGATCTCGCGGTCCGTGAGTTCGAGCCCCGCGTCAGGCTCTGGGCTGATGGCTCGGAGCCTGGAGCCTGTTTCCGATTCTGTGTCTCCCTCTCTCTCTGCCCCTCCCCCGTTCATGCTCTGTCTCTCTCTGTCCCAAAAATAAATAAACGTTGAAAAAAAAATTAAAAAAAAAAAAAGAATAAAAAACTAGAAAATAATTTTCAAGGTGTGCAAGTAGTTCTATATCATAAAAGATTCTATTTTGCATCTTGACTATAAATACAAAGGAAAAAAGAATGGAAAATCTAGGTCTAAATATTTTATAGAAGTCAGATTCGCAATTCAAAGAGCAATAATAAGAGTGCTCTGATGGCTCTTACTCTAAATTTTTGCAGGCCAGTGAATTTATTTAACTTCTGAAAAGCATAGTATAAAGTTTTAAGCACATACTTTATAAACATTTTGTGGACTGAATTTCTAAAATACTCAGGTTTACCATTAATTAGCTGTCATCATGAACTTCCACCTCAGGAGACGGAAATACACACACACACACACACACACACACACACACACATATGTAGATAAAGATGTAGATAAATATAGATATATGATGTGTGTGTGTTGTGGCTGGCAATGTTTTTAAGTTTCTAAAGAAAGTCACTGATTTCATCTTGCCCTGTTACCTGCCATGAAGAACGTAAAGCAGCCTAACTTGTAGACAGCATCCACAGCTGATCTGGTGCAAAATTAACCACCAAATCAGTTAAGAGAAGGCACATTCCGACAATTTCGTAACTTCAAAAAATATTTGTCATTATGATCAGTGTCCATGACTCTTCAATATTAAAAGTATGATTAACTCTTTTACACCATTTGTACAGTAAATAATTTCAAATTACTTGCCAGATTTGATTCATTCTTCTATGTTACTGATCAGTAACAATTAGCTGGGAACTCGGTATGAGCCACAGGACCCTACTCAGCACTTTTTACAAACAAGACTCTATTCCTCACCATACGCCTGCAAAGTAGTCTTACCCTATTTTGCAAACGAGAAAACTAAGTATCAAAATGTTCACGTCACATCAAGACTGAATTCCTAAGTGGTGGAGCCAGACTCTAATGCAGGTCCACCTAGGTAAGGTCTGTTTGCTCTTCCCAGCGCCACAGACTCCCCTTTATGCCAACCTTGTTTATGGGTTTAAAAAAAATCTCCCCCTCTTTTTCCTCCAGAAATTTGTATTTAGGACTGGGAGATGAGAATAAAGTTATTTCCAGGAATTATTTCTGTGAATACCATGGCACAATTTTCTCCAAATTCTTCTTGGTTTGACTTATGATATTTCAAACATGAATATTAAAAATCACATCACTGACTCAAGACTCAAGACTTAAAGGCATGCATTAATCACCACAAAGTATTTCCTACAACAATACTAACGACTCTGAACACAGCAAACATCCAAAAGCTGGAGTAGTGTATTGGTAAAAGTATTGCCAAACAGTATTTCTTTGCACTAAGTGTAAACACAACTTTCTAAGAATAAAACTACGTGAAGCTCAAAATTGTTTAGTTATGTTAGAATTCTCCACTCTAAATACTAGAATCAACCAGAAAAAAGTATTTATACATTTTCTTCACAGAGAATATTTTACAACTGTCTGAAGATGTCATTGCTCCATCCTTCTTGAAAGTTATTTTCACTAGGTACAGACTACTCTGCTGGCAACTCTTTCCCAGCACACTGAGATACCATCCCACTGTCTTCTGGCTTCCATTTCTGCTCCTGAGCAGTCCACCATCAGTGTAACTGCTATAGCCACATTAAAGATAATCCATCTTTTGTTCTCTGCCAACTTTATGAGATTCTCTTTGTTTCTAGTGTTCTCCATGTTACTATGATGTGTCTAGATGTGTGTTTAAAATTCTCAGAACTTCCATAATATAAAAACAGGGAGGGGGACAAAACATAAGGGACTCTTAAATACGGAGAACGAAAGAGGGTTACTGGAGGGGTTGTGGGAGGCGGGATGGGCTAAGTGGGGAAGGGGCACGAAGGAATCTACTCCTGAAATCACTGGTGCACTATATATATGCTAACTTGGATGTAAATTAAAAAAATAAATAAAATTCTCAGAACTTCTTAAATTGGTGGACTAGTGATTTCCTCAGCCCTGAAAAATGCTCAGCCATTCACTTTTCAAACACTCCTTCCTTTCCTATTATTTCTCCCTTTTACAATTAGAAAATTAATGAAATACTGTTAGACCTTTTCATTCTATGTTCTCTATATATTGTAATCTCTTTCTTTTTACCCATTTCCTGATCTTTCTGTGCTACCTTCTGTATAATTTATTCTCCCTTATGTCCAGTTCATTGGTTTTCTTTAGTTGTATTTAACCTACTGCTAACAGTATCCACTGAGTTTTTCATTGACTTACTGTATTTTTTATTTCTGTAAGTTTTGTTCAGGTCTTTTTCAAATCTCTGAAGTTTCCTGTTGCCCACTGATATTTTCTATCTTTTTGCAAAGAAAATAAATACTTATTTCATCATCTGTCTGATAATTTCAAAATCTTTAGTTTTTGAGAGTTCATCTCTGTCAGTCAGTTGTTTCTGCTGTTTCTTACTCATGGTACCTCATTTCCTTGTGTGCTTGACTATATTTTATTGTGAGCTAGTTCTTTGGAAAAGTATTTGTGGGAATTTCCTAGGACTGAAGATAAAAATATATTCTACCTGAGAGGACTTTCATTTGCGTCTGCCAGGTACCTAGACCCACCTTTAAATTCACAATTTAAGGTTCTTTTGGACCACCAGGCAACACTGAACTTGAGCTGCAAATCAAGAAGGAAGGATTATGTTTATAACTTCTTAGGAAATAATATTTTTTCAAGCCCAAGGCAAACATTCTTACAGCCTCCTGTGAGCAAGAGCATGAGAAGGGTTTTCATCTTGGTTTAACCATACTCTATGACCAGAGCTCTTTTGGAGTCCAATTTTATAGGGAAGGAATTTCCTATTAGATTCTCCTCCCTGGGCCTTTATGAGCTTTAATACTCTGAGCCTTAGAAGGCCCTCAAAACTAAAGTAAAAGCACCCTAGAAAGTGGGAAATACCCTCAGAGGAAAAGCAGTTTTAATATTCTACTTACTTCTCTGAATTCTGGCTTTCATATACATTTTGGGTGATTTCTTACTGTCATGTTAGCTCTTAAAGAAAAAAAATTTCTAGCATTTCTAATTCTTTTCAGGGAATTACTTCATCCATATAATATAGCTGACCATATTACCTTGTTTTCAATTTTAATAGGTTTCATATTTTTATATTTCAATCACTAAAAGTTTCATTTTGTGGGTAAGTGTAACACTGACACAAGGAACAACTACTCTTTATTCAGCTCAATTCACTGGTACTGTGTAGGACAGAATTTTGCCAAATCCCGAAACAGATCAATTCCATTATATTATAAGACCATTAAGAGATGGAAAAGATTCTGAAATTAATTCCCTAAATAGACATCTGTATAATTGCTATGGAATTTATTAGTCTACTGGGTTTTTTTTCCCAACAGCAATATATATAATATACAAAAATTCTGTATTTGAAGCTACTGGAAGATTAGCTCAAGTGGTAAAAAGATGACAAATAACAAGGAACTGAGTTCAATCTTATTTCTGCCAAAAAACAGAATAGTAAAGAAAAAGGCTAATATATGGAACTACATAAAAATTTAGTAAGTCTTCATAAGAATTTTTAAAATGTATAAGCAAAATTAAAAGACAAAATTGAAAACATTTGCAATATACATAATGGGCAAAGAGTTAAAATCAACAGCATGCAAAGAGCTCCTGAAAATCAACAACAAAACCCAAAATGGACAAAGGGCTTAAAAAGGCATTAAAAAAAATAAGAACAAAATCAATCTTTCATTGTTTGTCAATAGGTTAACCAAAAACAATGATTTATAACATCTTCTGATAGCAAGTTGTGGGCAAATGTAATTTATACCATGCACTAAAGTTAGAAAAATAATGTTAATTTCTACCCTATTCGGCAGTTTGGCAATAAGAATCAAAATCTAAATTGTGCATTTCCTTTACATAATAACCCCATTTCTTACACACACACACGCACACACACACGCACACACACACACAATAACTTCATTTCTAGTAATATAGTTAGAGTAATAATATCAATGCATGAGGACTTACGAAAAATAAAAATAAAAAAAAATAGAACACAAAACTCATTAAAATTTGTAGTATGCAAAATTGAAACTTAAAGTTCAGAAACTGTATGAATAAGAACAAAAAAGTATATCGCTATTAAAAAGGGTGGGAATAAAAGTTACTTTTTAAAATTTCACTTTATGGTGTAGTTTGATTTTTCTTTAATTAATGATGTACTATCATGATTCTTGGGAGGTTAAAAGTATAGACAAGATTTAACTCATCCAACAATTTTTGTAGTTTTATTTTTTATTTTTTTGGTCTGTATAGCAGATGAAATATAGTCACAAATTCTTTGTCACTTTCTCTATCAGGAAATGGAGTTTAATTCTCCTCCCATTGAATCTGGGCTGTTTAACCAATAAAATATAGCAGAAGTAATGTTCATCAGATTGTCTGCTTCTACTTCCTATCTCTCAGAATGCTTGTTCTTGGGACATTCACTCTCAGAACCCACCACTCATACCTAGGGCACAGAGAAAAGCCTAATGCAGGTGCTCTGATCAACAGCCCCAGTTTAGCTCCCAGCATCAACTACCAACCATGTGAGTAAACTATGTTGGAAGTGGAAACTCTAACCTCCAATGAGCTGACACAAAGTGAAACAGAGATAAACTAACCCTACCAAATATTATACAAATATAAAATCATGAGTAAGTAAATATTACAGTACTAATATTACCATATAATATGGATACCTAATAAATATGAAGGTACTAAGTTTTGGAGTGGTTTATCACACAGCAGTTAAAAACTGTAACAGTCTCTTGTTTACTGCTATATATTGAGCACTTAAAACAATACCTGGTATGGGGCACCTACTTTTAATAGTCACAGCTTTGAGAGTATGAGTAAAGATGACATACATGGCCTTGGCATTCACAGAGCAGTCAAAAGTGGGACAAAGACTGTAGGTAAAATGACAATTATAATACATAATAAATGTTATATTATACAACAGCATATTGGGCCAAACAGGAAGGACACAACACAGACTTATTGGTATAAGGAAGCTCCCTAGAGCAATAGCATTTCAGCTAAGACCTCACAAGAGCTAGTAAAATCAAGAGACAGAAAGATTGGGGCACCTGGCTGGCTCAGTTGGTAAAGCATGCTACCCTTGATCTCAGGGATGTGAGGCCCCACAATGGGCATGGAGCCTACTTCAGAGAGAGAGAGACAGACAGACAGACAGACAGACTATTCCAGGCTTGAGGCAAACAAAATCATAAATAGTTCCAAAAACCCAAATATTTCGGTACTTTATAATGAAATCATAGGGGAGGCAGGAGGAGACACAAGACTAAGCAATAGGTGATGGAAGAGTACTGAAAGGTTTTAAGCTATAGAGTCAGAGAATCAACTGAGGGCTTATAAAGATCACGTGGCTCCAGGGACACCAGTCAGAAAACCCTACAGAAACAAAGGCAAAAGATGATGATCTAGAGATCAAGAGGTGAGGGGCACCTGGGTGGCTCAGTTGGTTGAGCGTCCGAGTTCGGCTCAGGTCATGATCTCATGGCTCTTAAGTTCAAGCCCCACTTTGGGCTCTGTGCTGACAGCTCGGAGCCTGGAGCCTGCTTCGGATTCTGTGTCTCCCTCTCTCTGCCCCTCCCCCGCTCATGCTCTGTCTCTCTAAAATAAATACACATTAAAAAAATTTTTTTAAAGATCAAGAGATGATATACCAGAGTAGAAGTACTGAAGATAAAGAGACAATGGATTCAAGACTTAGAATCCGAGAGAGATGCCTTTACATAAGGATTTGGGGAAAGGGAGTAAAATGCGTGTGTCTGCCAGATTTCTGGCTTCAACAACCAGAAAGATGGTGGCATCATCCACTGAGATAATAAACTTGAGAGGGGGAACAGGTTTTGTAAGAGAAGACAGTTGCAGACGTTATGAATGTGAGTTCTCGGTGGGCCATCCAAAAGTGGAATCATCCAGTAGGCAAACAGACACACAGGTCCAAAGCTCAGATAAGAAATCAGGATTGGAGAGCTAAGATAACAGACTTTCTTCAGAAGCTTTTTCTCACTCTGTAATATTAATCTCTCACTATCTCCTCAGCCACTCAGATATTACTCTACAGTTCTCTGACAATTTGTCTTTATGATCTCTCATTTTGTTAATGCTTCCACAACAGTGGTTTTATGTTATGAAGAACCCCAAGTTTAATCAGTGTTTTATCACATCCTTTGCCAGGCAGGATGCATGGTGGCCACTAGTGAAGGCATTATGCAGGTAGTTTTAGTGACAAGAAGGAAGGTAATTAGGGATACTGATCAGGACTACTTCAAAGACTGGGGGAAAGCATCTGTACTCCTAACCAAAGTATCAAGGAGGTAGTGGAGCTATTCTCTGAAAGAGAAAATAAAATATATCTTGAGAACAAATACGAAGCCAGAAAATCATTAAAAGGGCAAAGAAGTACAAAAGGATAATCAGAGAACAGAGAGGGAACTGAGAAAAAAGGACTGACATACCAGGCACTTCCCCATCCCTACCTTTCCTCTTCTATCCTATCTTCACTGCTTCCTGGTCTATTTATCACTTCCCAATGGCTTCCATTACACTCAGTTTTGACAATTACATAATTTGGATTGGCGAACTTTAAGTAGACCATACCAGGACCATCGCTTGAAAAGAAAAATCATAAAAAGTACAAAATTACACCACGTGACCAGAGAATGAAAATCGTGATACCTAATAATGCAACTAGGCAAACCCAACGTTGCACAGTTTGATCTCTGTAGTCTATCAGTATTTCCTTTTGATTTCTGCCAAATCACATAGAAAAAAATCTTCAAGCTCTCCTAAGGAGATAAAAATGTAAAACTCCAGAATAATTGCTTGGGCAGTGGAGCTAGACAGCCACAATTATAAAAGAAGCTGTAGGCACTTTAAGTAAAGTACCAGAGCGTTATGTATGTTACCACAAGTATTTTGACATAAAAGTAGAATCACAGAAGTCTTGAGCCAGAAGGTCCTTAGAGATTATGGGTTCTGGCTGCTGTAACAAAGTATC
Source organism: Lynx rufus (assembly GCF_022079265.1). NCBI lineage: Eukaryota > Metazoa > Chordata > Mammalia > Carnivora > Felidae > Lynx > Lynx rufus. The sequence goes on along the minus strand of NW_025814867.1, from coordinate 24,037,889 downwards.
ATAGACTAGCTGGTTTACAAACAACAGAAATTGATTTCTCACAGCTCTGGGGACCGAACTCTGAGATCAGGGTGCCATCCCGGTCAAGTTCTGGTTGAAGGCCCTCCCCCAGGTTGCAGGCTGCTGATTTCTCATCGTAGCCTCACATGCCAGAGAGAAGAAACAGACTCTCTTTTGACTCTTATAAAGGCACTAATCCCATTCATGAGGGCTCCACCCTCATCACCTCATCTAATGCTCTAATTACATCCCAAAAAGTCTCACCACCTAATACCATTACATGGGAGAGTAAAGGTACAGCATTTCAACATACAAATTTTGGGAGGACACATTGAGTACATAACAGAGATCACTTGGTAAAGTGGTTTTCCAAATATTTTAAAATCCGTCTCAAGAGCTGGGTAGATCAATTCACAGTAATACCATATCAAAATATCATTTTTCAAGTCAATGAAATTAAGAAAATCATTCCAGCACAGCTTCCATAAGTGAAAATTAATCATGGGAAAAATAAAAAACAAATAAAAACAACCCACAGAAATGACCAGCTTCTGACAGTAGGCTTATCTACTTGGAAAATGTAAAAGAATCAACTGAAAAGTTGTTATAGTAGACAGATTCAGAAAGTGGTTACAAAATACACACAAAAAAATCAATAGCTCTTCTATTTACTAGATATAGTAGAAAACACACACACACACACACACACACACACACACAGGAAAATCTTATTCCCACCAATAAAAAATTAAATACAGTGGAACTGAATAGAAGACCAAATGATAAAGCTTCTGATAACAATCGAGAAAGAATAAATCATTCATTCAGTACTACTAACTCTCTAATCAAAAGCTTAAAAATCTAGTACCCTCTACTTCACATTATACAACTAAACATGTTCTGGAATAACTGTAAATTCAAAATTTTAAATTGAAATATAAAAATAGTTTAAAATATAAATTCATAGCTATATAAACATAAGGTAGGAAACGCCTAGAAGATTCATAAAGGAACAACAAGATTTAACTACATAAAATGTTAAAGCCTATAAGAAGACAGAGGAGGAGGTATAAAGTCAAGTATACCCAAATACAGCAGTTAAAATAAAGAAAATACCCAATAACAGCAAGTACAGGGCCTCTCAAACAGTTTTGTAGGAAAGGGTAAAGTGGTACAACCTTTTTGATAAGCCATTTGGTCATGTGTATCAAAACTGCTAAACATGGGCATATCTTTTGACCTACTAATAATTCCACTCGTAAAAATTTTTCCTAAATAATAATGTATAGGCACAAAGGGATATTAGCTACAATAATGTTCAGTGTAGCTCTGCTTGTCATGTAAAGATTGAAAGGAACCTAGGTGTACAAGAATGGAGGACTACTAATAGTACATTCATGTAATGAAACAGTATGGGGGGGCGCCTGGGTGGCGCAGTCGGTTAAGCGTCCGACTTCAGCCAGGTCACGATCTCACGGTCCGTGAGTTCGAGCCCCGCGTCAGGCTCTGGGCTGATGGCTCAGAGCCTGGAGCCTGTTTCCGATTCTGTGTCTCCCTCTCTCTCTGCCCCTCCCCCGTTCATGCTCTGTCTCTCTCTGTCCCAAAAATAAATAAACGTGGAAAAAAAATTAAAAAAAAAAAATTGTGTGGAAGAATAACATCATTAGTAACATAAAATATTAAGGGAAAAACAAGTAACAAAATAGCATAAATCCACTTTTAGTTTAAAAAGATAGGTCTATCAACACATCCACATGTTCATCCATATATACTTACAATACACACACACACACACACACACACACACACACAACACAGGATAAATAGGTTAAAATTAACCCCTAAACTATTAAGAGTAATGAAGGTTGGAGAGGGGAGGCAATTTATCCCAAGCCCCACACATATCTACCTACCAAAAGGAGCATTCTTACTACAAGACTCTTGGACTTCATGAAAAGAAGTCTAGTTTAATCACGGCAGTAGACAAAGACGGAAATAGTGGTACCATCCGCCCATCTCCTATCAACACCTTCTCTCCCAACCCCCACCAAGGATCCAGGGCAATCAATCCACCATCTCACTCCAGGGTGGCAAGAGATGTAATGTTAGTAATTCCTCTTCGATTCCTGCAAGGTAGCTACCAGAACACCTCCTAAGGTACCTATTTTGGGAAACCTAAGGGGTTGATTCTGATCCCCACTAATTACCAGCAAACAGAATGCACACTTCTACAGCCAGGATCTGTAACTTCGGCTCAGTCTTCTTGCAGGATTATATCACCCCAACTCCATCAGAAAGCAGATACATCCCCCCCAAGGAGATTATATGAGAATTGGGGGGCTTACCTCTCACTAATCTAATTATTCTGAAGATCCATTATTTAGAAGTGGAAACCTAAACTGCTTTTGGTTCAACCTTTTATCTTACTTAGATGTGTTAGTCAGAAAAGCCTTCAGGAAAAAGGTTACCTTGTTCAAGACTTGAAAATTGTAAACCAATCCTAAACCACCACCAAAGACATCTTTTATTTCTACAGACTTTCTTCCTTGTTTTGAAAAATCTGAGTGGCCAAACCATATTTATTCATATTTAATTCTCCAAAGGGATAAGAACATTACTATACCAATTTTGTTTTTTTCTTATGTTTATTTATTTTTTAGAGTGAGAGAGAGCAAGAGAGCGTGAGCAGGGGAGAGGCAGAGAGAGAGGAAGACAGAGGATCTAAAGCAGGCTGAGATCATAACCTGAGCCAAAGTCAGATGCTTAATGGACTGAGTCACCTAGGCGCCTCCCCAATTTCGTATTTTTATCCAAAAAGTACAATTTCTGTTTTCGGGGCCCACACAGGTTTATACCAAATAAATGTACAATTTCCAATAAGTTCATTCAAATAGTCTTCTTCATGTGGACAGGATCAACCACATGGCAGACGATCCATAGTAAAACATGGTACTTAACACATGATAGCATTAATGGTGTGTCAGACACTAAGTATTATATATGCATATGTACATATATGCTATACTAATATATATAAACATATACACACACATCTATTCATTTAATCCTCAAAACAACTTTGTGCGGTACTATTACTATCCTCACTTCAAAGATGAGAAAAGTGATGCACTATGAGGCTAAGAAACTGGGCAGCATAACATTACAACAGACATCACAACAAAGTATGAACTCTGAGAAAACATTTACAACCGGGCTTTGTTGTTATACTCACTTCCTACCTAAACTCATTATTATCCCCGTTAATGAAAAACTAATGCTACTGCAATCAGCCCATAGGCCCTCCCTTCTCACTTCCCCCTCCCACAAAATCTCAAGTTCCAGTACACACACTATAGTATTACTGCCATTCTAACCATCTGTCCACGTTAAGAGAAATGTCTTAGACCAGGTGTATACGCACCACTCCCCAGACTGGTGCTAATACAGAACAAAACTTCCAATGGTCTGAGACAAAAGGGGATGGGGGACAGATGACATATTAATTTTCTTATGAAAACCAATTATTTAACGTTTATTCTGAGGTTGTCCTTAGTACTTTCTCAGTGTTAAAATATGATAACAATGACTCATGCTTAGATTGTTATCATCCTTACCGGCCAAATAAAAAAATTATTTTTTTTAATGTTTATTTTTGAAGGAGAGAGACAGAGCATGAGCGGGGGAGGGGCAGAGAGAGAAGGAGACACAGAATCTGAAGCAGGCTCCAGGCTCCGGGCTGTCGGCACAGAGTCCCAAACGGGGCTCAAACTCACAAGCTGTGAGATCATGACCCAAGCTGAAGTTGGACGCCCAACCAACTGAGCCACCCAGGCACCCTAATGTTTATTTATTTTTGAAAGACAGAGCATAAGTGGCAGAGGGGGAGAGAGAGGGAGACACAGAACTCTTAGCAGGATCCAGGCTCTGCATTGTCAGCCCATAGCCCAACGCGTGCCTCAAACCCACAAACGGTGAGATCATAACCTGAGCCAAAGTCGGATGCTTAACCAACTGAGCCACACAGACACCCCCCCCTTACTGGCCAAATAAAAAGTCAGTGACCCCATCAATCCCCCCCAAAATCCTAAACGTTACAATAACAAATATAAGCTGCATCTATTATGTATGCATAGAGGGGGGCAGGCAGTGGAAGATGAAAGAGAGGCATAGGCAAAAAATGAACTGAAAACTAGCAGAGCCAAAAGGAAGCAGACGCTACTTTCACATTTAACAATGACTTACAGACTTGAAAGAGACTGGTCCAGGTAACAGGTGCAAACAAAATAAAGCTTTTCAATATTTCAGTATCTTATTCAGAAAAGAGTACAAGCATTGAGGCAAGTTTTCATTTTATGGGACTGCATTTCATGGAATACAATGGGGGAAATTTTTTAAAAGATGACAAATATGGATTTAAAAATGGAAAGCAAAACTCATAATTCTCAACAATACTAGGGAAAGGGGATTTTAAAAAGTATCAATTTATTTTCTTTCCAAAAAGCTGCATAGAGGGGCGCCTGGGTGGCTCACTCAATTAAGTGTCCCACTTCAGTTCAGGTCATGATCTCACGGTTTGTGTGTTCCAGCCCCGCATCAGACTCTGTGCGGACAGCTCAGAGCCTAGAGCCTGCTTCAGATTCTGTGTGTGTGTGTGTGTGTGTGTGTGTGTGTGTGTGTGTGTCTCTCTGCCCCTCTCCCACTCATGCACTATGTCTCAAAAATAAATAAACGTTTAAAAAAAAACTTTTTTTTTTAAATTTTTTTTTAACGTTTATTTATTTTTGAGACAGAGAGAGACACAGCATGAACGGGGGAGGGGCAGAGAGAGAGGGAAACACAGAATCGGAAGCAGGCTCCAGGCTCTGAGCCATCAGCCCAGAGCCCGACGCGGGGCTCGAACTCGCGGATGGCGAGATCGTGACCTGAGCCGAAGTCAGATGCTTAACCGACTGAGCCAGCCAGGCGCCCCTAAAAAAAAACTTTTTTAAAGCTGCACAGAGAAGACTGTTAAAGCATACACTCTAGAGCCAGCCAGCCAGAGGCCCAACTCTGTTAGCATAGGACTTTTACCCACTCTCTGCTTTAGTTTCCTTAAAGATTGTTACAATTAGAGGAGTTAGACACGTAAAGTGCTTAGAAGTCTGGCACTAGTGCTTCAAAAGTACTGTCATAAATATTACTTAACAAGAAAAAACAATGGTAAAGTAAGGACTAGAATGAAGATTATAAAAATTACAGTGCTAAATGTAGTCAAGGTTACTGTTCAAAAAAGTTCTTAAAAAGTTAAGTACAACCATTTTTTTTTTAACGTTGATTTATTATTGAGAGACAGAGAAACACAGAGCATGAACAGGGGAGGGGCGGGGGAGACACAGAATCTGAAGCAGGCTGCAGGCTCTGAGCTGTCAGCACAGAGCCTGATGCAGGGCTTGAATTCACAAACCCCGAGATCATGACCTGCGCTGAAGTCGGATGCTTAACTTACTGAGCTACCCAGGTGCCCCAAGTACAACCATTTTTATTTACATAAAGTATGAGGTTAAGTAGGACTTTTCAACTTTTCAATTTACTTTTATTAATTAGATTAGGAAAACATCTGAATCCATTTAGGATAACCTCAACAGGTGGAGACCCTAAATTCTTTACAAGATTGCTTCCAAAGCTCAGGAATGCATTGCTCAACGGAGGCTGCATCTGGGAGAAGAAGCACACACTCAATACTCTCACCAATAAAAGAAAACTTCCTCCCAGCAATGGATTCAGAGACACACAGGCTATAAGCTGATAAAACCTAACTACCCGTAGCTGAGTCCGTCAGCCAGAAGTATACTAGGCTTCCACGGAAAAATTCACAGGCCAGGTGATGTATGCACCACAGGATGCACACCTGGTACCCCCACTCCTCCAGGTTGGGGCATCTCACCCTCCGTCTGCTATCCCTTCCCTGGGATTCCAACATAGCCTGCTCACTGTTCATAAAGGATCTCCCTAACACAAGCTTTTGCAGTTCATCCTGCCATCTACCCCTTCTCTCAAGCCACCTCTACACTCAGGATGAATTAAGGAACGTTTTCATTGACACATCACTTTATTTCTCAGCACACACATTATCCAATTCCTTGCTATTCAAGAATTGTTCCTTGTCTAGCAGCACCTAGGAGCTCATAAGATATGCAGAATATCAAGATGCATCACAGATCTACTAAATCAGAATTTGCATTTTTAAACCAGATCCCCAAGGGATTCCTGTGCACATTAAGGTTTGAGAAGCACTGCTCTGACTCTACTGCAGGTAGCTGTAAAAAATTTTAAATACTCAAGTTTACATTTGAATTTAGAGATACAGCATGAAAATTCCAAGACATGTAATCAGAAAAGCTCATTAAGAAAAATGACCAGCATATAAATGAACTTGAGTGTACAGATTTTTAACAATGCCTACATTTAACACTTCCTGCTTTCAATCAGTATTTTGTGCAACAGCACACTAATAACATACAGTTTTACTGGTACTATATTTTGTTGTACAAAGAGTACAAATAATGACTGGTTCTAGGTGTCCCCGCGCAACCCGGCCCAAAGCTGTTCAACCTGTACGCTGCTCCTATCTGAGATTTAGTCCAATTTGGGGTTGACGGATACAGCTCATTCCCGAAAATCATCATTCAGGAAAAAAAACAAACAAACACCCTAAAGGATGTGAACTTTATATCATTTTCCTGAAACTAAAAACAGCTTAATAGCTGGTATTGAACAAACTCTAGGTCATTTGCAGAACCGAAAATTGTTTAGGTTTGTGTTCGTTTTTTGCAGGAAAAGTAGGAGGGATCAACTTTCACAAAGTTTCTCTCAGATCCTTAAAGGCCTCAACTTGCACGTTCTTACAGGTGAACAAACTTAAGTCCCACTAAAATATGGTCACGTTTCTTTCCTCAAAAACGAGAAAGGTTTCGCTAGTCTAAAGGCTGTATTTTAAAAGGTTTGGGGATTACGGGTCCCTTTTGCTTCCGGCCTGTGAAGGAAACGTGTTGCCTAGGCTGAAATGAACAGGGAAATTTACCAAGTAGGAAGTTGAGCCCGTCCACCCACCAGGCTCTACCCTCTCGCTGCACTTGGCCTTGCAGCCTAGACCCCAACCTCTCGAAGGAGGAAAGGCGGGCTGGCCGACTTGGGGGAAGCAACCTCCTCTCCGTGCCCGCCCTGGAGCTAGAGGAGCCTCCCTCCCGCCACCCAGCCCCCACGCCGATCCGGGAGGCGCACAAACGGGGGCGGTGCGACTACCCGTTCGCGGCGACAGCAGCAGCAGCACCCTCAGGCCCTCCCGGGAGGCGGCGGCAGCTGCAGCAGCGGTGCTGGGAAAGGCGGGACTGGTCCTAAGAAGCTGAGGGGGAGGCCGGGGCGGGAGCGACTGCATGTGGGGGGCTGCACTGGAGGGAGGCGGAGGCGCCCAGAGGGCTCGGGCTTTTTTACGATATCATCATCTTGTTTTACCTGTGGCGCAGAAGGGCTCCCCAGCTCCTATTCCCTGAATCCTCCTCCTCCTCCCCTCCTCTTTCTCTCTCTCTCCCTCAGTCTCTGCCGAGCGCTCGTGGAACCGGCCGGGCCCGGCCGGACCAGAAAGAGAACAGGGCGGGAGGGGGTGGCGGCGGCGGTGACCAGCGACCACGTGACCACGCTCGCGCCGTAACGGCGGCCGCCTCCTGCCGCGCGCCCTCCCAGCGCTCCACCTCTAATAACCCCGCGGCTCCAACGCCCAGGACGTTTGTGCGCAGGCGCCCGCCCGGCCTAGAGGCTGCGCGAGCGCGCAGCGCGCTCGCTCCCAGGGCCAAGTCTGCGGGCCCCTGAGAGGCGCGACGTGCGGAGGGAGCCACAGGCCAACTACTCTGCTGAGCCGGCCATCTGCCAGGGCGCATGCGCGGGAAGTCTTTGCCCCTCACTCCCCACACACACCCCGCCTCCCTTCTCTGTTCTTTCTCATTCCCCTACCAGCGCGCGGCTGTAGGATTAGGAACCTGCTGAGGGGACTTAACACTCACACTCACCACCACCTTCCCGGGATGGGACTGAGAGTAAGAGATGACAGCCTCTGGGAAATTCCTGAGAGGCAGGTCCTCCTACCTCAAAATTTACGTTTCCTTGTTGCATGTAAATGGCCTTCCGTTCTACATTTTACTATGTATAGCTGAGTAGACTCCTATCCATGCTTCAGGACCCCGCCTGTCGCTTACTTTGGTGAAACATACACCACTCTGCTTTGGGGAAGTCATTAACATTTTGTGCAGACCTACTTTAGTATAACCCAGAAAGAAATAATATATTACAGTCATTTCTTTACAAACCCACAGTACTAGGCTTGGATTTTATCTCTTACTCATAAAACCTAGGATAGTAAGTGTGTTCAGCATTGTGGTATCTCAGTAAAATCCCGATGACTGTCAGCACACAGGCAATACCTAAACTCTAAGTCTTCATGCCCTTCACCTATGCTTACTCATGATTTAAGATACCCTTTAACCCTAGCGCTCAGAATGCCTGGTGTTTGTTTCTGGAATATGAAAGCCTTTGAATGGTAATGCTAATTAGAGTGGTAAATGCTTCACCTAGTAAAAAAAGATTTATGGTCTTTTATTAGCCTATCTTCATAAAGAGCTCCAAAAGAAACTGATATTGTTGAGTCCAGAAGAAGACAGAGAAAGATCAAATTTCCAAAGGTTAGCTACCTTCTGCGGAGGGTCCCTGTGTGGGAGACCTTTGTTCACAAACACTCCCCTTCACATAGGGATTTCCTCTCTTTCTGTTGGCCCTCTTTGTTGCAGAAGCTGGTTAAGTCAATGGCTCTGAGCATATCTAATCTGGGCAAATAATTAAAATGTAAGAACTTACTAATTGGCAGTTCCGGTTAAGTCCAGTCATCCTTACTGTGATGCTAGGTGAATACCGAGCTGATGTTCACGAAACATAACTAACAACAAAATTAAAGAAAATGTTGGAGTAAATGTTAATCAAGAAACAGTATTAATGAGAGCTTCTGAGAAACTAGGAAAATCACAACCTCAAGACTCCAATCTGATATGTCTGAAATGTTGATGGACTCTTTTCTACATTTACCAATGTGTGCACACGCCCAGTGATCCTACCTGTTGGTTGCAGCTACCACCCAGGATATGCTAGTAGCATCCTATTCTAAATATCCAGTCCAAGGTTCAGACTCTATGAGAGACTATTTTGGTGGCCCACAATGAACCATGCCTCCCCAGTATCCATGCCTTTGTGTAACATTCTCCCTTTGAATGTGGGCTGGATCTGTTACTGCTTTAAACAAAAGAATGAGGCAAAAATGACTGCCAGTTCAGGCTGAGGCCCTAAGACGACTTTGCAGTGACAACATTGAAATTTACTGGAGCCTATACTCATGGAAAACGGAAACGACTAAGAAATACACACACACACACACACACACACACACACACACACACACACACGTGTTTGTGTTCTGGGAAATGGCTTACCACAAAGAACCACCCTTCCCCGTATGACTTAGATGAAACTTTGTCCACTCTCTCATAACACTAGCAGACGACTCCTTGTTCACCTGTGATAAGGCCAAATACAGATCTTTCCCTTTTTGTCTAAACCTGTTGACAAGGCCAGGCACAAACCCTTCAACTTCCTTTGTCTCATAGATGATTAGCTGAGATTAGAACTGTTTGTCCCCTTAAAATTAGCTAGACACAGATATCAACACATCCTGGCTGATTAAGACATCCCCTGATTACAAAACAATTCTAACTGATGTAGGCTGGCTGGTCCAAGGACCCAAAAGAGGTCCCACAAGACAGGCCAAGAGAGTCTTTGGCTTTGCACAGGATAGAAATCAAACATAAGCCAAGAGGAAGTGACAGCAGAGTTTACTGAAGACATAGAAAGAGTGCAGACAGTATCTGGGAATCTCAGAAAGGGAAAAAAAAATGAGTCTTGTCTTTACTTGGTGTCTGTGTTTTTACTGAGGATTGTGGACTCATGTACATGTCTTCTCAGGCATTCAGGAACAAAGATGAGTATTTAAGTGTCCTCCATAAGTCATTTATGACCTGGAGCTAGGGGTCTTAGAAAAATGTTCATAATGACACGCCTGGTCACTCCTTAGATGTTATCTACTGTGCTGGAAGACTCCAAAGAAATCATTGAATCCTTGACCTTTACAAGGAGGACATACATTATCTGTACCACAAGATATGTGTAGGGTGGGGGTGTAGCAAGAATAGAGGCAGCAAAAAAGCCATCTTTCATAGGGTCCCTTCAGATTCCCTATCTCACAACTATTAGCATCCATTGATAACCTCTCTATAAAAGTTCAAGTTGCTCTTATACCCCAATCTTCAAATCTGGGTACTCTCTCCTTTGCAATAGTCTGCATAAAATCTATTTTCCTTGTTTGTTCTGTTTATGTTTTTGACGACAGCTTCCGTTTTCCCCCTTTGGAGGTAGTACCATGTAAGAAATGTAACTACTCTGAGGCTACCATGATGTCAGAAGTCTAACCCCAGTCATTTTGAGAGGCCAAATAGAAGAAAACTCAGGCCCCTGGCTAACAGCCCTAGATGTGCTCCCACTGGGCACAGCCAACTTGGCCACACTTGTAAGTGAGCCATCTTGGAAGTGGATCCTCCAGTCCCATCAAGTTGCCCCAGCTGAGACCACATGGAGCAGAGACAAGCTATTCTCCACCACGCCCAAATCGCAGAATTGTGGGCAAATAAAGAAAAGTGTTGTGTGAAACCACTCAGTTTTGTGGTAGTTTGTCAGGTAGCAATAAGTAACCAGAATAGACCTATATCTCCAGCTGCCTGCTAGAGATGTGTCCCAAGAGTTCCCACAGGCAACTCAAACACAACCTGCTCCAACTGAGTTTTGCAAATCCCCTCCAAACCTGCCTATTCCCCTATATCCTCTACCTCTGCTGATGATGCATTTATCCCCCAACTAGCACCAGGGCCCCAAACAGAAAACCTGGAAAATTTCTCTGACTCCTCTTTGTCCTACAACATTCAGTCACCCAAGTAATGGGCTTTCTTTCCCAGGCCCACCTCCTTCTCACTTCAGGTGCTCTTCATCTCTCTCCTGAACTACTGAGGACTAGTCAGGGAAAAGTCATACATGTACCCAGATTAGTTTAGAGGTTTATTGTCAGCCAGGGAGGGAGGAGACGGAAAACCAGCCTAGTCATCTCCCATCACCTGCGTTGGGTGGTTTCACGCTGGGAGGCCCGGTTGGTGTTTTGGAGAACCACAGAATGATTCCATAATTTAGGTCACAACAGTAGCTCTAGGGATTCAGCTTCTCTCTGGCTCCTCACATCCTTAATCTGCAAAAGAAAACCTGAGGGGTCCGTCAGTCTCCAGTTGCTACAGAGTACCCTGACAGGGCTGAGACTGGTCTGCAGCCTAATCAAGGAAAAAGAAACTAAAGTAATAAAGCTGATGATTAATAACTCCATAAAATATAAACATTGTATGAAAATTCATTTTGAGGTATGCTACTTATAATACAATTCATATTTTGAGGTAGAAACATTAAATTTGAATCAGCATCAGCATTCTTAGAAAAAATAGCAATTGAGACAATTTTGCTGCAGCTTGGTTCTTTGCTTTGGCATCAATGTGCGTTCTCTGTCTCAGGACATGGCAGAAAATGAAGCACACACACACACACATGCACGCACACACAGAAATGCAGGTGTTCTCTGGAAAAAGTAGAAACCCTCTCCTAGGCCTCTGTCTCTGGGGACACTCAGCCTGGACCTTTTTGGCCAGGCCAGTATCTGCACCCCTTCTCCTGGCTCTTTTCTCTTTCACTTCACTCAGCTCACCTAGGCAAATAAGCCACATTCAGATCTTGAAACTGCCATAGGGACCTAGACTAACATGATAACAAGATACACATTCTGAAACATGGCAGTGAGAAGAGTATGGTAAGCATGCTCTGTGTGTGGAGCTGGTATTAGGAATCATCTCCTCCCTTAGTAAGTACCCTGTGCAGCATCCTGGGAAACAACTTGCTCAGATCTTCTGCTATAAGGAACACAGTTGGCTTTCAGCCTTGCCTATTGCCTGGCCAGATCCAGCACTGTGTTTATGCTGAGATATTTCCCCTGGGCTTCTCCCAGTCAGTGATTGAGCACACAAAGGGGATTAGTGCAGACCCATTCTTAAGGAATGCAGGATTCCTCTAAGGGGTAGCTTTGACTTAAAGATTGTCCCTACGCTGGTCAAAACTTTCTTAAGGCTGCCTGCAGTCTTAAATTCTTCTTGGTTAATCTACCTTCCTTCCCTCTTAGCTTTTACAGTTGTCGCCCTGCATTGCAGTCCGAAGGCTCTCTCTAGCTCAGCTTCCACTTCCTTCTATCATTCACTGGTAATTCTCCCAATAAAACTTCTGTTCATCCAATCCCATTGTGGTGTCTGCTTCTGCAAGGACCAAAATTGAAACCTACCTTCCATGTAGGACTACTTCTGGCCCATCCTCAGACTAGAGCTACAGGGGATAGTTATGAGTAATACCAAGAAATCTAAATTCTTTAATTCTTTTGTGTTTGGTGTTTTGAGAAACTTCATCTCCTAGAGCCATCAAGTAAATTGGCTAAGCCTGAGTAGAGATAACAATAAGCTAAAGCCTTCACTTAAGAAGATAAGAAAGATAGTTTGAGTTATTTTTGACCATAAAGATAATTAAGATCATGATAAAGACTGTGAAACTAATAGTAAAAGTTTTTAAAAGTTTTGCAAGATAACAATAGCCATTTGGCTACTCCCCTCCACATCCTGTGCTCTTATGGTTGATAGCTTGGGAGCTGTTTGTTCCAAAGCATAAGAGCTATCTCCCACAACCTTCAGTCACCTTTCTCTTTCCCCACCTCCAACCTCAATCAAGAACCTGAAACAAGCAGGGCTAAACAGCTCCTCTTTCTGAGAGAATTGAGAATTGGGTTTAAAAGCAATGGGTTAGTCTTTGTGTGTGGCTAGAACTGTAACAGCCCCACGGAGTAGGCCATTTCATCAGTCAGTGTCTGACCGGAGGCTAGAATCCGCTTACATTATTTACAACCAAGGAAATTTAATACAGGGAATGAGTTATACAGGTAATGGAGGGGCTGAGGACCAAACAAGTAATGAGGACGTTGCCCTGAGATTAGCAACAGCAGAGGGGAACTATACCATCCCATAGCTGAAGTGATGTGAGAAAGAGATCATGTCACTGGGGCTCCAGGGCTGGGATCATCAGATGGAATCTACACCATGGTAATAAAGAGTCTGAGTGGTTGCATGCAGAGAAAACTATAGGGTAGCTTTGCTCAGAGGCATTTACGAGGTTCCCCCCACCCCAACTGGCAACCACAAGGACAGGGACATGGTCAGTTGTCTAAAGAAAGGTCATGACTATTTGTCAAATGGGGACAAATTTTGGCAGACCAAACAACACATGTTTACTACATTCCTTCTATTAGTTACATAATTTCAAATGCTCTTACCTAATGTGAAATAATTATCCATTTACTAACCCTGTGATTAAAGAGTAGGTATTAGTAGGTGCTCAACCAACTGATTAGTGATATTAGGCTTAAAGTCATTTTAACTCTCATCTCAGTCATGGAAAAACAAAACTGACATTATTCTACTGAAAACCTACCAAAAAAAAAAAAGAAGAAACCAAAGACTGATTTATATGTAGTGTCTGCATACCTATGTGTAATAGACAGCTGGCTGCTCTTCCCTTCCACATTTATTTTTCTCTTCTTTCATTGGAATGGACTTTTAGCTGGGGACATGGTCCTCTCTGGAGACAGCATTTCCCATTCTGCCTTGTGGGTGGGTGTGGCCATGTAACTTTGTTTTCATCTAGGAAACGTAAGAAGATGCATTGTGTACATTTTCCACGTTACTTGCTTAAAAGAAAATTGCTTGCTCTAGACTGGCTATTTTTTATTCCTGCCACCTGGAACACGGACATGGTAGAGCTTGGTAGTTCCTCTTGGTAGAGGAAACCAGGCCCCTTCATGGAGAGCTGCCTCCCAACCCAACCCCTTTAAAAGATACAGAAATAAATTTTGACATATTAATTAATTAACTAATTAATTAAAAGTCCAAGTTAGTTAACATATAGTATAGTATTGGCTTCCGGAGTAGAATTTAGTGATTCATCACTTACATATAACACCCACTGCTCATCTCCACAAGTGTCCTTCCTTAATGCCCATCACCCATTTAGCCCATCCTCCCACCCACCTCCCCTCCAGCAACCCTCAGTTTACTTTTAAGAGTCTCTTGTGGTTTGGCTCCCTGTTTTTATCTTATTTTATTTTTCCTTCCCTTCCTCTATGTTGATTAGTTTTGTTTCTTAAATTCTACATATGACTGAAATTAGATATTTGTCTTTCTCTGACTGACTTATTTCACTTAGCACAATACACTCTAGTTCCAGAGTGCCTGGGTGGCTCAGTCAGTTAAGCATCCAGCTCTTGATTTCTACTCAGGTCGTAATCTCAGGCGTCATGAGTTTGAGGTCTGCTGTCAGTGTGGAGCCTCTCTGGGATTCTCTCTCTCCCTCTCTCTCTCTCTGTCCTTCTCCCCTCCCTCTCAAAATAAATAAATATTTAAAAAAATAATACACTCGGTTCCATCCATGTTGTTGCAAATGGCAAGATTTCATTTTTTTTGACTGCTGACTAATAGTCCAGTGTGTGTACACACACACACACACACACACACACATATATATATACCACATATTCTTTATCCATTCATAAGTCAATGGACATATGGACATTTGGGCTATTTCCATAATTTGCCTATTGTTTATAACATTGGTGTAAACATTGGGATGCACGTGCCCATTGAAATCACCACTCCTGTATCCTTTGCATAAATACTTAGTACTGCAATTGCTGAGTCATAGGGTAGTACTATTTTTAATTTTTTTGAGGAAGTTCCATACTGTTTTCCAGAGTGGCTACACCAGTTTGCATTCCCACCAACAGTGTAAGAGGGTTCCCCTTTCTCCACATCCTCACCAACATCTTTTTTCCTGAGCCGTTCATTTCAGCCATTCTGGCAGGTGTGGCATGGTGTCTCATGTGGTTTTGACTTGTATCTCCCTGATGATGAGTGATGTTGAGTATCTTTTCATGTGTCTGTTAGCCACCTGGATGTCTTTTTTGGAAAAGTGTCTGTTCATGTCTTTTGCCCATTTCTTCACTGGATTATTTGTTTTATGAATGTTGAGTTTGATAAGTTCTTTACAGATTTTGGATGCTAACGTTTTATCCGATAATGTCTTTTGCAAATTTCTTATTCCATTCTGTTGGTTGCCTTTTAGTTTCGTTGATTGTTTCCTTCACTTTGCAGAAGCTTTTTATCTTGATGGGGTCCCAATAGTTCATTTTTGCTTTTGTTTCCCTTGCCTCCAGAGACATGTCTAGTAAGAAGTTGTGGGGTGCCTGGGTGACTCAGTCGGTTGTGTGTCCGACTTCAGCTCAGGTCATGATCTCACGTTTTCTGGGTTTGAGTCCCATGTCAGGCTCTGTGCTGACAGCTCAGAGCCTGGAGCCTGCTGCAGATTCTGTGTCTCCGTCTCTCTCTGCCCCTCTCCTGCTCTCTCTCTCTCAAAAATAAATAAACATTAAAAGAAGAAGAAGGAGGAGGAGGAGGAGGAGGAGGAGGAGGAGGAGGAGGAGGAGGAGGAGAAGGAGAAGAAGTTGTTGTTGCTGTGGCTGAGGTCAGAGAGTTTACTGCCTGTTTTCTCCTCTAGGATTTTCATGGTTTCCTGTCTTCCTAAATGATACATTTAGGTCTTTCATCCATTTTGAATTTATTTTTGTGTTTGGTGTAATAAAGTGGTCCAGTTTCATTCTTCTTCATGTCACTGTCCCGTTTTCCCAACACCATTTGTAGAAGAGACTGTCTTTTTTCCACTGGATATTCTTTCTTGTTTTGTCAAAGATTAGTTGGCCATACATTTGTGGGTCCATTTCTGGGCTTTCTATTCTGTTCCATTGATCGATGTGTCTGTTTTGTGCCATACCATACTGTCTAGATGATTGCAGCTTTGTAATACAGCTTGAAGTCCGGAATTCTGATGCCTCCAGCTTTGGTTTTCTTTTTCAACATTACTTTGGCTAGTCAGAGTCTTTTCTGGTTCTACACAATTTTATATATAATTGTTTGTTGTAGCTCTGTGAAAAATGGTGGTGTTATTTTGATAGGGATTACACTGAATACGTAGGTTGCTTTGGGTACTGTCAACATTTTAACAATATTTGTTCTTCTGATCCATGAGTATGGAATACTTTTCTATTTCTTTGTATATTCTTCAATTTCTTTCATAAGCTTTCTATAGTTTTCAGTGTACAGATCTTTTACCTCTTTGGTTAGGTTTATTCTTAGGTATCTTATGGTTTTGTTGCAATTGTAAATGGGATCAATTCCTTGATTTCCCTTTCTGCTGCTTCATTATTGGTGTGTTGAAATGCAACCGATTTCCGTACGTTGATTTTATATCCTGAAACTTTGCTGAATTCATGTATTAGTTCTAGGTGTTTTTTGGTGGTCTTTCAGGTTTTCTATTCTACTCCATTTAAATAACTGAGGTTTCTTATCTCTTCTTTAAGCTGAATATCCCCTACCCTACCTGACACAATATATAAGGTATTATATTCTAACTAAGTTAATATGTGAAGAATCTCATGAAAGACTGCATAGATCAATTTTTTAAAACATAAGTAGATAAACACTTGCCCTTGGAAGAAATAATGTCAATATTTATGGGTATATGAAGACTATTAAATATTTTGACACTGCAAGGCCCATTTTTCTATCATTATGCTACTTATTATCACCAGAGCATCATGCTCAAAGTTGCCTTTAAAGATCTTGAGGCTGTCAGAGACACTAGAAAACAGTATAGAATGGTGGTTAAGTGCGTAGAACCAGGACTAGAATTGCCCAAATTAAAATACCAGTTTACCCTTACTCGTGAATGATACAATCTCAAGCAAGTTATTTAAACTCTGTGGCTTTAGTTTCATCTGTGAGATGAATAATAGCCTTTAATTTATCAGGTTGTTGTGAGCATTAATTGAAATAATCCACTATTAATTAAGATGTTTAAGCACGTGGTAATCATTTAATTAAAACTTATATATTGTCTTTATCTTATTTTATATCTTGGAGTCTTAATCAGAAAAGTCTTGATCAGAAAAGTATACCTGCATTCTGTTGAAAGAGCGAATTATCCTAGATATAACAATAATGATTGAGATTCATGGTGTGCACACACAAATTCGCAAATTCTGGACTTGACTTTGGGCATCAAAAAGACAGAGGTATTTTTGTGGTACTGCCCAAACATCTATGACATACTCGCTAATATACCTAAATGGCAATGCACTCAAAGTAATGTCTCTTAGCTTTATTATTCTGAAGCATCATATCTCAAAACATTATCCTATAAAGAGAAAGAACTCATAGAAGGGAGATAATCAGTGTTGATTTTTAACAGTTCTGTAGAAGGACAATGGAGTCATGATCACAATTATGTGAAGCCATTTCTTTGAAGCTTTTGTTCTCTGTGATAGCAATTATTTCCATTGGATTACTTATTCTTGGTCAGGTGTGTACAGATGGTTCCTTCGTAAACACCTTTCAACAGTGATTTTATAGTGTCTGTATTCCATATGAGACCCTCACATTTTTTCCAGGTGCAAGCTTAAAATGTTGTGCCAAGAAAAGTGTAAATAAGCAACATGGCTTATGCCATTTAGTTCATATCCTTGTTATGTTTGTCCCATTGTGTTATGACCAGCTGTTTGAATGTCTGACACTCCCTGGACTGTGAGTTTCTCAGGAAGCAGTATCATCTCTATATACACAGTATTTTAAGAAGGGCTTAGCATCTGGTAGACGTTCAATAAATGTTTGATATGAATAAAAGTAAATATGTATCACATTTTGGAAATCATCAACTTGTTACATGATGGAACAGTATTTTATTTATCTGTCACAGTGTAACCACCTACCACAAATGTAGTTGCTTAAAACAGCATACTTTGATAATCTCACAGTTTCTGCAGGTCCTGCACTTGAGCGTGGTTTACCTAAATTCTCTGCTTCAGCATTATTGGGGGCTATTCTAGAGTCTATTCACCACATAAATAAGATATAAGTACTTAGTCCACTCAAATGAAGAAACTCGGTTGGATTCACATGCTAATTCATGAGAATGTCCAGATGTTTGCTCAAATGTGTTAATGGTCCAGACACATGAATGTAAGAAGAAGTCAGTCTTACACAGAGGTCCTTACAATTTGAATGGATGAGTCATAACTTATCAACAGAAAATAGTTGAACCCCAAAATCACCAGACAGTTTTTGTTAGGATGATTGCCCATCTAGAAGTCCTTTAATTGGTGACTGAAATATGAACATTGAAGGTATTCAATAGCTCTCTGCCAGCTTGGGAATTCAAAGCAAAAACATCTCATGTGGTCCTTGGCATGCACCAGTTGATTTGAACCATCTGAATAGCCAGCCAAAAGCACTAAGCATGCATACAGGGCAACAAATGCATGAGAGCCATCAATAATGGGAGAGGTATTAATTAGCTATTGTTACAATAATGGTGCATAACAAACAACTCCAATATCTCAATGACTCACAGCAGCATTTATTTTTCTCGCTCAGGGATTGTAGGTTGGCTGTGGTTCGCATAATCTCATTTGGGCTTGGCTGGGCCAACCTGGGCTAGGCTGGACTCCAGGCTTTGGGCTGGGCTTAGGTCTGTTCCACATGTCTTCTTCATTCTGGGACTAAGACTACACAGGGGCTAGATGACAGAAGTACAAGAGAAGCAAGTAGAAGCATTAAATAATCCTTAAGACTTTGGCTCAAAACTGGCACTCTATTACCTCTGCCCACATTCTATTGGCTAACGAAAGTCATATGGCCAAATCCAATATCAATATGATGTAGAACTATACTTTGCTTACTTTAGTGGGAGCCAATGCAGAGTCCCATGACAGAGAACATGGTGAGTAATTCCAGTATAAAGAGAGACTAAAACATGCAGTGTGATGAGCAAGCACAAGGTAGCAACCTTAGAAGCTGGTCAAGTTGCTTGTGACACTGTAATGAGCTCCTGACTGCTGCTTTAAAAGAACAAGGCACACAATCATGTAACTAACAATTCAGGCCATGCATTGTATTCAGTGATACAACACTATCCTCCCTTGATATGTAATCCTCTATAAAATACAAAATCTACATTATGGTAATATAATAAAGGTAAAGATTTTACAAGCACAAGGGCCTTAAAAATTATAGTTCCCATGGCAAATATAACATAGCTTTTTGTGCCCATATACTGTAAAGACAGAAGTCCTAACTATAAACAGTAATGGGAAATCATGCATATTCAGGGATATGGGTGATGAAAGAGTTATGGGTTCAGTTAGAAAAATTACTTTGGGAATTTTATCTCATGGATGAAGCCTCAAGTAATGTAAAGCATAATACAACCAAATGTTTAATAGGTGACTGAATAAAGTAATTTTCATTCAAAAAGGCTGCAATGTTGTAACCCAAATAAAAAGAAACACATTTTCTTAGATGTATTATGGATAGTGCCAATATTTTACTCCTGTGTTTTTGTTTCAAATTTCAGTAGTTGTCCTTCACTGATGGTTCTTTGTTGGGATCTATTTCCTCACAAATGAGTCGGCCTCATGAACCTGGCAAATTGACATATTATGTTTCTGTTTACTTTTTATCTCATAGACCCTCCAAAGATCATCTGTTTTCAACTATTATTTACCTGGACAGTTAAAATGGATTAGTATGGAATTATTTGAAGCTTGCCATTTAACTTGGCTTATCTGAAGGACATTAGATGCTATACTATATTTAATTAATTAGACATCAAATTTAATTTAAATTACATAGAAACACCAGAAATTGAAACACTATTCTATCAAAAATACTTAAAGAACATAATGCTATTCCTTCCAATATAATGCTCTTCCTTCCAAATTCTGTAGTGTCATAATAAGTGTCACATATGCAGCCAACTCCTGATATCCAATTATCAATTCATTTATGTATGCCTTAAGACATGAACAGATGCATTCCTGAAAAGCTGGAGGAGAGCTAAATTCCATATATCAGACTATTCCCTCATTTAACTTCGATATCTTCTGTTAAAATATTGAGAGGTATATTCCTAGGGCAACGCCTTTAAAAGAGAGTCTATGATTTGGGTTCACAAAGAGACTATCTTGAGATGTCTGACAGGCTGACTTACAATTTCCTGTTAAAATGCCCATAAAGATACAGAAAGGGAGAAAGACTGCCAATGGCACTGTGGACTTAAAATGAGGTCGGAAGAGTTGCTAAAGTCCAGGTGGAATTTCCAAACTGTTTTATTGCTGATGACAGACTGAAAACATACTCTTAGACTACTTCCTGTAAGTTCTTCCCTCTGAAACAGAACGTGAGAGATGATGTCAAAAACTGGGAAAAAATTTGGGCACCCCCACCTCCATCTGCATTTCACTCTGACATGCAGATATTTTGCTGACCATGAATAGCAACTGAGCCAGTGAGCGCTACAGTTCTATCATTCACCTTCTCTTTCCCTACCTAATCTCGGTAGCACCTATCTCTCCATGCATTTGGAAACAACTCCCAGAAACAATATGGCCGAAGGAGGGGCAAGTGAACAGAGACAAGTTAAATGTTGGGATTTTTAGTTAACCAAATGAAAAGTGCTGTAAGTGGGATAGAGACAGAGAGGGCATTAGGAAGACTGCCCGCTGGGTGAAGATCTTGCTCATATGCATAGTCTTCAAATAAGAATTGCAAACTGCTTAGTCAGAGAAACCGATGTTAAAGGCAGGAAAAAAATGCAACGTCAGACTAGTAGACGTATGTGAATGTATTAGAGCAACATTTCTCAATGGCAGCACTACTAGTTTGGGAGGAGTGATTCTTTTTTGTGTGGGCCAGATGGCTTCACTGGACCTTGGGGACTGATTGAAGTTGTGCCCCCTGCATTCCAGTTGTTAATATCATGTAACAGACTCCCCCAAACTTAGTGGCATAGAACAAGAATCATTTTGTTATGTTCACAGATTCTGTGGGTCAGGAATTGGACAGGGCACAGCCAGGATACTTTTCCACGCTTTGCCCCATCTGGGATTCAGCAGGGAAGGCTCCAAAGCTAGGAGACAAGTGAATGGTTGGGGATTGGAATCTCCTTCAGTTATGTATCTGGCATATAGGCTGGGAGGACTGGAAGACTGGAACTAGTCATTAGAGCACCTGCATGAGGCCTCATGTGGTTTCACTTCGTCACTGCCTGGTAGCCTGAAGACAATTAGACTTCTGCATGCAGCTCAGGGCTCTGAGTGCATGATGAGTGCTTGTGGGAAAAAGGTGAAAGTGGTGTGGCATTTTCTGGCCTTACCTTGAAAGTCATACAGTGTCACTTCTGCTGCATTCGTGATTACAAGTGAGTCTAAACCCACACAGATTTGAGGTCAAAGGCATGACCCACTTTTCAGTGGGACAAAATGTCAAGGGAGATATCTTGTCATCTTTGGGAAATAGAATGCGTCTGGCATTAAGACATTCTGTATTTGTTTCTATGGCCGCCTCAACAGATTCAGTCTCTTAAATAACACAAGTTATCATCTTTTCATTCTGTAAGTCAGAAACTTGACACAGATTTCACCAAACTAAATCAGGGTGTTAGCAGGTTGCATTCCAATCTGGAGGCTCTAGGGGAGAGTCTGTTTCCTGTTGATTCGGGTTGTTGACAGAATTCAGTTCCTCAAGTTTGTGGAACTGAGGTCTTCATTTTCTTGCTCACTGTCAGCTGAAGGCTATTCCCAGTTTCTATAAGTCACCCACATTCCTTGGCTAGTAGTCCCCTTGCTCCATCTTCAAAGCCAGTAATGGTAGGTTAAGTCCTTCCTATGTAACACCCCTCTGACCCTTCAATCATCACAACTCTCTGACCACAGCCTGGAAAGGTGAAAAGGTCTCTGCTTTAAAGATTCATGATTAGATTGGGCCCACCTAGATAATCCTGGCTAATCTCTCTATCTCAACATTCGTAACCTTAGTCACATCTGTTCCACTTGCCATTTAAGGATTCACAAATTCCAAAGATTAGGGCATGGTCATCTTCAGCAGGGGTGTTATTCTGTCTGCCTACCACAAACTAAGATGCCTACCCATGACTCGAAATTCTCCTCTTGTGATGGTGCCATCCCTGGTTAGTATGCATTGTGTTAGGGACTTTGCACATTAATTTGACCTTCAGATTTGCATTTGAGAATGGTCAAGGATGTTTGCTCAGTCTGAGTTCAAACAATAGTGCCCTCCAAATTCCAACATGAAGAGAAAGGAAAAAATCCAATTTAGGGGTATGAGAAAAAATACCGTAGCATCTGGGACCAGAAACACCACCTTTTAATATTCACAGGAAGATCATGTTTCTGAAGAAATAAAGTCTCTAAGAAATACATTAAATTTTTACAAAATATATGCCTGAAGTAATAAAAAAGATGCCCAAGGACATTGCTTCTTGTGTAGAGAACAGAAATGGCAAGACTGGGGGCACCTGGGTCACTCAGTCAGTTGAGTGTCCAACTTTAGTTCAGGTCATGATTTCATGGTTTATGAGTTTGAGCCCCATATCAGGCTCTCTGCTGTGAGCACTGAGTCCACTTGGGATCCTCTGTCCCCTTCTCTCTCTGCACCTCCCCTGCTCACTCTCTCTCTCTCTCTCTAAAATAAATACATTTTAAAAAATGAAAAGACTGACATAAAGATGGTATGAAAGAAACAGATTGAAATGAAAAAAGAGAATGTAAGAAAACCCCAAATACAACAAAAACAGAATTAAAATCTATATGGAAGTGAGTAAAGTGCAAAACTGACACTGCAAAATTATAAGCCAGTAACGTGGAGGACAAACTAGAGAAATAGAAATCCTCCTAGGAGGCATTACAATGCATTTAGGACTTTTTTGGTTCCAAGTAACAGGAACTTCATCCAGTCTAGCCAATGAGTCTGCCTTCATTCTAAGAATGTTCAAGTGGCATCTGTCACTTGCAACCAAAATAGTTCTAGTTTGGATAGTATATGCCAAGTTTGAATAATATAATTATTAAGGCCAATTTAACATATATATGTTAGACTTTGTGCTCTACAAAAATAGAAGTTGTGCCTTTTCGATTCTCCATGGAATAATGTTCCATTTAACTATTTCTCTCCTCTGATAAGAGTCAGGTGGAATTAAATGACTCTGATGATTGTCATTTGAGCTTTAAATATATATTTGTGCACTTTTATGTTAATGTAATTTGGTAGTATGAAATCGACAAAGCAGAGATTGGTAAATAAAAAAACCAAATGAATAGAAGCATTAATAAATATATCAAGTACTTCTTTGTAAAAGAAGGCAAAATGTAAAGATATATTCGTTTTCATAGAAAGTGGATATAAACGGGGTGCCTGGGTAGCTCAGTAGGTTAAGTGTCTGCCTTTGGCTCAGGTCATGATCTCACAGCTCATGGGTTTGTGCCCAACATCCGGTTCTGTGTTAACAGCTCAGAAGCTGAAACCTGCATCAGATTTTGTCTCCCTCTCTCTCTTCCCCTCCCCTGCTCATGCTCTGTGTGTGTCTCTCTCTCACACAAAAATAAATAAAATGTTAAAAAAAAAAAAGGAAAGTGGATATAAGCAAAGATGGAAATTTTATCGGAAAATTATTCAAAAAATTTTATGAAACTAATGAAACTTTGATACCAAACCTAAAAAATGTAATACACAATTTTATGTACTAATATCAAGACCCACAAATGACAGATGTTCATAAATGGAATTAATCAGTTATATTAACATAGTAATATGCCATTTTTTAGTTGTATTTAGGCTTCTATTAGATGCTATAATATTAGGAAATCATACATACAATCATATCATTAGTACAAAGCAAAAATTTCGGGGCGCCTGGGTGGCTCAGTTGGTTAAGTGTCCAACTTCAGCTCAGGTCGTGAGTTCGAGCCCCACATCGGGCTCTGTGCTGACAGCTCAGAGCCTGGAGCCTGCTTTGGATTCTGTGCCTCTCTCTCTCTGTCCCTCACCTGCTTGCACTCTCTCTCTCTCTCTCTCAAAAAAAAAATAAAACATTAAAAAATAAAAAAAAAGAACAAAGCAAAAAATTTCATTTCAGTAGAGGCCAAAAAATTTATTTAATAAAGTGAACATTCATTCCTGATAGAAGCTTTTAATATGCTAAGAATAAAACTATATTTCCTTAGTAACTATCTTAAACAATAGCCCAAATAATTATTTTTTAAAATGTTTTTAATGTTTAATTTTTTTGAGAGAGAGAGAGAGAGAGAGAGAGAGAGAGACACACACAGAGCATAAGTGGGGGAGGGGCAAAGAGACAGGGAGGCAAAGAATCTGAAGCAGGCTCCAGGCTCTGAGTTGGTGTTAGTCAAAATGGGGATGAGGGTGGGAATAGATTAATTTAGATTGTCATCTCACAGTATATCAAGATAATTTTTAGATAGATTAAAAAATCAAAACATTAAATTATCTGAAGGATTAATTAATTAATTAATTAATTTGTCCTGAGGAAGGGCATTCTAAGCATAAAAACAGCTTAAATTACAATGGGTTAACAGATTTAACTCCAATAAAATTTAAATTTTCTGTAAGTCATAAGATATTTTTTAATGATTTTTTGGGGGTCTTTACTTTTTTAGAACCTAAAACTTTAGGTTCACAGCAAAATTGAGGGGAAGGTGCAGAGAATTGCCATATACTCCTTACTCCTATACATGCGGAGCCTTCCCCATTATCAACATCCCCCACCAGAGCGGTACGTTTATTACAGTTAATGAACCTACGTTGACCCATCATTATCACCCAAAGACCATAGCTTACATTATGGTTCACTCTTGGAATTGTCCATTCTATGGATTTGGACAAATGTATAATGACATGTATCCATCATTATGTTTTCTTACCGGCATTTTCACTGCCCTAAAAATCCTTTGTGTTCCACCCATTCATCCCTCCCTTCCACCATCCCATTGCTGGTAACTATTACTCTTTTTACTGTCTCCATAGTTTTGACTTTTAAGAAATACAAAGGGCCATTAAGCTTATGAGAAAGCAAATTAAAGAAAAACAAAAAATAGTAATTGCTCTTCAGTCCCCCAAATAAACTAAGACTAATAAAAGACTAATAAAAGGATCCAAAGGTGTGAACTTACATAAATTTCTTAATACATATTACCAAATTACTTGCAAGTTTCCAATACTTTGGCAATATACGTAAGAGATTTATATGAATTCACACCTTTGGACCCAATAATTCTATTTCCAGCTGCCTATCCAAAAGAAATTAATGAGCAATGCAGATAATGATTTTGTAGAGAGATGTTTACCAGAAGATTATAATAGATAAATTGGAAATAACTTAAACATTAAACAGTAGGGAAATGATTAGTTATAATACATCCATGAAATGGAATATTATGCAGACATTACAAAGAATTTTAATAACTTGCAAAAACCACCAACAATACAATGTGGTATTGTAAATGGAAAAGGGATACAAAAATATATGTTCCCAAATGGCTTAAAAAATCATTTGTAGCTATATATATTCTGCATAGCACTCATAATATAGCAGACAAACTAGGAGAAACCCACCAAAATCTTTACAGTAATTATCTCTTGGTTGATAGCTTAGAGACAATTTTGACATACTTCTTTATTCTTTTTTTATACTTTCCAAATTTTCCACAGTGAACATATATTATTTTTATAATCAAGTATTATTTTTATAGTTAGAAAAAAGAGAGACATTTTAAAATCAGCTCTTCTCTGTAAGAAGAGAGCATTCCATCATCAGGTTATTGTGTGGCAAGTTAAAATCTGAGGCTTGCACTTTCTTTCATCCTTGATGATGGTTGATAGAAACTGCTTTATTTCATTTTAGGATACTCTAGGCTCCCAAATTAGGTTTCTTCCTGGCTGCTCTCAGGGTTGAAGCTTGTAAAAGGTTAAAGCAGCCACATTATTTGTAATAGCCAAAAGGTGGAAGCAACTCAAGCGTACATCTATGGAAGAACAGATAAATAAGTTGTAGTAATATATACATTGGAATAGTATTCAGCCTTAAAGAGGAAGGAAATTCTGACACATGCTCCAACATGGGTGAACAGTGGGGATATTATGCTAAGTGAAGTCAGCCAGTCACAAAAAGACAAATAGTGAAAGGCTCCACTTCTATGAACTACCTACAGTAGCTAAATTGATAGAGACAGAAAATAGAATGGTGATTCCTGGGGGCCCCGGGGGGGGGGAATGAGGAGTTCTTGTTTCATGGGCATAGAGTTTCAGTTTTGCCAAGTGAAAGAGTTCTGAAGATTGCACGACAGTGAGAACGTACTTAATGCATCTAAAAAATTACAATTAAAAAAGAATAAGATGGCAAATTCTATGTTAAGTATATTTTACCACAATAAAAACAGACTAGAACAGAGAGAGGAGATAAAGGACATAAAGGAAGTACAGAAAGCTCTATGCAGCACAGGCAAGGTGTATTGCACCCCTTGCAGAACCTTTGAACTGGACCTCTGGGACCTCACCTTTGATTACTGCAAGTCTTCATTTACTAAATCTGTTCCCTGCTTTATTAATTCTGTGAGATGAAAACTCTGCATATCAACCTGTCATCAATTAATGGCTACTTGAATAATTTGTAGCACACCCACGTGGAAATAAGCTTTCTCAAAGCCGCCTCCTTTCAGGGGCTTTTAATCTGGATACCACCACTGTGAAGTGGTCCATGAATGGGTTTGAGGGTGGGTCTTTATTTCTATGCAAAATTCTGTGTGTGGCTGAATATGCATAGTTTTATGAAAGAAGTCCCTTTGCTTTTAGCAGACTTTCAAGAGGGCTCCAAAGTTGAGAGCCACTGTTACAAGTATTCCCTTCATGATTAAGTCTGCTAAATTTCTCTGCCCACATACTTTGGATATCTCTCAGACAACATCTAAAAACTTTTCCCTAAGTCAGGATTTTGTGGATATAACAGAGTGGATGTGATTGACCCTTCACTATTGGAAGTTCATGATGTATAGTTTCCTTCATCTCTAGCTTGAGCATGAGTACATAGAACAAACAAAAGTGGTCTAAGTTTTAGCCCAGTACAATCTAGATTCTTCTGTTTTCTGTCTATTCAAGGTCTATCGGTAATTTTCTGTGTCCTAAACTATTCTTGTCTTGCTTGGATTTGCACTGGGATGTAACTTTTTTTTTTAATTATTAAGACCTTTATTTGTGAATATTTCTCTATCTTTGCTTTGTTTTTTTGCTAGATGATCACTTCAAAATGGTAGTTTAAAATTTCTTGGCAGTGAACCACAATTAGAAATGTATTTTATGGTAATCCATTACATATATACTCTCACATACATATATAAGGAACAAAAATGTCTCAAAATAATACCCTGACTGCATGTGAGACACTGATCTTTTCTTTTCTATTCTATTCCATTTCACTCCAATTCTTGTTATTTCTACTTTAGCTAGGAAAAGAGTTGCTCCTTGTGACCTAGATCATTGGTTCTCAAATTTGGCTTAATTTGTACATAAAGATCACTTAGGGAGCTTTAAAAATACCGATACCTGGGTTCATCCTTCATTCTCTGCTCCCTTCAATTCCTACCACCAAAGATTGTGATCTAATTGGTCTGTGGAAGGACCTGGGCACTGGGATTTTAAAAAGCAACCTCTATGATTCTGATAGAGGGGTTGTGTAGCCAGGGTTGAGAAATGGACTTAAATGGATGTCACCATCCTCCATTAAGTTTCATCCCTCAGTTTGAAAAGCACTGTTTGGGGTGCCTGGGTGGCTCAGTCGGTTGAGCGTCCGACTTCAGCTCAGGTCATGATCTCGCGGTCCGTGAGTTCGAGCCCCGCGTCAGGCTCTGGGCTTATGGCTCGGAGCCTGGAGCCTGCTTCCGATTCTGTGTCTCCCTCTCTCTCTGTCCCTCCCCCATTCATGCTCTGTCTCTCTCTGTCTCAAAAATAAATAAACGTTAAAAAAAATTAAAAAAAAAGAAAAGCACTGTTTGAAATGGCCTCTTCAATTATTGTTTGATGCTCTAACAATTTGAAAATATTTTATTTTATTTCATTTCTTTTATTTTTTAAATTATCTCTTTATTATTTATTCAAATGCACCCTACAAAAGACTGAGGCTTTCATTTGCTCCTGTACCTCTGTACTTGGGTAAGCCACTTGCAATCATTTCCAGCATGTGGACTAGACCAGTTCTTCTCAAACTTTAATCTCAAATTTTAACAGCATCAAAATCACCTGGGATCCTTGCTGTAGTAAAGATTCTGATTCAGTACATCTGGGATGGGGCTTGAAATCTGCATTTCTAATGAGGTCCCAGGTAAAGATAATACTGCTGGCCCATGGACTACACTTTGAGTAGCCAGGTACTAGACAAAGATGCTTCAACTTGCCTTTCTAATTGGATCCTTTTCTATCCTCTAGCTAGCTGGCCCTGTCTTCTTTCTCTAAGTTATTCACAATTTTGCACAAATCTTGATGAAGCGAATGGTATTTTATTTCCTTCCCTCTGATAGGAAAAGTCACCTCCAGATTGGGGCTCACGATGACAGGGAATCCTCTCCCCACACCAAATGAACAGACATGTGAACATTATGAACCTTACGTGTCAGACCAGTAAAAAGCCACTTTGCTATTGCAGTTTGAGTGGCTTTCCATTGTGTGTCCCATACTGTGCAGGTGGCACGTGTGTGTGTGTGTACCCACTTGTAATGCAAAAGTTTCCACATCATATGCATTCTTTCCAATCATTGAGACTGAGCAATGCTTTCACAGCAAGATACGTGTTCTTGAATTTAGCACGTGAAAGTATTTGTTTGCAAGTGGGTCTTTTACTAGTGTGTAAGCACTTTAAGGCCAGGGACTATGCTTTACCCATTCTGTATTATCAAGGAGTCTACTAGACACTCAATGAATATTTGCTGAATTGAATAGTGGTAGTATTAGTTATTAATTACCATGATAGTGCTCAGTGGATCCACCCCAAATCTCGGTGACTGAAACTAAATGGCATTTATTTGGCTCATCAGTCTGGATCATCTGATGACATGTCAGATGGTAAGCTCACTATTGCTATGTGATAGGGGTGACTGGGCATTTTGTCTCTCATCCACCAGCAGGCTAGCCCACTCATTTTCTCAAGGTGGTGGCAGAAGTGCAGCAATGCAGGTTGAGACAAATAAGTGTTTTTCAAGCGGTTGCTTGCACATATTTAGTAATATCCCATTGGCCCCAACAGATTACCTGACCAACCCGGAGTCCAAATGAGAGGGCACTGCAGAGCAATATGACAAAGGACGGTAAAGAATTGGAGCCATTTTTGCTATTAATCTTCCACAGCGGTTTCCCTCTCCTCCTTCATCTTCATGATTTCACCACCCAAGTCTAGAATTTCTGCAATATGTGGGAACCACGATAATGATGCTGAAGTCCTTCCTGATTTTAATTTTGAAACCACTAGTTAGTTCTGCCATAATAGAGGCTTGATCTGAAGTGATTTTGTCAAAGACACGAAGACCCTGATTTTCACTGGAGTGCAGCCTGGGTTTCATTATAGTCCATTCTCATGTCAGGTGTATCAGCCACAATCCTATCCACCTGCTGGTGCGCCCTCCTTCCAGGCACGGGGCCAACATGCAGGGAAGCAGACAGCCATGTGTTTTAATCAGCATCTGTATCTTGATTTTTTTGGGATGCTCTTTGAGCCATGTTAAACAAAAACATAAAAATTACCTTAAAAGCACCTTGATGAAAAGACACTG
The DNA here is from genome assembly GCF_022079265.1 of Lynx rufus. Taxonomy (NCBI): domain Eukaryota; kingdom Metazoa; phylum Chordata; class Mammalia; order Carnivora; family Felidae; genus Lynx; species Lynx rufus. The sequence continues at coordinate 24,007,903 of NW_025814867.1, read as the reverse complement.
CTACCAACTTTCTCATCAGAGGGGAGGAAAATACTGAACGTGGGGGTAAGTGGCCGGCATCACTGAATTCACCGAACCCCAAATGAAAAACCTGATAAATGTCTAGTTTAACAAAACGATCATAAAGAAACCATTGATTGTAATAACAAGAAAAACTAAATAACCAATGACATTCTCAGTGTCCCCTTACTCGTCTACCACAAGGAGATATATTACAGGAAACATATGCACATAATGGAGAGGCAAATATAATTGCTTAAAAAGAGATACTCAACTGACAGCAATAAAATTTAGACCAAAAATCAAAAAACTATTAAGCCTAGCAGTTACATTGATTAGAGCACTGTTTTCTTATTTGGTTAGTCCTAGGAGGACCATTGAGTCGCTATTTTGTTTAAGCTCGTGGAAAGGTAAACTAATCTCGTTTAATGGGCAGAAGATGCCGAAGCTGTGCTTTCTCTCTTCATTGCAAGGGATGGATCGGGGGGTAGTTCAAGCTTCAGTGAGGTTATTGAGTTCAATACATTATTTATTTCCTGGAAAGTTAGAGACTTCCAGAGATATACACCTCAGCTCTGTGGAAAACATATTCAGCTGAGCTCCAAGTAAAACTGTGAAGTAGGTCAGATTTGCGAGATCCCAGCCTCAGGCTTTTCCTCCAGGAGGTATGCCACTGCAGCTCGTCATTCAGGATCCTAAATGGAGGCCTCTGGTTTTTCTCCCTATCTCAAAGACCTACACTCATTTGCATGCCAATGTTAATGATGGCAAACAAGTCAAAGCATTTTTTTTTTTTTGCCCCAAAAGGGAATAAAACTCCTGAAGAAAGATTTTTATTGGTGAAGCTGTAATATCATTTCCACACCTAAAATGATATCAAAGCAGCTGTCCTTTTACAAGGCAGGACCCTAAAGGTTATAATCCATTGACATGTACAGAAACAAAAAAAGATATATAGCATATAAGATAGAAAACAACTTTAGGGGCATCTGCTTATGTATGGCACATTGAAGACCTCTGATGGTTTCCTTCTAAAATCGCACCAAAAGTACAGCAAAGAATAAACCTAACAGGAAAAAGCTGTAAGAAAGGAGACAGTGGCAAATGAAGATTGTTAATATTTCAGAAGACTGACAGCAGATGGCCTCATGGTAACTGACTTGTTTCAGCTTTCTCTACTCTGCTAAGTTTTTGTAGGATAGTGTAAATGGTAGTGCAGAGGAGGTGGGGAGTACCAAAGGTGATACAGAACACATCAGATAGGTGCAGTGGCATTGTGTCATAGCTGAGAAACCATGGCTTAGGAAACTCCAGTCTTCTAAAATCTTTTCTTTCAGCCTCATGCAAGCCAACTGTTCCAACATTTGATTGGGGGAGAAAGAGTATCTTTGTTCTATTGGACCGCAAACAAAATTTCTTCTATTTCAGAGAAAGACACCATCTCTACCTTCCAAGGCTATTTGTTATATAAGTTGTCTTGAAAAAAGATAGTGGATAACAAAATTGTCAGTGCTCCTGCTCATAAGACATGCAGAGACCCAGGGAGAATTGTCTCCCAATCTGTCTCCCAAGGTCATGAGACTCATCTGATTCTTCTGATAACAAAAACATACCTTAACCACTTTAGCCGTGAACCAGTCCTTACGGTCCCAAAGAGCTTCAGCTACAAATTGTGAAAGTATACACGATTACTTTGTGAGTTATTTGCCTATTTTTCTGAGCCCCAAGCCCCCTTATTTATAGGCTTCCCTGTGCTACTGGCACTGGGACTCCAAAATGACATCTTCAAGATGTATTCTACCGATAGGAAGCATTGATGGGAGTTTGGCAGCCAAGAGAAGGGGGGCAATGGGCCCTCTCCTGGTTTCCAACTCAGGTTTGCCTGCCCCCAGCAAGAGAGGACAGGTAGCTGTAAACTCTAGCTTCCTTTGGTACTTCCAAAGTCAGCCTTCAGCTGCCCCTCAGACGAATATGCAGCAGCTATGCTGTTGGAAGAGCAGCCTCACCACACTCCCTCTTCCCTACCCAATCAAGAGCCTGTCCTGGCACCTGCCGTACTGTCCCCAGAATCCCACTGCCATAATCTTCCAGCCCTGTCTCCTTGATCTTCTAGCACCCAACCCACATGGTTTCACCCCTGTCTCAAGGATTTGAACAAAAATCAACTCCATGAAGGTGTCCTTTCCTGTCCTATAACCCCACAGAACTTTTAGGTTCTAGTCACACCATCTCATGCTCTTTGTTTTCTTAGCCCTGATGGGGGTAGCTTTCCTGGTGTTTTCTATAGGTTATCTCAGCATCTCCCTTTCTTTTTTTTTTTTTTTTTTAACATTTATTTATTTTTTTTGAGACAGAGAGAGACAGAGCATGAACAGGGGAGGAGCAGAGAGAGAGGGAGATACAGAATCTGAAACAGGCTCCAGGCTCTGAGCTGTCAGCACAGAGCCCGACGCGGGGCTCGAACTCACAGACCGTGAGATCATGACCTGAGCCGAAGTCGGACGCTCAACCGACTGAGCCACCCAGGCACCCCTCAGCATCTCCCTTTCAATGCCTATGTGTCAAATCTCTGTATCAAATACCTCTGTTTGAAATATCCAGCATGGTTTTTGCTTTCATGCCTGGCCTTTGGCTGATGTACACTACTCATAGTTAGAATGATTTCATGTTCTAATCCAGTGTTTAAATTTTCATTTTCTTTTTAATTTAATTGTTATCTTTATCAAAGAACATAGTTCAAGATGCCAAATAGTACAACAGGCGCCTGTCTAGTGGCATGTTGCATAATGTTTAACAGCCACCTCTCTGGAGGAAAAAAAGGCCTTCGCTTATAATACATTCTGATTTCCACGTTGTAAATATGCCATCCGTGCCCAGTTTCAAATGGCCAATGTGACACAACTGAACACAGAGTTGGGAAGAGAGGTGTACCATCAGCTTTTGTGAGTTAGCACGAACCAGCTCCAGAACATCACTGACCCTTCTGCATTTTTCCTCACCTTCAAAACAACCACTTTCAGCTCATGCGTCCAGCATGTTTGGTTTTGACCTCCATCTAAAGATAACCACTTCATGGGGCACCTGCATGGCTCAGTGGGTTAAGTGTCCGACTTCAGCTCAGGTCATGATCTCATGGTCCGTGAGTTCAAGCCCTGCGTCGGGCTCTGTGCTGACAGCTCAGAGCCTGGAGCCTGCTTCGAATTCTGTGTCTCCCTCTCTCTCTGACCCTCCCCTGTTCATGCTCTGTCTCTCTGTCTCAAAAATAAATAAACATTAAAAAAATAAAAAAAAATAAAGATAACTGCCTCTTTTTCTCAATGCAGGCACAGAAAATAATTGGCATTTACTGACCACACTCTTTGCCCATTCTTCTCTTAACTTCTTCTCTTTCATGTCTCAGTTACAATGGCATTTCCTGAGAGAGGCCTTTCCTGACCAGCCCCAATTTAAATTTGGTCCCATCTGCTGGTCATCCTCACATCACTTTATTCTTTAGCTTCATGGCACACATCCCCATCTGTAATTATATTTAGGCTCACTTATTTTTTTAATTTAAATTCCAGTTAGTTAGTATATACAGTGTAAAATTCGTTTTAGGAATAGAATTCAGTGATTCATCACTTAAATACAACACCCAGTGCTCATCACAACAAGTGTCCTCTTTAATACCCATCACCCATTTAGCCCATCCCCCGGCCACCTCCCCTCCAGTAACCCTCAGTTTGCTCTCTATAGTTAAGAGTCTCTTACGGTTTGCTTCCTATCTTTTTCCTCATAGGTTCATCTGTTTCATTTCTTATAGGCTCACTTATTTATTGTCTGTCTCTTCTGCTAGTTTGCAAACTCCATAAGGCCGAGATTTCATATATTTTGCTCCTCACTATATTCTTTTATTTTTTATTTTTTGTTGTTTTAATGCACATCCAAGTTAGTTACCATATAGTGCAACAATGATTTCAGGAGTAGATTCCTCAATGCCCCTTAACCATTTAGCCTATCCCCCCCTTCCCACAATCCCTCTAGTAACCCTGTGTTTGTTCTCCATATGTAAAAGTCTCTTATGTTTTTCCCCTCCCTGTTTTTATATTATTTTTGCTTCCCTTTCCTTGTGTTCATCTGTTCTGTGTCTTAAAGTCCTCGTATAAGTGAAGTCATATGATATTTGTCTTTCTCTGACTGACTGATTTTGCTTAGCATAATACCCTCTAGTTCCATCCACATAGTTGCAAATGGCAAGGTTTCATTCTTTTTGGTTGCCAAGTAATACTCCATTGTATATATATACCACATCTTTATCCATTCATCCATTGATGGACATTTGGGTTCTTTCCATACTTTGGCTATTGTTGGTAGTGCTGCTATAAACATGGGGGTGCATGTGTCCCTTCAAAACAGCATACCTGTATCCCTTGGATAAATGCCTAGTAGTGCAATTGCTAGGTCGTAGGGGACTTCTATTTTTAGTTTTTTGAGGAAACTCCGTACTGATTTCCAGAGTGGCTGCACCAGCTTGCATTCCCACCAACAATGCAAAAGAGATCCTCTTTCTCTGCATCCTTGCCAACATCTGTTGCTGCCTGAATTGCTAATGTTAGCCATTCTGACAGGTGTGAGGTGGTATCTCATATGGTTTTGATTTGTATTTCCCTGATGATGAGTGATGTTGAGCATTTTTTCATGTGTCGGTTGGCAATCTGGATGTCTTCTTTGGAGAAGTGTCTATTCATGTCTTTTGCCCATTTCTTCACTGGATTATTTGGTTTTTGGGTGTTGAGTTTGATAAGTTCTTTATAGATTTTGGATACTAACCCTTTATCTTGATATGTCATTTGCAAATATCTTCTCTCATTCTGTCAGTTGCCTTTTAGTTTTGCTGATTGTTTCCTTCGCTGTGCAGAAGCTTTTTGTTTTGATGAGGTACCAGTAGTTCATTTTTGCTTTTGTTTCCCTTACCTCTGGAGACATGTTGAGTAAGAAGCTGCTGTGGCCAAGATCAAAGAGGTTTTTGCCTGCTTTCTCCTCGAGGATTTTGATGGCTTCCTGTCTTACATTGAGGTCTTTCATCCATTTTGAGTTTAGTTTTGTGTATGGTGTAACAAAGTGGTCCAGGTTCATTCTTCTGCATGTCACTATCCAGTTTTCCTAGCACCACTTGCTGAAGAGACTGTCTTTATTCCATTGGATATTCTTTCCTGCTTTGCCGAAGATTAGTTGGTCATACGTTTGTGGGTCCATTTCTGGGTTTTCTATTCTGTTCCACTGATCTGAGTGTCGGTTTTTGTGCCAGTACCATACCGTCTTGATGATTACAGCTTTGTAATGCAGCTTGAAGTCCGGGATTGTGATGCCTCCTGCTTTGGTTTTGTCAGGATTGCTTTGGCTATTCAGTTCTTTCTGGTTCCATACAAGTTGTAGGATTGTTTGTTCTAGCTCTGTGAAGAATGCTGGTATTATTTTGATGGGTATTGCATTGAATATGTAGATTGCTTTGGGTAGTATTGACATTTTAACAATATTTGTTCTTCCTATCCAGGAGCATGGAATATTCTTTTATTTTTTTTGTGTCTTCTTCAATTTCTTTCACAAGCTTTCTATAGTTTTCAGTGTATAGATTTTTCACTTCTTTGGTTAGATTTATTCCTAGGTATTTTATGGTTTTTGGTGCAATTGTAAATGGGATTGATTCCTTGATTTCTCTTTCTGTTGCATCATTGTTGGTGTATAGGAATGCAACCGATCTCTGATTTTATATCCTGCCACTTTGCTGAATTCATGGATTAGTTCTAGCAGTTTTTTGGTGGAATCTTTTGGGTTTTCCATATAGAGTATCATGTCATCTGCCAAGAGTGAAAGTTTGACCTTCTCATGGCCAATTTGGATGCCTTTTATTTCTTTGTGTTGCCTGATTACTGAGGCTAAGACTTCCAATACAATATTGAATAACAGTGGTGATAGTGGACGTCCCAGTCTTGTTCCTGACCTTAGGGAGAAAGCTCTCAGTTTTTCCTCATTGAGGATGATATTAGTGTTGGGTCATTCATATATGGCTTTTATGATCTCAAGTTATGCTCCTTCTATCCCTACTTTCTTGAGGGTTTTTATGAAGAAAGAATGCTGTATTTTGTCAAATGCTTTCTCTGCATCTATTGAGAGAGAGGATCATGTTCCTGTCCTTTCTTGTATTGATGTAATGAATCACATTGATTGTTTTGTGGATATTGAATCAGCCCTGCATCCCAGGTATAAATCCCACTTGGTCGTGGTGAATAAAGTTTTAATTTAGTTTTTAATTGTTGGATCTGGTTGGCTAATATCTTGTTGAGGATTTTTGCATCCATGTTCATCAGGGAAATTGGTCTATAGTTCTCCTTTTTAGTGGGGCCTTGTCTGGTTTTGGAACCAAGGTAATGCTGGCTTCATAGAAAGGGTTTGCAAGTGTTCCTTCCATTTCTGTTTTTTTGGAACAGCTTCAAGAGAATAGGTGTTAACTCTTCCTTAAATGTTGGGTAGAATTCCCCTAGAAAGCCATCTGGCTCTGGACTCTTATTTTTTGGGATATTTTTGGTTATTAATTCAATTTCTTTACTGGTTATGGGTCTGTTCAAATTTTCTATTTCTTCCTGTTTCAGTTTTGGTAGTGTATATATTTCTAGGAATTTGTCCATTTTTTCCAGATTGTCCATTTTATTGGCGTATAATTGCTCATAATATTCTCTTATTATTGTTTTTATTTCTGCTGTGTTGGTTGTGATCTCTCATCTTTCATTCTTGATTTTATTTATTTGGGTCCTTTCCTTTTTCTTTTTGATCAAACTAGCTAGGGGTTTATCAATTTTGTTAATTCTTTCAAAGAACCAGCTTCTGGTTTCATTGATCTGTTCTATTTTTTGTTGTTGTTGTTGTTGTTGTTGTTGTTGTTGTTGTTGTTATTTTTGGTCTCAATAGCACTGATTTCTCCTCTAATCTTTATTATTTCTGGTCTTCTGCTGGTTTGGGGTTTTATTTGCTGTTCTTTTTCCAGCTCTTAAAGGTATAAGGTTAGGTTGGGTATCTGAGAACTTTCTTCCTTCTTTAGGAAGGCCTGGATTGCTATATACTTTCCTCTTATGACCACCTTTGCTGCGTCCCAGAGGTTTTGGGTTGTGGTGTTACCATTTTCATTGGTTTCCATGTACTTTTTAATTTCCTCTTTAACTTCTTGGTTAGCCCATTCATTCTTTAGTAGGATATTCTTTAGTCTCCAAATATTTGTTACCATTCCAAATTTTTTCTTGTGATTTATTTCGAGTTTCATAGCATTGTGGTCTGAAAATATACATGGCATGATCTCGATCTTTTTGTACTTGTTGAGGTCTGATTTGTGTCTCAGTATGTGATCTATTCTGGAGAACATTCCATGTGCACTGGAGAAGAATGTGTATTCAGCTGCTTTAGGATGAAATGTTCTGAATATATCTGTTAAGTCCATCTGGTCCAGTGTGTCATTCAAAGCCATTGTTTCCTTGTTGAATTTCTGATTATAAGATCTGTCCATTGTTGTAAGTGGGGTGTTAAAATCCCCTACTATTATGGTACTATTATTAATGAGTTTCTCTATGTTTGTGATTAATTGATCTATATACTTGCATGGCTCCACATGTGGACCATAAATGTTTATGATTGTTAGGTCTTCTTGGTGAATAGACCCCTTAATTATGATATAATGCCCTTCTTCATCTCTTGTTACAGACTTTATTTTAAAGTCTAGATTGTCTGATATAAGTATAGCTACTCCAGCTTTCTTTTGTCGACAATTAGCATGATAGATGGTTCTCCATCGCCTTACTTTCAGTCTGAAAGTGTCTTCAGGTCTAAAGTGGGTTTCTTGTAAACAGCATATAGATAGATCTTGTTTTCTTATCCATTCTGTTACCCTATGTCTTTTAGTTGGAGCATTTAGTCCATTGACATTTCAAGTGAGTACTGAAAGATATGAATTTATTGCCATTATGTTGCTTGTAGAGTTGGAGTTTCTGGTGTTCTCTGGTCCTTTCTAGTCTTTGTTGCATTTGGTCTTTATTTATTATTTCGTATTTTCTTCCTTCAGAGAGTCCCCCTTAAAATTTCTTGCAGGACTGGTTTAGTGGTCACAAAATCCTTTCATTTTTGTTTGTCTGGGAAACTTTTAATCTCTCTTTATGTTTTGAATGACATCCTTGATGGATAAAGAATTCTTGGCTGCATATCTCCAGCTGAAATTCCTGCTGATTCAGCACACTGAATATATCCTGCCACTCCTTTCTGGCCTGCTAAGTTTCTGTGGATAGGTCTGCTGCAAGCCTGATCTGTCTTCCCTTGTAGGCTAAGGAGTTTTTTCCCTTGCTGCTTTCATGATTCTCTCCTTGCCTGAGTATTTTGTGAATTTGACTATGTTATTCCTTGTTGATGGTCAGTTTTTGTTGAATCTAATGGGAGTGTGCTGGGCTTCCTGGGTTTTGATGTCTGTGTCTTTCCCCAGGTTAGGAAAGTTTTCTGCTATGATTTGCTCACATAAACCTTCTACCCCTTTTTCTTTCTCTTCATCTTCTGGGACCCCTATGTGTCTGATGTTCCTTTTTAATGAGTCACTTATTTCTCTAATTCTTAAATTATGCTTTTTTGCCTTAGTCTCTCTCTCTCTCTTTTTTTTTTTTCCTGCTTCATTATTCTCCATAAGTTTGTCCTCTATATCACTGATTTTCTGCTCTGCCTCATCCATCCTTGCTGCCAGGGCATCCATTCGAGATTGCAGCTCAGTTATAGCATTTTTTATTTTATCCTGATTAGCATTTACTTCTTTTATCTCCTTAGATAGGGATTCTAATGTATTTTCGACTCCAGCTAGTATTCTTATTATTGTGATTCTAAATTCTGGTTCAGACATCTTACTTGTATCTGTGTTGGTTAAGTCCCTGACTGTCGTTTCACCCTGATCTTTCTTTTGGGGTGAATTCCTTCTTTTCGTCATTTTGAAGGGAGAAAGGGAATTAATGAGGTGAAAATTTTTAATTAAAAAACAATTAAAATAAAAAAATTAAAATTAAAAAATTAAAAACAACAAACACACACACAAAAATCAAATAAGTGATGCTAGATCCTTAGTGTGTTTTGGTCTGGGTGTTGAAAGGAGCTTGATAGATTAGAGAAAAAAGGGGAAAGAAAGAAAACAAAAGGAAATCATTTGAAAATTTGAAAAAATGAATACACTGAAATAGAATAAAATGAAATGATGGAAGTAAAATAGAATTTGAAAAAATTTACACAAAAGTAAAAAATATAGTAGAAAAAAATTAAAGAAAAATATTTTTAATAAAAATTGAAAATAAAAATAATTTTTTCTTTCTGTATTCAAGAAAACGAAAACAAATGAAAAAGAAAAAAAAACGAAAATTGAACAGATGGACCAGCGAGCAGATTGAAATATGATTGAAATTACTTAGTTTTCCCCTCGAAGTCAAAATATGAAGTGCTTTATAGTCACTAAACCAAGCAGGCGGAGAAATCTGTGTTCCTGAATGAGGTTAGCCCAGTTGGGCGGGGCGTAGTGTAACAGCTACATTCTCCACTAGATGGCGCTGCTTAGCTTACTGAAGTGGATTGTTGTGGCGCTGGTAGGTGTGTATGCGCATGCGCGGGAACGGTGAAAATGGCGTCCCGCTCTCTAGTGTTGGAACTCTGTTCTCCCTGATCAGCAATTGTGCACCGTCCCGGGCTTCCATCCACTCCCCGCTTTTACACTGTCCATGACCAAGCCCCAGGCAGCACCTTCTTCCTGAGTTTTATCTCAGATGCGGCTGTTTTTCCCAACCCCTCGCTTCTGACGGACTGTGGCTTTGATCCGTTCTGCCCCTCTGTGGGAGGGTCTCACTGAGCAATGGCCGGGTGATGGCCGCACCCAGGAAATTTCCCGAGACTGTGCTGCTGGCGATGCCCAGAGACTGTAGCTGAGCGCCAGCCTGCCCCAGAAAAAGTTCACGGGATCATGCAGCAGCAGCGTTTCAGGGATTATGGAAAATCACAACACATATCTGCCACCAGGCTTCACCCTTAACAACCGTGTTCCAGCATCAGCAAATGTGGTTGTTCTCCCGGGTCCACTGAGGCCTTTGCATATGGGGCAGCCAAACAGCCTCCCAGATGTCCTCCCAGCATGGGACCTGCCTCTCCCGTGTGGCCCGAAGACCCCCGGACCTCACTCTGTTCCTGGGGATTCGCCCTTCCCACCAGAGCACCGCCAGGTATGGAGCTGCGCCGTTTCAGACTCTGCGCTCCTGCTGTTTATAGAGTCTTAATGGGATTTAAACCCTCTCCTTTCTCCTTTCTCCCTTTTTAGTTCAGTCCCTGTGGCTGTTACCACTTTTCCCTTTTCCACTTTCTCTCCAGCTGCTTTTGGGAGGAGTGCTCTTCCTATATTCTTCCCCCACCCCCACCCGTCTCCATCCTCTCTCCCCAAGCAAAAACAGCTCCCTGCCCTCCGGGGCTTCTCTCTCCCCGCCCCGTTCACTTCTCTGGCGGCGCCAAGTACCTGCTGAGTTCTCTGGTTCAAGTTGTGCAGATTGTTGTGTTAATCCTCCAGTCAGTTTTCTAGGTGTGCAGGATGGTTTAGCGTTGGTCTGGCTGTATTTCATGGACGCGAGACACCAAAAATACTTCCATGCTGTTCCGCCATCTTGGCTCCTCCTCTCCTCACTGTATTCTTGCATAGTACTTAGAAAGCTCTTTGCATAATACTTAGCATATTATAGGTGCTGAATAAATATTTGTAGAATGAATAAAGGAATGAAAAGATAATAAAAAAATGAATACCTAATACGTACCAGGTATTCTCCAGCATTATTTCAGACATGTTATTTCATTTATTTCATTTTTTTACTTTTTTTCTTCTTAGAGAGTGCAAGCAGGGGAGAGAGGAAGAGGTAGAGAGAGAAAGAGAGAGAATCTCAGTCAGGCTCCATGCTCAGCGTGGAGCCTGACATGGGGCTCTATTACACAACCCTGGGATCATGACTGAACTGAAACCCAACTGAGCCACTCAGGTGTCCCTATTTCATTTATTTTAACAACACTCCTACCAAGTATCAATCATTGTCTCCATTACACAAATAAGGAAGTTATCTCCAAGAGGTTAAGTAACAGGGTTCAAAGTATTTTTAGTAGTGTTGGAACTTAACGTAAAAATTAGATCTTTTGGTTCAAAGCCCTGTGTTCTTGTGCTCCATTATTGCTGAGTTAATATTCAGTTTTATTACTGTGCTTCAGCCTTAAATTGTACCCTATTCCAATTTCTCATATATTTTTATTGTCAGACCTTCTTGACCTGACCCCCAAAAATCAAATCTGACCCTTAATTATGTCTTTGGCCTAGTACTCAACCACTTCTTGTTCTTGGTTCCTCCTGGTAATTTACAGTACACACCCATCGTTAAGTGGCTGTGATTCCAATCCTCTTCTACAAGAGTGACATGGGATAAAGTAAGAGGGGTTGGCTTTTGGTGGGCCAAGCTAAGGAATTTGAACTTCATCCCCTCAGCAGCATTAGCTATTTTAGCAAGTGAAGTAAGGGATGCCATAGTGGAGGTTTTTTAGGAGAATGAAGATGGTGGCAGAACATAGGGTAGGTTGGAGTAGAGAAACGCAGAAATATTGTCTCAGAGTATCTTGCTTGAATCTGTGTTTGAGATGCTGAAGACCTGGGCTAGGATGGTGGCAGCAGAGACAGAGGCAAAGGGATGAAAATAAGGGACCTAAAAAGAACAATCAACAGAGTTCTGTGACAAAGTAGCATGTTTTGTGCAAGGAGTATAGGTCCAGGGTGCTGTAACTGGATTTGACTCCCTGCTTAGCCACTGGCTACTCATGTGCCTTAGCTTCTTCATCTGGAATGTAGGAGGCAGGCCTAGATTATCTAGGTCTTTTCCAATTTGAACACTTTGTGATTAAATTAATTAATAAAAATTAATGCAAAGATTTAGGAACTAAAGGACAGTGACTCCCACTTACAGAAATGAAGAAGGTGGATATATACCTAGCTGCATTCATGTGTACCTGTGTGCGTGTATGTGCGTCTATGTGCGTGTATGTGCGTCTGTGTGTGCGTGCGTGCAAGAGAGTGAGGAGAAGGAAGAACAGGAGATAACCAACATAAATCAGGACTTTTTCACATGGTGGTAGATAATCATTATGAAAATATATCAGCATGTTTATCAGCTTGTTCTGCATTCATCCTTAATCTTAGGGTATCCTCCTGTACTGCAAAGGCTGGCAATCTGAAAACTACAACTTGGATTCTAACTGCAAATTGTACTCTATCAATTAGATGCACATGTCCTAGCTTTGGAAGGCAGAAATGAGGTGAAGGCCATTTTCTTCTCTTGAATAGCAAAGTAATGGAGACATGTATCTAAAGGGAGTTGAGGTGTCCAGATTTAATATTTCCCTCACCACTTGCTCACTTAACTCCCCACAATGTGGTTTAAGCATAGCATTCTGAATAGTCCAACTCTTTCAGATGATTTTGCAAGCGTCTTGCTACCCATGTTAAATCTCTCTCTCTCTCTCTCTCTCTTTAAATATCTAGAAAGATTTGTTTTTCCTGTAGAAAACTCTGGCTAACACAGAGATCAGATACAACAAAAGGTCTGTTTGGTCCATTGATTTCAAAGTGATCCTTTTTGCTTCTAATAGCCTACAATTTTCTTTATATTAAGAGAACAATAGAATCTCCGTGTACGAAAAGTCATTGGAGTCTTCTAACAAACATATGTTCCTGTCCATAAAGAAGAGAAATGAATCTACTCCATTTTAGGATGGTTGTGTGGTCAAAGGCCGGATCATGCCTGGCTTTTCCCAGGGATGTGGGTTAACTGCAGAGAGATCAGGAGACAACAGGTATGCAAAATTATAAGTTCTTCAGGGCACCCCTTAGTTCCTTTGTCATTGCTCCTGGCTGAGATGAATATTAGAACCCATCCAAAAGGACAAGATACTCAGAGGAAAAGTGATTACCTTTGTAGATGAGAAATCTTCAAAAATCAATGGTATTGTCATTATGAGTGTGTCTTACAGGTGCGTACATTTAAATGAATTGTTCACATTAGTTTTCAAAGTGTGGTCCCTACACAAGCAGCTTTAGCATCATCCAGAAATTTTTAGAAATACAGATTCTTGGGTCCTACCCCACACATACTGTGATCAGAAACTCTGGGGTTGGTGCCCAGTAGTCTGTATTTTTAAATCCTCCAGGAGATTCTGATGCCTCCTGGAGTTTGAGAATTACCGGTCATCAGTATATACTCACAAAGTCCTTCACGGTCAGTGATGACTGAGTTTTTCCTATGAGTGTGATCTGTCAGTGGGGCATGGATAGGACCTACAAATGCATGACTGACTGCCGTGGATAAGCAAGCTGTTTGTGGGTGCCAGTTTAAGCTCAGGAATTAAATAACTTACCCAAGAGTAATATTATTGCAATAGTAGTTCACTAAGAAGAATTTTAGTTTTTTCTTTGGGAAATACGTTCAAAATATTTATTAAGATGAGAATAATATATCTCCATATGGGAAAATTTTGGTGCTTTTTTAACAAGCATATAATCCTATGAAAATTGTATATGAATAATATTGTTCAATTAATGAGTCAGTTTGAAAACAATTTCAGAGGCTTGTTCTGTGACTTTATTTTTATGATCATAAAATACTGAGACTCAAGTGTATGTCCATGTGATATCTCTCAGAAACAGAACCATAATATATTATTTATGTTTTTTATTTCATTTATTTTAATTAATTAAAAATAATTAAAATAATCTCTGCTGCACCCAATGTGGGTCTCAAACTCATGACTCTGAGATACAGAGTCAATGCTCTATCAACTGAGCCAGCCAGGTGCCCCTATGTCTTTTAGATGAAAGAAAATTCTAAATAATTTAAGTAGTAAATAATTTTCAGTGGTAAGTAATGAGATGCTGCCTGCATCCATAATACTTTAATATATTGTTATTATTTTGCCTAATACATGTACAAAAGCAATTTAATATCAGGAAAATATAGTTATGGAGACAGATGCTATCCTGGATCACCTTATCCTTTAAATAAAGAATGCAGGTTAATGCTGATTAATTGTAAGAAATGTTTTCAAAGTGTAGAAGTAGGCATACCAGGCTGAAGTAGGCTGAAGTAGGCTGAATATTGTAAATGGATTCTTGAGACTAGATCCTTTAAAGCCTTCAAAAAAGCACATAGCCATTTTAATATTACCAGATGCTGATTCAATGTATTTCACCATCATCAGAACCGAGAATGAGCTATTTGGGGCGCAACTAATAATACTCAGACCTTGCTCATACTGCTTCATGAGAGTCTACCTTTTATGAGGCGAGTCCTATCTCTATGAATAATTTGTTCCATAACCCAACACATTCTGTTGGTTAAAATTTGGGTATTATTGCATAATCTTGTTGAGAAAAATAGAGTAACATCTTGAACAGCCAAGTAGCTCTTTTTATTCATTTTCAATAATAATGTAAAAATGGGACCACAAATTGATTTATGCATGTGACACTATTTGAAATAAAAATGAAGAAATTGTCTCTTTTACAGGGTTCAATTCTTCAAGGAATTGTAGCAACATTCTTCTTTCTGTGTGTTCAGCTAATGTTTTGTTGAGTTTTAACCATTTCTTTGCTTTTATAAAGTTTCTAATGGGATTTTCCTGCTTAAAAAAAGGTTTATGTTAATGTAACCTATATTTTACCCTGAAGGAATATATGAAGGACAAGGAAAATCAACACATTAAATTGAATAAATGGAATTGTGTTAATGATTAGAACGGATGTAGCTGAATTTTACCCCAAAGTGCCTATTTTAATCATTCCTATCTTTTTGAGAGTGAATTGTTTAGTTACAGTTTCCCATCTCTCTTGAATCCTTAATCTCTATCTGGCTCCTTTACTTCTGCCAGAAACAGGATCACTTATGCTCTTTTCTAAATTAGAAACCCTCCCTTCACTCTGCACTCCCCTCAAGCTATTTTCCTATTGTTCTCCTCCACTTTACCACCAAATCATGAGCCTTCAAGGGGCCCTACCACAATTCTTTCGCCACCTGCTCACTTAACTGTCCACAATGTGGCTTTAAGCACAGCATTCTGAATAATCTCTACATCTTATGGGAAGGAAAGGAAAAGAAAGAAAATGTTATTAGAAATGAAGACACAGATGGGGCACCTGGGTGGTTCAGTTGATTGAGCCTCCAGCTCTTGGTTTTGGCTCAGGTCATGATCTCATAGTTCTTGTGTTAAGCCCCACATTGAGCTCTGTGCTGAGAGTGCAGGGCCTGCTTGGGATTCTCTCTCTCACTCTCTCTCTCTCTGCACCTCCCAGGCTCCTATGCTCGCTTGCTCTCTCTCTCCCTCTCTTTCAAAATAATAAATAAAAACTGTAAAAAAAGAAAAAAGAAGACACAGAAAGCTTCAACCATTTTGAACCATTTTGATAATGTTCTATTTATTTAAATATTTTTTATAAATGAAATATTTTGTAATATTTCTTAAAGTAGCTTCAACTATTGCTATTGTACTAAATTGCCATCAGTGACCCTCTAGATACCAAGACCAATGACCTCCCTCCTTCAACTCTACAGGATTTGATGCTACCGATCAAACTTTCTTTGTTTAAAAATTGTTTTCTGACTATAACATGTTACTTATCATAAAAATACAGACAATACAGTGAAATACTTAAACTTATTTAAGTATTTAAATTAAATTCTTAAGGAAGAAACTTAAATCCCTCTTATACCCATTATCCAGAAATAACCACCATGAACATTTTTTTTTTACTGCAAGTGTTGTTTGTGTGTCTGCAAATTTTACTTAGTAAAATTTCTATTTATTTATTTATATATTCATTTAAAAATGTGTATTTATTTATTTTTGAGAGAGAGAGCAGAGGAGGGGCAGAGAGACAGGGAGAATCCCAAGCAGATTCCACACTGTCAGTGCAGAGCTCTATCAGGGGCTTGAACCACGAGCCGTGAGATCATGACCTGAGCCAAAATCAAGAGTGGGACATTTAACCGACTGAGCCACCCATGTGCTCTGTAAAATTTCTATTTTATACTATGATTTTCCTCGTAATATTAAATTAAAGGCATTTCCCCAAGTCATCTCACTATTCTTCAAAAACATGATTTTAAACAATGGCTTAATATCCTGTCATGAAAATACACAATTATTTATTTAACTAACCCCATTCATTAGAACAATCAGTTCTTTGATCCTCCCGGACAATATTCACTGAATATTTGCCTTGTTCCAGGCAGTGTTCAAAGTGTTTTGTGTTTCTTATCTCCTTTTGTCTCCACAACAGCCTTCATTTGACCAGAGGAGAGATCAGAGAATAAAGGAAGGGGTAGTTTCTCTGTGTTAATGCTGTTGAGGTCTCTTGCCCTATTCTTTCTTTCCTTATGTCCTACACTTCCTTGACCTCAACGACTCCCTCTCTGCAGACTATTTCCAAATCTAAACTTGTGTTCCCAACTTCTCTTCGGAACTTCATGGTCTCACACTTAATAGCTTCCTGATCTTCTACCCCAGTATGTCCACAAAACACCTGAAACTTGAGATGGCTTGAACTATCCTTTTCCCCTACACACCTGCTCTTCTTTCTTTCCACCCACAGCTCAGTTAGTGGCCATACAACCCTGGCATCATCTTTCCTTTCGTCTTATCAGTTGCCAACGCCTGCCCCACCTTCTCTATATTTTCTAAAACTACAATTTCCCCTTTTCCTCAATGACTTCTCAAATGACTTACTTATTACCTGTCATCTGGACAATTTTAATAGACTTCTGAGGAATTGTCCTGAATTCCATCCCTTCTAGTGTCAATTCATTCTACCTGCCATTGTCTTATTAATCCGACTGCATTTTGTTTCTACACTTGCACTGGTGCTTCATTCATTAGATTTCATTCTAAATCCCTGAGAGTGATATTTAAGAAGTGGTATCTTCTAGCAAAACCCCACCATTCTAGCAAAAATGATGTCCACACACTCTTGTGCTGTCGCCTTTTTTCTTCTATGTGAAGTGTTTGTTTATCCATCCTTTCTCTCCCCCACCCTCCCACTTTATTTGTGCTAAGGATGCCCATCTGTCAACATCCATGTTAATGTCACTCTCCATGAACTCTGCCTTACCCTCCCATCTGGGACAAATGTCTTTCAAAATTGAGACTCAATAATTCTTTACTTTGTCCTCTCTTTGAACCACATCACTAAAACTGTAGAACTGTAATGTGAGACGCTCGTGTGTCCCCTACCACAATATGGACGCCTTGGGGGGCACAAATGTGTGTCATACATCTTTTTGGTCTCTCCAGCACCTAGCACAGTGCCTGGAAAATAAAGAGTGCTCAGTAAATGGTTGTCAAGCATGGCAATGAACAATTCTGCTGACCAGTATAACATATCCAGATCATCAACTCCAGTTCCTTTCTTTACTTTATCTCTATAACTTTGGTCTGCTTTCACTTTCAGCTCCACTTTCACACCTCACATATTACTTGCACCAGCCCGTCTCCAGAAGCCCCACTTAGGATATTCTTCCTTCCTTTAGTAACAAATCACAAACTGTTGACATTTACTTGCCCATACATTTCCTCTTTCAGGAATTCAGTTCTCCAGCACTATTCAGAGGGGTATATTATGTAAATGTGGATATTTTTGGTTACAAGTGACAGAAACCCAACTCAAACTAGCTTGAGCCCAAAGTGGGCCTTTATTTGAATGATGTTGCAATAGCAAAACCAGGGGAAGAGTTTCAAAAACCTGCTTGGTACTGGGAATCTCAGAGTTTGAAACTGGGGATGCCTTGGGGCACCTGGGTGGTTCAGTTGGTTGAGCATCCGACTTTGGCTCAGGTCATGATCTCACAGTTTGCGAGTGAGGCCCGCTTTGGGCTCACTGCTGTCAGTGCAGAGCCTGCTTGGGATCCTCTGTCCCCTTCTCTCTCTGCCCCTCCTGTGCTCACGTGCTCTCTCTCAAAAATAAGTAAAACATTAAAAAAACAAGGAAAAAAAACTGGGGACTCCCTTGCCATAAAGACATTCTTTTCCTCTTGTTCTTTCTCTTGCTTCTAATTCGTTAATCCCAGTTTGGTTTGGCTTAGCTTTATTCTCCCCAAATGGAGGTGAGTGCAGACATTAGAGGCTAAGATTAGAGATAAGAAGAAACAGAAAGAAAACCCAGGACAGTGGTAAATCCAGATCACCAATCTATAAGGTCAGTATCTATATTTTTGCCCAGCTATGGTAACCAACTTAGCCTGCTCATTTGCTTAAGCCAACTAAGTTAGTCTTTGTCATTTATAATTAAGAGAGTCCTGACTAACATAAGCAAATGTTTTTTTCACAGGACTGGCTAATTATTTAGGAGCAATTCAGTAAAACACAGTGACTTAAAAGTGGGATTGAGTCCTCCACGATGAAATGTGTTTACAGAAACATAGACACATGGGTCCTATTCTAGACCTCCCCCAAATTTGGATGATTCCATATGCACACTTTTAAGGTAGACACACTCTTTCATCTTTAAAAAAAACTTCTTATTAAGAAGATTTCAAATTTCAACCCCATTTCCACTCTCTTAATCTACCACGCTTCCCACGTTCTCAGATTTATATACTCATAATATGCCTTACAGATATTCCTTATCTCTTTCCTCATTATCACTCCTTGTTTTGTATAAATTGCTGTTATGTTGAGCTTTCTTTCTCCCTTTTATTAAGGCAGTTATCCATTTTCCAGTTTTATCTGAATTATCATAGGAAAATTTATTTTCCCATAAAAATAATTGGCTTTCTTAACTACAGTTTTATTCAGTAGTGCCTAAATTTATAGTAGTTCTCCATAAGGTTTTTACTATGGGGAATTTAACTTCTTTTTATTTAAAATCTTTTTGGAGCAGTCCAATTTTCTTTACCTTTGGCATTTTAAAATTCATAGTAAATGACCAGTAATCCATCTGTTGCTAGATGCTTTGGAAGCCTCCCATTAGCTGTGATGTGATGCAATGCTATGCTAAATTAAAATTTATATATTCTTTGATTTTCTTTTTAATGGCTATTAGAAAACTTTTATCTTTGAGTAATGGATTATTGAATATCCAACATGACATCTTTTTTATTTTTCTCTGTTCATATTATCTGTATTAATCCACTTCTACATGATCAGATGAAAGGAAATTCTGCATCTGAATTTCTAATGGGCTTTGAAATACATTGTTTTTTTGCATGCTCAAATACATATTCAGCATAAAGAAAGACCTATGATTCAAAAAAAAATGTTACCTGTATTCCCATGTTTCAAAATTTTACTGGAATCTATTGGCAATGTCTAAGTAATCTGTGTTATGATGACCTGGTTGACAATATAGAGATAGTCAGAATTTATGTTTTTTTTTTCTTTAAAACACCAATTCTGAATAATGGCAAATTAAATTGATTTTCTTACTCAAAATCCACATTACCTTCCATGTTTATTTTCTTTTTAAAAACTAATTTCAACTATAATAAACCCACATATAATAGGATCGTCTTAAAGAGAAAATTAAATCAGAAGGTAAAAGGAAATCTGTCCTTCTAGAATCAGAGCATGTATATTCCATAATACATTTCCTTCTAGATCAGTGGTCTGTGAAGCCTTGTTCCCATATTCAGGGTGGTCTCCTGAGTGTCCTATGAACTAATGCCATGTGGTGGTAATATTTATACTTTGACAACATCTGTATTTGGTGTCTGGCATAAATTAGTAATGCATTTCTTGCTCTCATCAAAAGTAACTTCACATTTCTTATTAATCTCAGTGACATTTATCTGACAGTGGAAACTGGGAGAAGTTACTAAGTAAAATAGTTGGTTTCATGGATTTTTAAAAAATATTTTTATTGTGCTAAAATACACACGACATAATGCCATTTTAACCATTTTTACATTAATTAGGTGGCATGAATTACATTCACTCTGTTGTACCACCATTACCACTGTCTGTTCCCCAAATTATTTCATCACCCCAAATAGAAATTCTGTACCCACTAAGGAATAACCTCACAGTGCCTCCTCTCTTCAGCCCCTGGTAACCTCTCATCGACTTTCTGTCTCTATGAACTTGCCTATTTTGAATATTTTGTGTAAGTGGAATCTTACAATATTTTCCTTTTCGTGTCTGGATTATTTTCCTGAGCTTAGTGTTTCTTCCCTACTTCCTTCGCATAATTTTTCTTTGTTTTTTCTCCCTTAGCATAATGTTTTCAAGTTTCATTCATGTTGTAGCATGTAACAGAATTTCATTCATTCTTATGACTGAATAATATTCCATTGTATGGATACTGCATTTTGCTTATCCATTAATCTGTCAGTGGACACTTGGATTGTTTCTACCTTTTGGCTATTGAGAATAGTGCTGCAGGGGCGCCTGGGTGGCGCAGTCGGTTAAGCGTCCGACTTCAGCCAGGTCACGATCTCGCGGTCCGGGAGTTCGAGCCCCGCGTCAGGCTCTGGGCTGATGGCTCAGAGCCTGGAGTCTGTTTCCGATTCTGTGTCTCCCTCTCTCTCTGCCCCTGCCCCGTTCATGCTCTGTCTCTCTCTGTCCCAAAAATAAGTAAACGTTGAAAAAAAAAATAGTGCTGCAGTGAACATTGGCATACAAGTATCTTCTTGAATCCCTGTTTTCAGTTGTTTTGGGGCATATACTTAGGAATGAAGTTGTTAGTTCATGTGGTAATTCTATGTGTAGCGTTTTGAGGAACCATTGAACTGTTTTCCAAAGTGACTGTATCGTTTTACATTCCCACCAGCAATTTACAAGGGCCTGATTTTTCTACATCCTTGCCAACACTTATTTTCTGTTGTTTGTTTGTTCTTTTATTCATTAATTTATTTATAGCCATCCTATTAAGTTTGAAGTGGTATCTCATTGTGGTCTTGATTTACATTTCCCTAATGACTAATGATGATGGACATTTTTTAATGTGCTTGTTGGCCATTTGTATATTGTCTTTGGAGAAATGTTCATTCAAGTCCTTTGCCCATTTTTAAATTGGTTTGTCTTTTTGTTGTTGAGCTGTAGGAGTTCTGTACATATTCTGGATATTAAAACTCTACCCAATATGCTATTTCCAAATATTTTCTCTCATCCTATAGTTTGTCTTTTCATTTTCTTGATGGTGTCCTTTGATGCACAAAAGTTTTTAATTTTAATGAAGTCCTGTTTATCTCTTTTTTGTTATTGTTGCTGCCTGTGCTTTTAGTGTCATATACAAGAAACCACCCCCAAATCTAAACATGAAGATATGACCCTATGTCTTCTTCTAAACATTTTGTACTTTTGGCTCTTAGATTTAGGCCTTTGAACCATTTTGAATTAACTTTTGTGTATGGTATAAGGACTTTGTGGATTTTTTTTTAACTAATAAAGAGTAGATTTTAAAATGTTTTTGGTAAAGAGAACCCTTGTACACTGCTGGTGGGAATGTAAATTGGTACAGCCCTTAGAGAAAATAGTATTGTGGTTCCTGAAAAAATTAAAAATAGAACAACCACATGATCCAGCAATCCCTCTTCTGGCTATTTATCTAAAGGAAATGAAGTCAGGATTTCAAAGAGGTATCTGCACTCCCATATCCATCGCAACATTATTAACAGTATCCAAGACATAGAAACAATGTAAGTGTCCATTGATGGATAAATGGATGAAGAAACACACATACACATACACGCACACACACCCTGGCATATTATTCAGCCACAAAAGAGAAGGAAATATTGCCTTTTGCAAATACATGGATGGACCTTGGGGTCATTATGCTAAGTGAAATAAGACAAATACTACATGTGGAATCTAAAAAAGCTGAATTCATAGAAAGAGAGCAGAATGGTGGTCGCCAGGGGTTGGGGGGTGGAGGGAAAGAGGAGATAATGGTCACAGGGTACAAAGTTCCAATTAGAAGGTAAATAAGTTCTGGAGATCTAATGTACCAGCATGATGACTGTAGTTAACAATGAATAGTTACAGTTAACTGTATTGTATACTTAAAAGTTGTTAAGAGTAAATCTTAAATGTTCTCATGACACAAACAACAAATGATAACTATGTGAGGTGATGAGGTGTTAACTAACTTTATTGTGGTAATTATTTCATAATACATCTGAACCTAGAACAACACAGGAGTTGGGGCACTGACCTCCTCTGAAGTTGAAAATCTGTGTATAACTTTTGATTCCCCCAAAACTACCATACTAATAACCTCCCACCGACCAGAAGCCTTACCAATAACATAAGCAGTTGATTAACACATAGTTTATATGTTATATACTGAATTCCTATGATAAAGTAAGCTAGAGAAAAGAAAATGTTATTAAGAAAATCATAAGGAAGAGAAATAAATTTACCAGTACTGTACCATACAATAAAAAAATCCACATATAAAGGTACTCACATAGTTCAAACATGTTCAAATGTGTGTTGTTCAATGGTCAAATGTATATACATGTATCAAATCTTTACATGTACGTTAAACTCGTATAATGTTATATACCACTTATATTTCAATAAAGCTGGAAAAAATGTTTTTGAGAATCATTACTATAACAGATAAATATCCCCAAAGTATATAACTTAAAAATATATATCAAATTGATTTATGGATTCCATCTACAAAACACAACTTTTTTTTTCCATTAAAAAAAATCCAAAAAGGAAATGTAGAATTTAATTTAAAGAAAAAAAAAATCAGGGGCACCTGGGTTGCTCAGGTGCTCAACCAGATGTTGGTTAAGCATCTGACTTTGACTCAGGTCATGATCTCATGGTTTATGAGTTTGAGCCCCATGTCAGGCTCTCTGCTGTCAGCACAGAGCCCGCTTTGGATCCTCTGTCTCCCTGTCTCTCTGCCTCTCTCTTGTCTCAAAAATAAATAAACATTAAAAAAAAAGAAAGAAAACACATTCATTAAAAAAATAATCAGAAATTGTCCAAGAAAACAACAAAGCAAATCAATTCCTGACAAGAGTTTTGCATCTTAATGATCACATTTATTAAAAGAGTTCAAAATAAATAAATAAAAATGGTCTTTAGCTTAAGAATTTTTGAGCTATCTGAAAATCAACTCATTACAGGGGTGGAAAAATCCTTGGTCATTTCTTAATAACAAAATTTACGCAAGTTTCTCTTTTGAATATCTTCTGCATTTAAAGAGGCAAGCATACAAAGTCTCCTACATTCCATAGATAATAAATTCTTTGTTTCACCCAACTCTTAGTGGAGGGGCTACAACCAGTACAACGCCATCTCCCTGGAAAAAGAGCATCAGTATATTCTGTTTTATTGATTCATATACCTCTTTATATGTTTCCTCATAAATTTCTATAGTAGTCACAGTTTCTTCCACATGTCAGTATATTTAAATGCTGATCGTAAGTATGTAATCTGCCTCGGAGCTCTCTGTTTTTTCTTTAAAAAATTTTTTTTAAAATGTTTATTTAGTTTTAAGAGACAGAGAGTGCGAGCAGGGAAGGGACAAGAGGGAGACACAGAGTCCAAAGCAGGCTCCAGGCTCTGAGCTGTCAGCAGAAAGCCTGGCAAGGGGCTCAAACTCACTAACTGTGAGATAATGACCCGAGCCAAAGTCAGATGCTTAACCGACTGAGCCACCCAGGCGCCCCTGTTGTTTCTCATTTTCACATAAATTCGCTCATCCAGACTGAGCCTGATGAGATCCAGGGGCTCTTCTACAGTGCTGCTGGTTTGTTGCTGGTCCATGTTGTCCGCCATGTTTCCCAAAACACAACTTTTAAAATGGGTTCTTGAATATATATTATATTCACTGACTATCTTCAAAGGCAAATAAGAAAACTCTCCAAACTATTTCTTTAGCAGCTATCATCAGGAGATACTTTTAAGCAAAAACCACTCACCTTATGTAATAGTCATATATTGCATGAACTATAACCAGTGTGAATCTTTAAAGTGAGAATTTCAGCTTATGAATGAAGAATTTAAATATAAGCTATTATTTAGGATGATAAGTGCAAAGGAAAAGGACTGGTCTTATACAGCTAAACATGTTGTTTAGCTGAGATTCTTTGAGGAGATTCTTACCATCCCCTAAATATCATGTGTTACCTTGTAAGGAAACCAGACGTTAGATACCTTTTCTTTAAAATACTGACAACCCGTGGTGGAAATAAATTTTAAAAATATATTATCATAGAATTATTGAAACAAATCAAGTCATTTTTAGAGAGTTGCTCTAAGAAACCTTATGTCTATCTTTTAGAAAACCATTGATATATGTAGAAATTATCAATGTTCATATGGGGTGGCAAATCTAGATCTTATACCCCAAATGTTTAGCCACTCTAACTTATTTAACATTCTTCTCAGTAAAAGCACTGTCATCATCATCCTGTTTTTGCATATGTGCCTCACATTGTCTCAGTAGCAAAGTTGAGGCAGGATCGGAGTACATCCAAGGAAGGTTACAAAAGCAGTTCTTGATTTTGGCTGCACATTAGAATCACCTGCAGTGTTAAACACATATACATATGCGTGTGTGTGCGTATATATATATATATATATATACGCACACACATATATATATAATCATATTTGTGAATATATTCATTAAATATATATCTTATATACGCTGATCATATATATATATAGATTATATATATATGCACACAGTGATTATATATATACAACACAATGCATATTCAGAAATCATATATATATATATACATCAATTTTATATTTACACATGTATGTGCATTTGTACACGCACACACACGAACACACACAAACATTAGGTAGGGATAGGTACCAAATATATCATGCTTGGGCCCCACCCTCAGAGATTCTAATTAAATTCATTCAAGAGCAGCTTAGAGGGGAGGTAGTTTTGAAACCTTGCCAGGAAATTCTAACATGCAGCCAGGGTGAGAACCATTGTGCCAGATAAAAGGTAACAAAGGGAATCAAATAGTAATAAATAGTAAGAATACTATGAAGCCACATATCTGGTGTCTGAAACATGGCCTGCTCTTCAGACCTTGCAGACTACTGTCTTTCTCAAGGTGTCAATAATCATTCTAACATATACTAGGAAGAAGCCCAGGCCTAGAAACCCTCCCTTTTTAAGAGCTGGAGCTAGATTCACCTTCACACTTCCACTTTCTTGTCTGAGGACCTGCCTTGTCTCTAATGTCTGCCACTGGAATGTTTAACCTCTTTAGAGGAGAATAATCCAACCATTACCCATCACAGAAAAATCATTATCTGTAGCCTTGTATCTTACCTGTCCTATTTCTGCTTAGCAGCAGGTACTAAAGGCCTTCAATCTGCAGACTCAAGTCAACCCTACTCCTGAACTGAACCTAACCAAACTTGGTGATGTATTGGGAAGTCCATGCTCACCAATGGACAGGGCTTAGAGTGAACCTTAATAATATCGGTTAACTACTATTCTTAACCTACCAATCTGGATGCCCTGAATATAGCATCAGCCCACGTGTGGCTTTTTGTATACTAGGATTCAGCTGGTGGACTTCCCCTTTAAAGCACCAGTCCTGGAGCCTGGAGCTGGTTAGTTCCCATGGCCCTGGTAGAATATATTCATGCCTGGATGACCTCCCCCAATTCGTGTCACTGTGTGCCCAAGGTAGAGATCCCAGAATACCACCTTGCTGAACTGCCTGGACGATTTTAGCTCTCCACCCATTAATCCAAGTTACTTTGTGAGACATCTTAGTAAGGTGTTTGACTTTCTGCCCCATTAACACACAGTAAACAAAACAAAACAAAACCCAGGGTCCGGAATATACGTGAGTCTCTCTGCACATGTTAGGGAAGAACAGCTTCTGGAACAAACTGGATTCCTCTGACTTGGCAGATGGAGGCTTCAGGGTCCTGAAGAAAGGGTGGTAGGATGGTAGTGCACACTAAGTTGGTGAATGGTGGGTGAACTATGCATGTCACACCTGTAACTGTTTGGGAGACACATAAATTATCACTGGTATTGATAGTAGGGGTCTGGACATTGAACAGGACGTTGAATATCCAGGGAGGGTGAAGGACGGTAAGCGCTTCCTGAAAGGAAAGTGCAAGTCAGCATTGAACCTGGCCATCTTCTGTGTCCAGTTGGCGGCAAGGAACTCGTGCTGGGAAGGTGGGGGTGGGTTGCAGAGGGAAGTCTTGGGAATTATGTCTGCAGTGAGAGACAAACCTGAGTGAGAAGGAGTTGATTACATTTTCTTTGCTTTTGGCGAGGCTTTCTGTGAAGCCTTGGTCAAAGTCTCCTGCAACTGTTTTTGTCTTCATGAGTCATAGGAGAAAGGTTGAGTAGATAGCATATATATGTCATTACATAAGGACTACATTAACAGATGCAGAGTAAGTGGGCACGCACTTCCCAATCATCGCTCTGACTTTCCACAGGTGAGGTCACTTAGACTCTTAGTTCTTTCTTTTGTAATGAAGAGCATTCTTTTTTTTTTAATGTTTATTTATTTATTTTGAGAGGGAGAGAGAGAGAAAGAGTGAGTAGGGGAGGGGCAGAGAGAGAGGGAGACAGAAATTCCCAAACAGGCTCCACACTGTCAGTGCAGAGCCCAATGTGGAGCTGAAACTCACAAACCGTGAGATCATGACCTGAGCCAAAATCAAGAGTTTCCCCAGGCACCCCATGAAGAACATTCTTTAAAAAGACAGAGAAAACCCCACACTTTAAGGCTGAGCATTGCCATCACATAAAAGGTCTTAAGGTGCATGTTCTGTCAGGATCAATGGGAAAAACAGAGCTGCTGTGCGTGACTTACTAAGGCGGTTACACTTACCCCTGTGGGAGCTGGTAGGGCAGTCGAGGGTGTTGGACCTGAGGTTATTATAGGTCAACCAGACCATCAGGAAGGACAGGTGGAAGTGGACAAGAGCAAAGACAATCTGAAATCTATGAGGATGGATGCAAATCTATTTCCACCTCTAACTCCAACCTTGGCACTATGGGTGTCCTGCGGGGGAAGCTGGTGCCTTTTGCCTCAGACAGAGGTGTGCTGTTCTGAGAGAGAGCACTCAGAGAAGCTGAAGGAAGACATTTGGTGGGAGCTGGAGGAGCTTCCAGTTGGTGCTACCCTGCGTAGATCAGTGACAGTGTGCATGAGCTGCCACGAGCTCCGGCACCTTGCACTGACCTCCAGTGGGTAAAAATGTATAGGTGCTGTTTCACTTCTTTCAAATATCATGCAAAAGGTCTCTCATGGCAAATGCTAGCCTGGAATTTTAGAGAAAAGAGAATGTTGGGAAATTTAGTTCCAGCTTTGCTGAGTCAACAAAGTCAACAAGTTATCACAATGCACTTTCCTAGAGAGCTCAGTGTATTTGTTGTCGCTAACACTTTTTCTCCCTCACCAGTTGTATTGGGTTACCCATCAGTTCTGTTAATTCTTCCTTTTTAGTTGCTCCTATTCTCACATTTCTATCATGATTGTAGGTCATGTTGGGGCTGTTTTCCTGACTTAGTTCTCTTTTCTCTTTAATTCATTCCAATGACTGTCCCTTGTCATGTTCCTCATTGCCAGAATCCCTACTTTGTTAACCTGTTTTGACACTCAGAACCCCAAAATGGGGACCATGATTTTACTAGACTTCTGAGGGACTTGTATGTTGTCTCCAAAGCTCAGGCCACAACTCTTATCTATATGTCTTCTTCCTGAGAGAAGAGTATACATCCCTGTATTGTTGAACTCAGGCATGGCTTTGTGACTTGCTTTGACCAATAAAATGGTGGAAGGAGGGTAGCTGTCGAGCTTGGTAGCTTGCACCAGTTACCAATCCCAGGGTAGTAGAACACCATACATCAGTTATCAATCCCCAAAGAGGACTCTAAAGACTTCTGCCTACTGCATCTTGGTCTCAGAACTGCCAAGGAAAACATAACAACATCAAGCGCTGGATGGAATGATGCTCTACTTACATAGAGAAGAGAAAAGCAAGATCATTTTGAATAGTGGCTACTTGTCCCCCCATGACCAGTGATTTTCTCCTGAGGCCAAGCAGGGAAATTCACCAAGGCACAGCCCTCTTGTGCTGTAGTGGAAGGACCCCTACTGCCCTCCCCATGGAGGACAGAGATTGTGGTGAAGTTGGTGCCACTTGAAGTACACACTTTAAGTGGAACAAAGGAACAGTATTGAGCCTGAAACAAGGGAAGATATTCCCATTCAAGGCGATAAACCCAGGATAGGTTTTGTGGGTTCTTTATCTCTTGGTAAGGAAGTGTTACAGGCCAAGTGGGAGCCTTGTGTTGTTCACTGGGGGTCAAAAGACTGCAAACACAAGACTTCCCCAATAGCACTGATGTTTGATGTGGGCATTTGTGAACAGCAAGAGCTTCACGTGTTCTCTGTTGTCTGCCACACCACCAGCAATTTTCTGGATAGAGGCTGCTCCCTCAGTGTGGGTCACAGAGTGAAGACAGCATGCAGCAGACCACAGCTGACCCCCAATGGATGCGAAACATGAACAAGATATAAAGTTGTCAGTTAATCTATGGAGATGGGAAGTGGGCAAATTCAAGAGCTATGCCTACAATGGATGGAACTTGGTGATGGATTGGATGTTGAGATAGAGAGAGGTGTCATGGATGACTTCCATGGATTGCATAAGTGGATAGATGCCAGAGCAATTCACTGTGGTCACAAGTGTTGCAGAGGATGCAGGGGTTTGATAATTGGTAGTATTGATGTCTGCTGAAAGTCACTGAATTGTAAAAGCAGGTGAGCCAGGAGTTCTGAGTAAACATTTGCATGAGCTACATGAGACTTGAGAGCCTGGAAACTCTAAACACCCAGTGGCAGTGGGCCAATTGCAGGAAATTGGTAAGGCAGGCAGGGGAAGCTCAAGTGCTAAATTCTGGGTTGGTATGGTGTAAGGCAATTGTGTTGGTCCAATAGGCCATTAGGATATAACACAGGGTATCTTTCCTGTGGCCACTTGAGCCCGGAAATACCCACTTGGGTTAAAGCAAAACTGTCCCAGGCTGCAGCTAGGGACACATCAGATGAAAAGAGCTGTGAGGCTAAGATTCAGAGACAACATACAATTCTTGGGTAGTTTGGTAAAATCATGGTCCCCTGTCTTTGTGGTTCTGAGTGGCAAAGCAGGATAACAAAGCAGGGATTTAGGCAAAGAGTAACATGACACCACTCCTATCTCTTCCATACGAAGCTTGAGCAATGTTTTTAGAATGTAATGGATCATATCACTCACCTGCTTGAAGAGATCAATGGATCTCTTTAAGCTTAAAGACAACCTCCAAACTTGGCCTGCAAGGTCTTTTGTAGTCTGACCTTTGCCTTCCTCTCCAGTCTCAACCTGTACCATGTTCCCCTTGTGCTTTGAACTGTAGCCACAGTGAGGTTTGTTTATTCCTTCAAATTTACCATATTCCCATAGGGCCTCTGCATATGATGTTTTTCCGTTTCTGCTTCATCTGGTCAGCTCCTACTCAACCTTTAGCTTTGACCTCAATTTTTATTTTCCTTAGGGTATCTTCTCATTGTTCTGATTGGGTTAAGTTCCTTTATTACGTATTCCCATGGCCCTTATCAAAGTTAACTTTTAATTTATTTGTAGTTATTTAACTAATATCTGTCTCTCCACAATACTGTATGTTCTAAGGCAAGAGTCAACACATTGTTTTTCCTGTAAAGAGCCAAATAATAAATAATTTGGACTTTGTGGACCATAAGTCTCTGTTACAACTACCCAACCCTTCTATTGTAGTGCAAGAGCCACAGACAAAATGGAAGCAAATATAAGTGACTGTGTTTCAATAAAACTTTATTTACAAAAATAGGTGGTGGACTTTATTTTGTCCACAGCTCTGAGACTTGCCGACATCTAATCTAGGACTTTAGACATTGTCTGTTTTGCTTACCGTTTTACCCTAGGTCCTTAGCACATTGCTTTGTACACAGCAAGTACCAATAAACTGTTGCTAAATGAATAAATGAATTCTGTCCATTGCTGTACAGACTTTGGCCATTCTGTCTTCCCCATATTTATTCAAGCCATATTTATATCCTACCAGGAATACCTTCTCCCAATACCAAATTGGGTTTTTCTTCTCAAGATGCTTCTTTTTAACCACTTTTTTCATAAAGCTATCCATGATTAGTTTCCAGTGCTGGGATTCTGAACTCTAATAGAAGTAATTTTTTATACAAGTAACTTGACTGAACACCCTTAAAGTAGGACTCTACAGTTTAACAAGCTGTTTCCCAAGTTTGGCACTTTGGGCCAAAGTCTCTTGAGTCCTGCTTGTGTCTGAGAAGTGAGAGAGGGGAAAACCAGTGGGAACCAAATACAAACAATAAGTTGACAAATTATCCTACTGCATATGTGTCAACAAGAATGCCTTATCCTGGTACTTGTGCTGGGGTAGGATGTGAGCCCACAATGCAGAAGTTGAAGACGGCATCGCTGAGGAGACAACATCTAAGGTAATTACTTAAAAAAAATCCACATGTTACTTACATTTGGGTTAGGATAATACCAAGACCTTACTTTAGTTTCCTCTGTCCCCAAATTTCATTATGAAAAATTTTAAACATAAAGGAGGTTTGAAAAAACTCAAGGAACATCTGAATACCTACTATGTAGATAAAACAATTGTTAACATGTTGCTATACTGGCTTTATCTTCTCTTTACATATTTCTGATCCATTTGGAAGTAAGTTATAGACATCAAGCATTCCATCTTAAATAATTCATGTGCATCTTTTAAAAGTAGAGGCATTCTACTACATAACCATTATACCATTAGCAATACTTCCTACTATGATCTAATATCCAGGCCATATTCAAATTCTCCAATTATCCCTCAAACTGTCTTTTATAGCTGTATTTTTAAAAAATATGATCCAACCCATTTGGCTATTAAGCTAGTCTGATCCCTTCAAGCAAAATAGGAATTCTTGAATATAAAATACATAAAAAGTCCCAAATAGGGAAAGCAGGTGCAAAAACACAGGGCATGTTTTGGGAGAAGAGCAGAGTAATATTCTATGATCCAACAACACACAGAATTGGTGGGAAATGACTTTGGAGGTGTATAAAGAACCAGATCATGATTGATCTTCAATATTACTCAAAGGAACTTTGAATTCATTCTTCTGTTGAGGTGGGTTTTACCACCCTATAAAATTTGACAGTGTCAGGACTGAATACTCAACTGTAGGAGCAATCTCACCAACATGAGATTCATTACCACTAGTCTCCTTTTCACCCAGCTTATTTCACTACAGCATTTTAGATTGTTGTATTTTTAAAGTAGCCCTCTTTAACTATTGGCTTCTAACTGACCAAGTCCACGTCTTTTTCACAAGATGGGGGTAGCTTATTGTCAAAGGGAGAGCTGAGCATATTCTTCCACCAAGGGACTGATTTGCCTCCTCAAAGAGCACTCTGAGAGTCCTAGGCAGCCGAAGGCCACAGGGGAATTTGACGCCTTTCTCTGCCCTCTGGAAGCCTGTTGCAGGTGTCTCCATCACGGCCTCTCTACAGCTGGAATCTATGCTGTGCTGGTCATTTATATGGATGAATATTTGCCTTTTCTGATGTGAAAGTGGAAGTTCTTTGAACCAGCTACAATTAGATTACCATTGTTGTGAAAACCACATATAATTCAGCATCTTTTCCTTTTATTTATAGTTTAGGACTTAAAGGCCAAGGGAAGTTAAATTACTTCTCTAAGGTCACAGTACAAGACAATGCTTATAACTACCATCAGTGGGTGCACAGCTATGTGTCAGTCACTGAGCTCTGTGTTTTACATACAGTATCTCTCTGATAGGGTTACCTGATGAACTTTCCTGGTGTCAAATGTGCAGGGAACTGGTGGTTGCTTTATGTCGCTATATCTGCTTTGACATTCCTCATGGTCCCCTGATCCTTGAATAGCTGTGATGATGTCCACTCACTACTATTTCAGTCATTTCCTTCCCATGACTTCCAGGGGTTCCTGGATGGCTCAGTCAGTGGAGCATGCAGATCTTGATCTTGGGGTTATGAGTTTGAGCCCCACATTGGGTGTAGAGATTAATAAAAAATCTTGGAGCACCTGGGCTCAGTTGGTTAAGTGTCCAACTCTTGGTTTTGGCTCAGGTCATGATCTTATGGTTCATGGGACTGAGACATGTGTTGGGATTCTCTCTTTCCCTCTCTCTCTTCCCCTCCCCTGCTCACACACTCATGTGAACACACTCGTGCATTCTCTCTCTCTCTCAAAATAAACAAATAAACATGAAAAAAAACCTTAATGTGGTATATCTGTATATCTATATCTATCTATATAATGGAATATTGCTCAGCCATTGAAAGAATGAAATCTTACCATTTGCAATGACGTGGATGGAGCTAGAGTACATTTTACTAAGCAGAATAAGTCAGTCAGAGAAAGACAAATAGCATATGATTTCACTCATGTGTGGAATTTAAGAAACAAAATAGATGAACATATGGGAGGGGGGAAAAGGGGAAAGGGAAAGAAAACACAAGAGACCACTAACGATAGAGAGCAAACTGAGGGTTGACAGAGGGAGGTGAGTGGAAGATGGGCTAGATGGATTATGGGTAGTAGGAGGGCACTTGTTATGATGAGTACTGGGTGTTGTATGTAAGTGATGAAAACTAAATCCTACTCCTGAAACCAATATTGCCCTGCATGTTAATTAACTAGAATTTAAATAAAAATTTGAAGAAAAAAAATCGTGTCACAACACACACACACACACACACACACACACAAAGTATAACTTCTTTTTTTTAAAGTTTATTCATTTCGAGAGAGACAGAGAGAGTGAGTGGGGGAGGGGAAGAGAGAGAGGGAGAGAGAGAATCCCAAGCAGGCTCTGCACTGTCAGCATGGAGCCCAATGCAGGGCTTGAACCCACGAAATGAGAGACCATGACCCCAGCTGAAACCAAGAGTTGGACACTCAACTGATTGAGCCACTCAGGCACCCCCACAGAGTATAACTTCTAATTATAGTTCCTTCTGGTAAAAGCTTAGACTCTTGTATTTTCTTTTTCTTCCTCTCTTCTCCCAAGAATGGCTTCTGGATGTTTGGATCAGGGCAAAAACAAAGGATCCTTGAGTCCACACTGTCTTATGTTGGGCTTCTCAGAAGTAGTCTCTGGAGGGAGTAATCAGGGGGCCTCTAAGGTGCTGGTGATAGAAAAATCCTTTATATAATCTAGGTAGTCATTCACTGTGTTCATCATTAGAAAATTTATCAAGATGTACACCTCTTTGTATACTTTCATGTATGGATGCTATATTTCAAAAATTTTATCTATATATTTTTTCTGGATATGGATATAGAAACAAGCAACTTATGGATATAGGATATATGGATATAGTATATGAATATAGGAACATCCAATTTTTCTTTAACATTTTGTGCTACAACAGTATCTTTAAAATAATAACTTTGTTGGCATATAATTCAAAAAAACATAAAATTTACTTTTAACATGTACAATTCAGTGGTCTTTAGTATTCAGTGTTGTTTAACCGTTATCATTATTTAATCTCATAACATTTTCATCACCCCCAAAAGAAACCCTATACCTATTATCAGTCACTCCCCATTCTCTCCTTCCCCCAGTCCTGGCAACCACTCATCTACTTTATGTCTCTATGGATTTGCCCCATTTGATCATCATACAACATGCAGTCATTTGTGACAGATATCTTTCACTTATGGGAATTGTTTTCAAGGTTCATCCATATTACAGCATGTATTAGTAGTATATATACTATATTACAGCATGTTCATCCATATTACAGCATGTATTAGTATGTATATATACATATAATACATTTCATTTATCCATTCATCAGTTGATGAACATTTAGGTTGTTTCTGGTTTCTGGTTTCTGGCTATTATGAATAATGCTACTATGAACATTCATGTACAGGTTTTTACGTGGACATTTATTTCTATTTAACCAAGTAGAAATTTAAACACATGATAAGACAGTCTTCCATTTTATCTTTCAGATCAAAGAGGAAAATCAAGCCAGCCATTACAAAATATTTAGAAATACATGACTATTACATTAACATTATATCGAAATTCACAATGTTACATCAAAACTGCACTAAGAGGAAAATTCATAGACTTAAATGTTATACTGAAAAGGACAAAAATAAATTAATTAAGCATTTATCTCAGGAAACTCAAAAAGCATGAGAAACCAGTAAGAGAGGAGAAGGAGGAGCCCACCAAATAAGGGTGCAATTTCAGGCAAAAGCAGGTGGATGGTAACTTCAACCTGATCCTGCAGGGGAACTCTGTAGTCTTAAATTATTTCTCACAGCAGTTCCATTTTAAGGACCTGAAGTGAAAGATTGGACTTTCCTATTCCCTTCACATAACCCTCTCCCTCATCAATCATTGCCTAAGGTCTACTCCCATGACACTTCTAGCTCTAGGGGACAAGTGCATAAAGCTGCTTTAGCAGCCTAATTGTGTACCTCCAAAGAAGAGTTTCAGGTATAGGCATTGGAAGCAAAAGCACGTGTGTGTGTGTTGGGGGGCGGGGGTTGGTGTTGGTGCACACAGAACCTGTAAAGGGATCCAAGAGGGTCTGGGCACAGCACTGACAGTGTCCATTTCATCGTGTCTTCTGGCTCATCTGATGTCTGTAGAATTGTCATTTGTCTACCTGGTAGGCCAAGAGAAGAGACTAAATCACACAAACTGATAAAAGGGTAGATTGTGTAACTGAGTCTAGGAAATACTTAGGACCTGGAAATCTCCCACATGTGACCATCTACTGTATAACCTGTGCACCTACAAGCATACTTATTTATTTGGCCTTGCCATGGTTCACGTTGGCACACCGTCCCCTGGTCATGGTTTAGGCACTTTACCACATGGTCTCTGCCATGTGGTGACCTTGTCCTTTGCCATGGTCATTTCCAGAAAGCCCTTTGACTCTCATCTCAGTTTCTTTTCCATCTCCTCTTGGGGGCATGGAAGAACTTTCAAGTTGTATCCATACCTTACTTAGACTCAGAAAAAATTAACCCTGGCTCTCACTCCGCCTAATCTTGTTCTTGTTTGACTTTAATGGGGCTGTATCTGAAGCTGGAGTCAGGGAACCCTGTGAGGCAGTGTTTTCCCATGCCTTAAAATTGCATTTGGAAAAATCCCCTCTGGTCTTCATTTCCTTCAACTCTCAAACGTGCCATTTCCAGAAGAGATCATCTTCTTCCTCTTGTGTTTCTCCCTTTGTATGAGAAGCAGCAAGTATTGGGCTTTTCATTTCCTATACATAATATCCTCATTACCTAGGGCATCCTCTTTTCCCATGGCCTTGGCCAAATGTGGAAGGATACTTGTCTTCACTGTGGAAAACACTCTGAGACTTTATACAGAGTCAGCTTCTCTCTTGATAAGTTAAAAGGGGAGAGATAAGGGAACTTAGAAATTCCTATTCTGTTGACAAGGCCTAACTTTTAAGTCTAGCTGCATATTTAAAATTCTATTTTCCAAGTTACTTATAGCTGAAAGCTATAGCTTTCTTTTTCTTTGCATTCCTGTTTAACAATCCTAATCCCCTCCAACGCAGATAGATGCCCCAGGCTGCCTCAAGAACTGTCTTAAGCAGAAACTGTAGAGAAAAACACGTTATGTTGTTATTAGAGCAGTACAGTTCTGACCCAATATTCTGACTTACAACTTAAAGGTTGGTAACACGTTTTAGGTTCCATCTAAACAGACACCAACTCAAATAGTTCTCTATTGATTTTTCCTTTGGCCTCAGACTCCAATATGGCTTTGCATGGTACTGTTACCAACCCAGTCTTTCTTTAATATTTCAGCATTTTGTTCATTATAGATATTTTTGCATTGATTTTGACTTTTAAAAATTATACATGAAACTATTAAATATCTTGATTGCTGAGTTTTTAGTACTTTGCACCTGGTCCCAGCTCTCTTGTTCTCAGATCCAACTCCACCAAACCTTATCTCATGTCACTAAATACATTCAATATATTTTTTAAAATTTATATCTCACTTTTCTTTACCATTCTCATGACCTCACCATTAGAATAATCTATGTACATGTCTTAGTATCCACTCTCTTTCCTTCAATTGTAAGCCACTTGAGGTTGGAATCTCCTGTGATTCACCTTTGCCTCCTTTTAACGTCTACTAGAGTAACTTGTACAATAAAGGTTTAAGGAGTAAAACACATTCTGTTTCATAAGGAAGGAAAACGTAAAATATGCTTTAGAAAAATTTATATCAGAGGGGCACCTGGGTGGCTCAGTTGGTTGAGCGACCAGCTTCGGCTCAGGTCATGATCTCGTGGTTTGTGAGTTCAACCCCACGTCAGGCTCTGTGCTGATAGGTCACAGCCTGGAGCCTGCTTCAGATTCTGTGTCTCCCTTGCTTTACCCCTCCCCCACTCATGCTCTGTCTCTCTCTGTCTTCCTTTCTCACAGAAGTGAGTAAACATTAAAAAAACAAAAAGAAAAAAAAGAAAAATTTATATCAGAATGGTTAAAGGTTTTTAATTTTTTTTAACATTTTTTTTTTATTTTTGAGAGACAGAGCATGGCTGGGGGAGGGGTAGAGAGATAGAGGGAGACACAGAATCCAAAGTAGGCTCCAGGCTCTGAGCTGTCAGCACAGAGCCCAACACGGGGCTTGAACTCATGAGCCATGAGATCATGACCTGAGCTGAAGTCGGATGCTTAGCCAACCTAGCCACACAGGTGCCCCAGAATGGTTACAGGTTTTTAAAAAACAAGGGTACTTGGATAACTTTTAGGCTATCTTGGAAATTTACTTATATTGAACACCTTGTTCTTGTAGAATGCAATATAAGTGAATTATCATTATATTTCACTAAACTTCTCTCCCCTTACCTTGCTATGACTGATGGTATTCAGAAATGTGTAGAGAAATACACTGAGGAGAAGAGGGATAAAAACCTGAAATTAAATGTTTGCCCTTGATAATCTACAAAAAAAGATAATCC
This sequence comes from Lynx rufus, assembly GCF_022079265.1. Classification (NCBI taxonomy): domain Eukaryota; kingdom Metazoa; phylum Chordata; class Mammalia; order Carnivora; family Felidae; genus Lynx; species Lynx rufus. Next base: position 23,970,775 of record NW_025814867.1, on the reverse strand, counting down.
ACATGCAGACACCCAGGAGTTGATGGTACAATTTATCTTTAAGCAATTTGATACAATGTTGCCACAGGACATGACACAGTAATTTATTTCTAAAATGTTAGATTCTGTTAGTATTTTCAGATCAAACTTTGTTTTCTTCTCAACATAATTGATTACTGCTTTCATTGGGATTTATTTTAAAGTAATTCTGAACCGAAAAACTGCAAGGAAAGTAGAAACTGCACATTTCTCTATTAGGGCAGCTGTGTCTAGAACAGCACAGCAGAATTCTTTTTTTTGCTATTTGATTTCTCTATCTCTTTATTGCTCTATTCATTGTAGAAAGAACTGCAGGTCACACATCAGTCTTTTGAATGAAGATTACTTAGACACACAGACTGAAAACATCCCATCATCAGCAGTAGTGATTTCTTATATGAAACACAGAAATTTGAGGGTACTGTGAATGAATTATGCCTTTTTAGGATACTTTACTTCCCCTACACAGCCAAGTCCTTTGTATGTTGCCTTTCCCCACATACATCAGTTAGCTATTGCTGTATAACAAACAACTTCAAATTTTAATAATTAAAATGACAATCCTGTGCTATTTCTTATGAGTTTATGGATTGACAGGGAAGTTCTGCTAATCTGGAACAGGCTTGGCTAGTTTTGAGTAACTCACTCATAGGTCTATGGTCAGTTGGTAGCTCAGCTAGGGGCCAGCTGGTCTAGGACTCACCAAGATGGGAGCTTATCTTTGCTCCACAGCTTATGTGATTCTTTAGCAGGCAATTCTGGGCTTGTTACCATGGCAATGGTGTGGTTTCAAGACAGAACAAATACATGCAATTACTCTTCAAGTTTAGGCTCCATATTCTCATACTGTTACTTTAGCTGCATTCTGTTGGCCAAAGCAAGACACGACAGTCTGAAAATCTCTGGGATGAGCTTCAGTGTCACATTGCATCAGGTATGGATACAGGGAAGGGAACAATTGAGTTGGGCCATTTTTAGAATCAATCGACCATGCAATGTGAGATGTTCTCGTAAGATTCTATATAACTTGCTTCCCCCTAATTTTTAGATACATTTCAGAATAACATAGAGTTATGCAAAAAAATTCTTACATAATAAATAAAAATTTAAGATTAGATGTGGCTTGCCAAATTCTAAATGGCCCATCAGATTCTTGCCCCTTGGAGTACATTCCCATTATATTGAGTATGAGTAGGATCTGTGGCTATAATGGGATAGTTATTCCCTTGATTATGTTATTTTATATGGCGGAAGTGATAGCATAGCCATTTCCATGGTTATGGGACATTTTCTAAGACTGTCTTTGCGGACTGGGGAAGCTCTCCTTTGGCTTTTAAAGAAATAAGCTGTCATGGTGTAAGAGGGTCTTAGAGGACCGTGTGGCAAGGAATTAAGAGGAATCTCCATGGAGCTGAGATGGCCCCTGATTCACAGCCAGCAATACAGTGGCAACCTCAGTCCTACATCTGCACAAAACTAAATTCTGTCAACAACTATGGATCTTGAGCTCCGTAAAGGAATACAGTCCAGTCATAACCTATCTTGCAGCTTTGTGAGACCCTGAACAGAACTAGCTAAGCTCTGCCCAACTCTTGACCTACAGAAGTAGAGATGATAAATGTATGTTGTTTTAAGCTATAAATTTGTGGTAATTCGGTATGCAGCAATAGAAAACTAACATATCAGGGAGAAAATCCAAATAAGATTTCAAGATCAAGACATAAATTGAAAGTAAGGGCAAAGTTTTGTAGATACCACAGAAAGGGATTTTGGACGCTTATGGAGTTAAAACACAGATTTAATTTTGAAATTCTTGGTGGTCAAAATCAAAGGAAAAATATGAACTTTTATTTATTTTTGAATTTACTTTTGTGTGTAGCATATGATTCCTCTTGCAGACTTAAAAGACATGAGCATCGAGGGGTACATGACTGGCTCAGTGGGTAGAGTATGTGACTCAATCTCAGGGTTGTGAGTTCAAGCTCCATGTTGAGCATGGAGCCTAATTAATGTTTAACAACTGTAGTATCAATTGTTGTCAATCAATATCAATCTGGGGGTAGTAGTTTCAGAAAGTTGCAGCTGATATGCAGGGCTTAGGGCTTAGAAGTGAGCGAGAGATCAAGACTAAAGGATGATTCAACATATGCAGTGTTCCACACTTGTTGCTGGGTTAGAAAGTCAGATGGGCTTGTTTAAAAGGCCTGGTATTCAAGCACAACTGTGGTGAGATTTTTCCAAGAGAGATATAGCAGTTCCCCAGTGGAAAAACCTCACACGTGTTCAAGGCAGAGCAGGGGGGAGGGAGGGGACCAGCTTTAACAACTCCTATCTCTTCTGCTAATCTTGACATCCATCAGGCCCAACTGATGAGGAGTCACTGATAGATTTTAAACTGGGCAATGACCTGATAAAAGAGAGAATACCCTGGCTATGGTCTAGAGAATAGATTTGGGCTGGAGAGTGAGGTGGGGCAGAGGAGGCCAGTAGAAGAATCACCTAGTGACCTTGGTTTGAGATGATGGTACTGGCCATGAGGATGGAAGTAGGTGGAGAGACATTTAAGAGGTGTCTGATTAGTAGGAACACAGGGGGTGATCAGAGATGCAGAATGAAAACTGCAAGACAGTAATGTCACAGACATTTAGGAAGAAATAGTTTCAGAAGCGGTCAACCACAGCAGGTGCTGCCAGGAGGTAAATTACAATGACAGTTGAGATGTTTTCATCACATGTGTCAGTTCAGGGGCGATTTGAGACCTTTAGTAATGAAGGCAGGGGGTGGTGGGATCCAGAGTCCTGGTGAAAGATTAGCTGCAGATAGAAGGGACAAATTTTCCTGGAAATGAGTGAGAGAAAGAAGCAAGGGAGACTTTTTCTTCTCTCTCTCTCTTTTTTTTTTTTTTTTTTTTTAAGGCAGGGGAGGAGAATGGGAAAGGAATTTAATGACATTCCTCCAAGATTTTCCCCTCTTCATCTGTCAAGCAGAAAAAGACGCACTGAGGGTGAGTGAGGACATTCCTTGGGCTGGCCACAGAAATGAGAGGCAAAGATGACCATCACAAGTAGGTCATCTGGTCAATGGTAAGGATCAGCTGTGGCTGCCAAGCATGGTGTTTCTGTATCTCCTCCCCCACCATTAGTTGAGAGTTGCTTCCAGAGTCATTAACTCTTTAGCACTTCTGACTTGCCCTGTATACTCTGGCTGAGTCTCTCCATAGCCAGGAAAAAGTCTTCAGAGATGGAGGTGCAGGTATTCATTGTAGGCAATCTTTGGGGAGATACAGGTGAATGCTGAGGAGGATGAGTGGGGCACCAATAGATGTGGAAAATGTCCAAGTCTGGGGACAAAAAAGGAAAGGTTACGTGGCAGAAAAGGCGTTTATGTGATAGACTATGGGATCTAACCTGGTTAAAGAAGGGAATAAAATTAGGAAGGGGTTGATAGATTGGGAAGGAAAAGGAGAGCTCCTTGGACCTGGATCTCTTAAGGAGGTCAGAGAAGGTCTAAGAGTAGAGAAATAACCAAGAGAGGAAAACTAGTCACTGTGGGAAAAAAAGTTGTATATTAGAGTTAAACTTTTTACAGTTGGTCCGGATATAGGGGAAGACAAGATCACAGCATGATCACAGGAGTGGAGTTGCTGAAATAGAGAAGATGCAGATTATAGGAACTGAAGAGGTTCAGAAGCTGTGAGGCAGGGGTATTGAATGATACTCCCCATAGATATTTATTGGAAAATGTAAGATTTAGTCTGGAATAGTAGACAGTGATCAGGTGCCAATGTTTTGATGATCGTGAAGGAAAGACTAGGGCATAAGTAGTCTGTAAGTTTCTTGAGGGCAAGAGATACCGTCTCTCATCTTGACCACTGTGTTCTAGTGCCTACCCCAGTGTCATGTTGCATAGTGAATTACCTCAATTAGTGGCTTAAAACACTAAACATGTGTCATAGAGATATTGCCTACCAAGGTAGTAGGGAAAGCCAGATGAATTGGGGGAAGAAGAACAGGGCCATAGAAGCATATGAGGGTATGAGAGAGAATTTCTGAGAGTGACAAAAGAGGAGAGAAATGGATGGAAGTATTCACAGGGTATAGAATTTGTGTTAACAGTTTTTCTGCATTGTCCCTTCTTAGAAAGTCAGGGTTGGCTTCCTATAGAGGTTGGCCCTGTAGTAGGCAGCTGTCCTGGGTTTTTAGGACACAGGGCCGACCAAGCTAAAAAATACAAGAACTGGAAGACCATGATTGATTTTCAAAGTTTGGCACTGTTGGTGTTATCGCTGACAGGAGTGGGGTCTACCCCTTATCAGATTCTTTACCTGATCCCAGATAAGCCTGTACCTGGAGGCATTGACTTTGCATAAGAAGCCACAATAACACCTGAATCTAGGATCTGAATTCTTCCCCCCCTTGTCTTACTTCCATTATCTTGGTATCTCAGCACAGGTAAGCTGACTCTCGTTACCAGCTTGCTAAAATCCACCTTCTCAGGCCTTGTTTTGCCTTGGAAATCTTGCCCAGATGATTGGGGCCAAGACAGTCCCTTGAAGACTCTCAGTCTTTGATAGAATTACAACCATGATGGCTTGGAGGCCTGAACTATCTCCTAGTGAAACTATCAGCCAGATCCCTTAGAGCTAGACCTGGGGTGAGGAGCTGTGCACGAGAGAAAGCCTGCAGAGATCAAACATAAGAGGCAAATTCAGAGGACAGAGACTGGAGACAGACCAGGGTCCATGCATTTGCTTCTATAGATACAGGATCACAATGAGAACAGATTAGAAACAAGAATTAGTAATAACCATAATCAATGTTTACCGAGTGTTTACCATGTGCCAGAAGTTGTTCCAAGCTTCCCTGCATATCTAGTTTTGTTTTCACAGGGACATTATGAGGTAGTCCTGTTGTCATACTCACTGATAGATAAGCTTAGCAAGCTTCAGTAATGGCTCATGATTGCATAGCCAGCAAGTAGCAGGGCCAGATTCAAACCAGTGCATTCTCACCCAGAGCATACCTTTCCATCCATTATGCTACCTCCTGAGCTACAGTGGAGAATACTTTTGGTGTTTGGGCGTCTTCTTCACTATCTAGCAGCTTTGATGCAGATCTTGTCTAAAGCTCCAGGCGTCTGTAAGAGGCTTCATGGCATCCATTCTATTTCCATGCCATGGTTTATGGATCCAAATAGAACTTCAGGGATAGTCTCTGTGAAAATCACCTTTGTATTTCAGGTGAGCGCTCCCTCTCTTTCTCTCCATCTCTCTCTTTATGACTCTTTCTCTCTCTCTATCTCTCTAGACAGATTCCCCCCACCCCCAGCCTCTTTAGTTGTATGATGAGAGGCATGATCTTAAACCCTTATAGTTCTGGAACTTTACATCAATTTCAAAGTATTGTCTCCAGACCAGGAACATTAGCCTCACCTGGGAACTCACTAAAACTCTGAAATTTCAGGCCCCTTCCCAGACCTACAGAATCAGAATCTGGGGTGGGGCCCAGCAGTCTGGTTTACAGGATTCTATTGTATGCCACGTTTGAGAATCCCTGGTTTCTATCTCACTGCTTCAGCCATCTGGAGAAAGAATGCCCAATTTGCAATCCCAAGGTTAAAGATTTCAGCAAAGGCCTATGGGCACACCTGGTGTCAGGCCCTCCCCTGCACTGATTAGCTGTGTCCTGAGAGCTGGGTCGTACCATAACCTTACTCATCCCACTACAAAACAACTGGACAGAGGTGGAGTTGAGAGCAGTTTCAGGAAACAGATAGTTAGAAAATAAGTGGAGTGTAGGGGTAATGCTACATGGATAAAACAAAAGAAAAATGAGGGCCATATCTCCATACTATAAATCTGAGAGCCATTACTGTCTAGGTAAAACCTTGACGGGAGTAGTCAGGGAAGTTAATGAGACCCAGGGGCAGCCTGCAGAATCAAGGTCCCTAGTTTCCTAGGGACTGGCCTGGCTAGGGTCACGGTTTAGAGCATTAAACTTCACACTGACTCATTTCTTGTTGCTTTATGTCCCTTTTCCTGGAGCAACCCCCATCCAATCTATTGCCTGCTTTAGAGCCTGGAAGTTGTATTAGTTAGAACGATTCTCAAAGTCAGGTTCCTTTGTCCTCGTGGGCCCCAGACTCTTTCAGGCATTCCACAGGTCAGACTATCTTCGTAATAACACTAAGATTTTATGTGGCCTTTTCACCGGCTTGTATTGACAATCCCACCGATGGTGCAAAAGCGAAGACAGGCAAAATTGCTGGCGTCTCAGCACAAATCAAAGCCGCGATACCAAAATATCGGCAGTGATGGTATTCTTCACCGCCATACGCTTGCATCACATAGATAAAAAAAGTTTCATTTGAGAATTTCCTTGATAAGGAAATAAAGTTTTATTAGATTTATTAACAACGTTAAATCACATTTTATCAGATTTTGACCCATGGGTATGTTTTTGCAACACTCTGGGTGACGGAATGAGAAGTGTACATAAGGCACGGCTGCTGCGTGTGGTTGTCTCAAGGAAAAGGGTGTGTGTGGTTGTTTGAGCTGTGAGATGAATTAGCCCCTTTTTCGCAGAAAACCATTTTTACTTGAGAGAACGACTGATAGACAAGCTATGGTGTTTGGCAGACATTTCCTCAAAAATGAAGAAAGTAAGCCTGTCACTTCAAGGAAAACAACTGACAGTATCTGTTGCCAATGATGACATTTGAGCTTTCAAGTGAAAATTATAATTTTGGAAGACTTGTATCCACCACCATGAGCTCGACAGCTTCTCAATTCTTAAAAACTTTTTTTTTTTTATGAGATACATGGTAATGTTAACCAATGTGATTTTTTGATATTGTATAATGAAATGTGTCAACATTCAGAAGAGCTGCAGGACTCAGCAAACCAATGTATTCAAAATGACCAATTCGTGATGTTACAAAATCTCTAAATTTGAAGTTTGCTTATAGTGAGAGAGACAGAGTGAGTGGGGGTGGGGGGCAGAGAGAGAAGGAGACAGAGCATCCCAAGCAGACTCCATGCTGCCAGTGCAGAGCCTGATGTGGGGCTTGAACTCACGAAACCGTGAGATCATTACCTGAGCCGAAACCAGGAGTTGGATGCTTAACCAGCTGAGCCGCTCAGGTGTTCCCATGGTGTTACAAAATCTTGTGAGGGTAAGAGAGCCATATAAACTATAGACTAAAGGATTTTAATGTGACAGTGTAAAAGTTCAGTGATGTGGTTTCAGATTCCACGTTACAACAAACGTAAGCACTACTTGTCAAGTTTTTGAATAATATCAAAAAAGGAGACCCACAGTTATCTGAAATGCCTATTTAAAATACTCCCTTTTCCATATCTATGTGAGGATTGATTTTCTTCATTTACTTCAACCAAAGTAACAAAACAAAACATAGTGAATGCAGAAGAGGATATGAAAACCCAGATGTCTTCCATTAAGCCAAACACTAAAGAGATTTTCACAAATGTAAAACAATGCCTATTCTTTTCCCTAATTTTTGTTTGGGGGGGAAATACAATTAGTTTTCATAAAAGTGTTATTTATGTTAACATGTAATGGGTTTATTATTGTTATTTTTTAATGAATAAAAATAAAAAGTTCTCAGTTTTAATTTCTAATGTGGTAAATATTGATATATATAATCCATATAAAAGATGTTTGAAGTTGTCAATAATTTTCAAGATTGTAATGGGGTCTAAAGATTAAAAAGGTTGAGAACTGCTGAGTTGGAGTACAGCTTAACTATTGTAAGTAGGAGACTTAGATAGGAAAGGCATGACAAAGTGGTTCAAACAATAGAGAAATTTCTCTCTTTTTGAGTAATAGTCCAGAGGTCAATAAGGAGGGAGTCTAGGGGAAACAGGTGGTTCTCAGATTTTTTCTATCTTGTTGCTCCAATATTCTCTATTCTGAGGACTATGGATGGGATTCAGGATGTTTATGAACTTGAGTAGGAAAACCTCTAATAGAAATGTAGCATATCTAACAATTATAGGCAATAAACCATAGTAGTGTTAGCAGGCCTAGTGACTCTGTCACCAATAGAAGTCACAGGTATTTTCATATCACCTTATAGTTACTACAGTTCTCTCAAACTACCATTTATATTTACCACTTGGAAACTATGTTAGTCGTTAGACCCCTTGTTAAATATTTTTATGTAATATGTCAATAAAGAAGTACATAGAGTAATATATCATACATTTATTTAAAAATATTTTACAGGGGCACCTGGGTGGCTCAGTTGGTTGAGTGTCTGACTCTTGATTTCAGCTCAGGTCATGATCCCAGGGTTGTGGAATCGAGCCCTGCATCAGGCTCTGTGCTGATCATGGAGCCTGCTTAAGGTTCTCTCTCTCTCCCTCGGTAATATATATATTATTATATATATATACTACTCTCTCTCCAAAATTAAAAAAAAAATAACGAAACAGTAAAAATATTTTACAACTGTATTTCATTATGATTGGTTTCCCTTTTAACCCTTTGTATCTTTATGCATTTAAAACATCATTCTATTAAGGTCTCAGGGGATTCACCAGCATGCCAAACTGGTCTGTGATACAAAATGAGCAGGAGGTCCTGTTCTAGGGTCATAGAAGGAGGAAAGGAGGCAAGAAATGTCTTAGATGATGTGCATCTAGCACTTTTCGGCTCACATGGCATTGTTGAGAACTTAGTCCCAGGGCCACATCTAGCTGGAAAATACAGTGTCAAGCTGGAAGACCACTAGTCTTCCTAAAACTTGAGCATGAGTGGAGATTAAATTACTACCGAATAAGGGGATATTGAAAACTGGGGTGCAAGACAATTTGTAGTCTCTTCTTAGGATTTTCTAGGGCTTTATTTTTCTCTGTTAACCATTCTCACTTGGCCTCTCTACTCTTCATCCAGGCCCCTAGAAGCTGTTTTCCTTCTCAGTAATGAGTAGGTTGTGCTCTTATCATCCACCCCAGCCTTCTTCTTCTCAACAGTCACATAAAAGAGTGACTCTGAAGTCAGTGTCATAAATGCCAAAATTAACAAGCAACCTATCATGTCGACATTAAAAAGCCTGGCAGGATGATCTCAAAACATTTCCCCCCAAATAAATATTTATTAATTGCAAAGTGAAAAAATAGTAACTTTACAGTAGATACACCTGATAGATAACACCTTAATGGAGTGATAAAGGTTAATAACACTAATAATAAGACCTACTGACAACATGCATCCTCTGACACAATACACTGGGAAGGGCATATAACCCCTGTGGTGTTCTTCCTCCAAATCCATAACTTTAAGTTAATCATGACAAAACATCCAGCAAATCTAAATTGAGGGATATTCTATAGGATAACTGACAATATTCTTCAAAAATGTCAAGGTTATAAAAGACTAAGAAAGACTGATGGAGTGTCATAGGTTGAAGGACACTAAGGAGAGAGAAAAACTAAATGCAATGACAGATCCTGGATAGGATCTGGGACAGGAAACATGGCACTGATGGGAAAGCTTCCAAAATTCAAATAAGGTCTGTAGCTTAATACTACCATAACAATATTAATTTCCTGATTTTATTATTTTATTTTATATTTATTTTGAGAGAGAGAGAGAGAGAGAGAGCAAGCATGTATGAGTTGGGGAGGAGTAGAGAGAGAGGGAGAGAGAGAATACCAAGCAGGCTTTGCACTGTCAGTGCAAGAAATCAAGAGTTGGATGCTCAACCAACTGAGCCACCCAGGTGCCCCAATTTCCTGATTTATTAATGGTACTATGGTTATGTAAGATGTTAGCATTAGGGGAAATGGATAAAGGACATATAGGAATCCTCAGTACTGCTTTTGCAACCTTTTAATCAGTGTACAGTTATTACAAAATAAAAAGTTAAAAGAAAGACTGTCAGTTTCAGAGATAGGGCTGCCCTGGATGGTGGTACCTTGTTAGGGTTTTTACTACTTAGTGAGGGTCAAGGACTAGCATATCTCCCTCCCTTTCAAAGCTGATAAAACAACTCCACCCAGGCAGTCTACAGCCTCTGGGTCACCACTGAAGCTGATGATCCAGGCAGAGTGTAGCTAGAAGGCTAGAAGGATAGGCTTTGGCATCAGGGAGATATGGTTTCAACTTGGCCTCCGCTCTTAACAACTGTATACCTTTCATAAGGTACTTACCGCTCTGAACCTCAATTTTCTCATCTTTAAAATGAGAGAATATAATACTTATCTTACAGGGTTATTGGGGTATATTTAAAGAGATAATGTCTCTGAAGCATAACCATGTTCAATAAATAACTATTATTATTACACTATAAAGAGAAGTCTGAGAAGAGTCTTACTACCACTTAAGCTGAAGCAAAGCATCCACATAAGTATTTATAAAGTGGTTCAAATATACCACATACGCTCTAAGTCAAGTTGCCATTAGTGATGTTAAGGTCATTGTAGTGCTATGGGCTTTAACTAAACTTACAGCACTGTTGGGGAATCTAATTTAATTGAGACGCACTCTAATTTGGATTACATTTTTTTCTAATTGAATTCCTCATGCCTTATATTTTCACATAGTTGTTAGTGTATAAATTATTAATTTAGTCACTTTGTTTGATTATATTTTTTCTGGCATTGCTCATCAGCGCTAACATGTTTAAATATTGGTCTCAGTGGTTGCTTAAAGCAAAGTTGAGTAGGAGGGAAACACCCCCAACGACCCAAATCTAATAAAAATGCTACTTTGTTTAAATTGTTTCATGATACAAATGTGGACTTTGTGTCTGACCACTTCTGTCTGATAGTTTTAGTGCTCTCATTATTCAGTCTCTTCAGGGAGGTTAAACAAGAGGGGGTCTGATGCTCTTGGAGGTTATCAATTTTCCTGTGCTTCCATACCTCTTGCTATGCCCATCTGGACCAGGGCTACTTATAGCGTGGTCTGTGGACTTGTGCCAGTCTGCAAACTCCTACTGGTCTGTGGCAGAAACTGAGGGTAAACGTTTAGAAACTCTGATAGCAATTTGACAGAATTATTTTATGTTTGTTCAATATAATTAGAAAAAGGGCTTGCATTTTGTGTTCTTTGCTTTTTCATTTCATTTTCCTAGTAATTTCCCATTATCGTATTTGACAAAAGTGTCAGTCTGCAACAAATTGGAAAAAGAAAACACAAAACCTTGTCCTTTCCCACAGATAGTGAAGTGCTGATCTAAATCATAAAGCATATCTGGCAAAGGACTATCACAGGTAATGTGTAATTGAGAGTAATCAATAAAAAGGAAAGCATTCTCATCTAGCTCTACGCATTTCATAAATACAACTTGAGCTAACATTACTGCCTGGAAGCATCTATGTACAGATTAGGAGCATTTATCTGTGTGAAATTTCCTGTTGCTTGTGAACCTGCCTAAGGGTTGGGGTGTGTGTGGGGGGGTGGTGATTTCTGGCTAGGAACTTTGCCATAGTGTGTGTGCTAAACTGGCATTGTAATAACTACCACAATTGTCTCCTGACTGGCTCCGTATTTCCATTCTGGCCCATAATTTATCCTCCACACCGTTGCCAAAATAACAATCTTGGTAAAATGAAAAATTTTATCATATTACTGATGCTTAAAACCTTCAGGGGGGGGATTTTCCATTATCTACAGGATGGAGTTCAAACTTTTTAGCCTCCTGTACCTGGTCCTTCATGATCTGGTCCTGGTTTATTTCTCTAGCCTATGCATCTCCTCGTCTATCTCCTTGCCCCTCATGTCTTTAAAGAGCCTTCTCAAGTGCTATTTTATCTATAAAACCTTTTCTAAACCTTCCTGCCTTGATCCCCTACCCAGGTAGAGTTGACTCTTCCCTCTTTCATGATGCCTACCAGTTTCTGGGACTGCATCAAGTGTCTTTAGTGAGTTTGGAAATCAAATTAAGCCAAAGCCCAATGAGAAAGAATGAAATCTGGCCATTTGTAGCAACATGGATGGAACTGGAGGGTATTTATGTGAAATAAGTCAGGCAGAGAAAGACAGATACCATATGTTTTCACTCATATGTGGATCCTGAGAAACTTAACAGAAGACCAGGGGGGAGTGGAAGCGAGAAAAAAAGTTATAGAGAGGGAAGGAGGCAAACCATAAGAGACTTTTAAATACTGAGAACAAACTGAGGGTTGATGGGGGGTGGGAGAGAGGGGAAAGTGGGTAATGGGCATTGAGGAGGGCACCTGTTGGAAGGAGCACTGGGTGTTGTATGGAAACCAATTTGACAATAAATTATATTTAATATAAAAAAAAAAACAAACAAAAAACCCAAATTAAGCCAAAGCCAAAGATTTGCTATTTGGTTTTCAAGCAGAGAGTTAGATGTTGAGTGATACTTTTTGAAGCTACTTGTAGGGAAGGCACAATGAATATTGAACTCTGATGAAGTTCCCAGAAGACCATGGAGAAGTGAGTTGGACAGGTCCTCAACCTTGGACTTTTCCAAGGGAGAAAGGGTGGAAAGGGCATACATTCCTGCTGCAGGAGCAACCTGGCCCAGGGCACTGCTTAAGGAAGGCAGAGTTACCCAACTGGATAACTAGATTATGATTTTTAGTTCACTAAGCTAGGCATTTGGTTGTTTACTAAATGACGTTCTAACTGGCCCAAAAAATACCCAGTGGGGGAAGACTGGTATTTACTAAAAAAAAATGTTTTTAATGTTTATTTTTTGTGTGTGTGTGTGTGTGTGTGTGAGAGAGGGGGGGGAGGGGCAGAGAGAGAGGGAGACAGAACCTGAAGCTGGTTCCAGGCTCTGAGCTGTCAGCACAGAGCCCAACATGGGGCTCAAACTCACTAGCCGTGAGATCATGGCCTGAGCCAAAGTTGGATGCTTAACCAAGTGAGCCATCCAGGCACCCCTGGTATTTACTTTTATAACACATTTTTTTATTAATTTCGTGTATTTTATTTTTAGATAATTAGGTTAAGAAGTTGTGCAGAAAGTTTCATGTGATTTATTTAAATGTAATGTCATAGTTGTAAAGAGGTAAAGACCTATATAGACTCTACTTATTTTATAGCAGTAAGTTAGGCCTTTGGTTAAGTGCAGTCTGATACATGAAAAGAATAGCCTCCACCATAGGCAATTAAAACATTTTTTTAATGTTTATTTATTTTTGAGAGATAGAGACAGAGCACAAGTGGGGGAGGGGCAGAGAGAGAGGGAGACACAGAATCTAAGTTGTCAGCACAGAGCCTGATGCAGGGCTCGAACTCATGAACCACGAGATCATGACCTAAGCTGAAGTCGGACACTTAACCGACTGAGCCACCCAGTCACCCCATCATAGGAAATTTTTAGATTTAACAAATCATTACTTGTTCAAAATCCAGTCAATGGATGTATTTATTACAATAGCTTCATTTATCATTGATGCTAGAATATATTAAGTTAAAATATGTTCAAGTTGAATTAGCTTTATAGTGCCACTCAGATCGCAGAGTTTTTCACTTAGATCTTGATTGGATATAAATGACCATTTGGTTCAATCCCTTGATTTCTTTTTTAGGGAAGAATCTGAGAGCATAGAGGTAAAGAGGATTGTCTGAAGTTACACAGCTATTTATTGGCTGAGCTACACCCATAACCCAGGTGATAATCATATTTCCTGAATAAACCTCAGGATATATGTATGGCTTGACAAAGGCAATTTTGTGATTTGTAAATTTATTAATAAGAGGAATCTTTCAGAGGTATCATATTTTGTAACACATTAAACAAAGAACCTCCACTGATGAGAAGAAAATGAGATTGGATCTGTCCTGGAATATCTAGTTTATTTGGTTCTCATGGACTCAACAACCTAGAAGGAAGGTGTCCATTCATGATCTACTTTCTTTTCAGCATTTGGTGTGATTTCCTGGTTCTGTTCAACTACCTTTTCCCAGCAGTTCTTCTCTGTCAGCACCCTAGTCTGACAAGCAGCAAGCTATGTTGCCAAACTGCCACTCTATGTTTGAGTGTTTTTCTTTGCATAGACAATAGAGACTGTGGAAAAAGGAAACACAAAGAATGGAAAGGCATGAACCAGTAGCAGGCAGGGCAAGCTGCCCGCAAAAATTTATGTGCTCCCTTTCCATTGTATAGAGTCATTACTGGAAAGTGACCATGTAGCCCTGAAATTTCCTAGTCCTAATTCCCTAACCTCCCCCCACCTTGCACCCTCCCTTGCTTTATATCTAGATGTGGTTACCTGACCAGCCTTCACCAATGGAATAGGAGTGAGAGTGAGACACAGGCCAATGCTTTATGCTCTCTTTCTTTTTTGCTAGCTGGATGCCCTAGGGGATGGCCAAGCCAAAGATGGAGGGAGTCCAGGTCCCTAAAGCTCTATGTAGAGATCTGCCTGCTAACCAGGAAAAACTCCCTCAGTCTCTTAGAGGAGCAAAAAATAAACTTCAAATGTGTTTTAGTTTTTACACATTTTGGGTTTTTAGAGCAGCAAATACTCCCCTAAATAAAACAGAGCCTCTCATTCTAAAGGGTTTTGTTTTCACTTTAAAGGTAGACACTCATGGGGAGCCTGGGTAGTTCAGTTGGTTAAGCATCCAACTCTTGATTTTGGCTCAGGTCATGACCCCATGGTTTGTGAGATCAAGCCCCGAGTTGGGCTCCTGCTTGGGATTCTCCGTCCCTCCCTCTCTCTGCCTGTCCCCTGATCATTCTCCTCTCAAAATAAGTAAATAAACTTGAAAAAAAAATAAAGGTAGACACTCACTTAAAAATTAGTTGTACGTATTTTCACAAAATATTTAATTTAATTGAGCACTCTACGTGTTGAGAGGTCTCAATTTTCCCCAAGAGATTAATAAAGCAAAATGGATTGAAACACTTGACAAACATCTAATAAACAAATTACTTACTTGTCTAAATTTTGCTGATATCGTGCAGTTCACTTCCAAATAAGTTCACTTTTAATTTTAATATCCTTGTATGGAGGTGAAAGATGTTGTTATTTGGATGTAGACTATAATTTTTATATGTTATGCTCATTTTACATTTATATTTATTTATACTTCACCTCTTTCCAAGAGTTTGCAATAAAAAATGACTTAGCAACAAGGCTAATAAAATAGAAAAGCAGGATATAGAAAAAAGGACAAGGGAAATATGGCAACTATAACTTAGCTGTGGTTGCTGTGATTGAGTTTCAACCCTTATACCTAAGCTTCTTGGCAGGCTGAGAAGAGGGAGGCATGATAAATTACAAATCAGCCACTAGAAAGGAAGAGGTGTACTCATCTCTCAGGGGAGGCAAAGCTTTGTCTGGTACCAAAGTCTCAAAAAAAAAAAAAAGTCAACGTTTTCATCTCAGGGGAGTAGGACCTACCAGGAGTGAAATCATAATAGAATTTTTGAAACTCTCCAGCTTAGTTTTGTGAAATTAATTCTTGACAATATTGAAAAGGAAAGAAGCTGTTAGGCCAAATAATTACTGAAAACCTTTTGGTTTTTTTTATTTTTAACATGTCTTAACCCTTAAAGAATTTAGGTGTAGCTGGCAGATGACATCTTTGATATGTTCACTTATAAAAAATAAATTTCCTCGGTTCCGGATGGGTAAGCTCTGAATTACTGGTCTGATTGTAACAGCATTTTGAACAAATTATGCCATCAGTCAAGGTGAATTGATATTGGTAGGTGATTGTTTTACCTTCCTTGGAAGGGAACTTGGTTTTCTCAATGTATGAGCTTGGAGTTCTCATGGATTGAGCATTCTTAGGTGGAGATTTCTAAGGAAGTACCTCTACATTGTAGCAAGCAACCCTACTTAGACATTTGCAGATACAGGTCTTTTCTCAACTTGGATATCATGTGCTCAAAGAATATTGCAGCTGGAGATCGTCTCATTAGCTATCACTTTAAAAAAATGTTTTTAATGTTTATTTTTGAGAGAGAGAGAGAGTGAGCATGAGTGGCCAAGGGGCAGAGAGAGAGGGGGACAGAGGATCTGAGGTGGACTCTGTGATGAGAACAGAGAGCCAGATGCAGGGCTTGAATTCACGCACTGTGAGATCATGACCTGAGCCGAAGTCTGATGCTTAACCAACAGAGCCACCCAGGAGCCCCAATTAGCTATCACTTTTTGATGACAAGACTCAGAAGACCCAGACTGGGTGCATGATCAGCTAGTTGGTCACAGGTATTGAAAAGAAAGCTGAAATAAGAACCCTAATCTCCTGATGCTTAGCTTGTTTCTACTGTGCAACAGATACTTCTTGTGAGTATTAGTTCTATGCTCTTCAATGTAATGCAATAAGCACTTATTAATTGCCAGTGATAGAAAGCACCACCCCCAAATATTTCTCAGCCCCCTAAGAATTTGTGCTTATTTCTCTATTATCTTAAACCCTAGCTGTCTCCATGAAATGTAGGTAGGCAATGCAAAAGAGATCAAAGTGAAAATATCTAAACAAAGTGAAGAATTGAAATATTAATCTCGACTAAGATGATGTTATATTCCAGATGGGTGATATGGTATATTGTCCTTTCCACTCTCTGAAGATTTCAAAGCACTTAACAGTACCTTAAAACTCATTAAGCCGTGTGCTGAATCAGATATTGGATGTTATAGCTTTATCCTTATTATTTATTTAATACCATCAAGGGGGTTGGTTCTCAGTGGGAATTGATAGCTCTAAAAGGATAAAGCCTTCCTTGCAATGTTCTGAAAGGACAAGTACCACCAGCCAATACTTCTCTTCCAAAGATAATCAATGACAATATAGGAAAATGTTAGCAAGTCATTTATCCAAATCTTCCCAAATGAGTCAATGAATCATACAACTTCAAAAAGTCTTTGTAAGTTTATATTGGTTTGATGTGGTATGTGATACCTTGTAGGAATGAAGGAATTTATGGAATTTTATTAGTTAAGGAAGGAAAGAAGATGAAAATCACTTATTCTTTCTTAGCAATTAACAATTTAGAATTTCTTCCTCTTAAAAGTTACAAAGTATTGAAAATTCTTTCTTGCTGTTTTGAATATAGAAATACTCTACTTAACAAAAAGTGAATGATGACTTTATGTTGGCAACTGCCTTTTGAAATGTGTTCTATTATTATGCAATTTCTGTAGTTGTTTTTGACTTTTTTAAAACATTGAAGTCAGTAAGACTTCTCTTGTTGTGTCAAAAAATGCTTATCTGTTTTCTTGGACTTTGTTTTCCTTGATAGAAAGTTGGCCAGAACTTGGCTAATTTAATTAAAAACATTAATCCATTAGAACATAAGAGTGATACGTGGATCATATATTTGGCCCTGGCTCCCTTTCAATGTGAATGATTGGTTGTTAATTGTAGACCTGTGTATGCAATCTAAAGTTTTTCATATTCAAAATTAAACTTTCAGCCACCTCCAAAACCACAGAAGCAAACGACAGTGCAGTTTTAAGAGATGATAGTCTGCGTTGATAAAGGCTACCATGAGCTCTTTAGATGTGTAAGACAGACTCACATTCATGTTTTTGATCACTTGCTTTAAATGTGAACATGTCATCATTTTGGATATGTTGCCTAACGTTCTAGTTTAAAAAGCAGAACACTAGTAGGTTCATGAAAGCAATGTAGATCTCTGGGCAGGGGATTTCAAACTCATTTCTTTATTATGCAAATTACAGAGGCTGTGCTGGGGTGAGGGGGTTAATGATTATTAACTGATAATATCAGGTTCCAGCCTTTCCTTTTTTTTTTTAATGTTTATTAATTTTTGAGAGAGCATGAGTGGGGGAGGGGCAGAGAGAGAGGGAGACAGAATCCAAAGAAGCAGGCTCCAGGCTCTGAGCTGTCAGCATAGAGCCCCATGCGGCTTGAACCCAGGAACCATGAGATAATGACCTGAGCTGAAGTCGGACACTTAACCAACTGAGCCACCCAGGCGCCCGGTTCCAGCCTTTTCTATCATTTATTCAGTTAGTGGGGGAGCAAGTAGAAAGACAGAGAGGTCAGTGAAGAAATAACTTTGGATTTATAATTTGGGCTTATCTCACAGGCAGGATTTTAAAAACAAGAATAAACAGATGAAAATAAAAAGCCATCCGAAATTATATCATCTAAAGATAACACTATTAACATTTTGCTCTATATAACATTTTAACCTATTAACATATGCTGTATGCAATACAGGTTAAAATATTTTCTTCTAAAAGTTGTATCATGTTATATATGCCATTTAAAATATGTTATTCATTTAACCTCATGAGTTTCCTCCATGTCAGTTATTAATGGCATCATATTCCATCATTCATTGCTGTACCATCATTTATTTAACAAAATCTTCAGTTTTTGGACATTTAAGTTGTTTAAAAATTTTTTTGGTATAATAAAAAATGCTGTGATAAGCATGTCTCTCTCTATATTTGTCCAATTAATTCTTAAGATAAATTGCTAGAAGTAAAGCTGTTATGTGAAAGGGAACACAACTCTTTAAGGTTTTTGGTACATTTTGAAAACTTCTTTGCAGATACCAATGTATATACCCTGCAGACATATGACATTCCCTTTCCCTCCAACTCTTGACAATGCTGTAATTTTCCCAATCTTTACCAACTTGAAAGAACATACAGATCTCATTTTTAATTGCTGTTTTTTGATTACCAAAGATCAAATAAATTGAATATTTTCTTAATGTGTTTATTGGTATTTTCTATTTCTTTTTTTTAATTGCATATTTATGTCAATTTCATATTCTACTAATGTATATATCTTTTTCTTAGTGATTTTAAAGCATCCTTTGAAATTGAGGACAGGAACTCTTGATCTATCATATAATGGTGCAATTTTTCCCCCCAAGTTTTCTATTTGACTTTTAATTTTTTTTATGGTGATTTTTGGTATGTAGACATCTTTATTTTTAATGTAGTTATCTCCTTCTGTCTTTTTCTTTTTTTCTCTTTTTTGCCTTCTACTTTATTTTTTTTTTATTTTTTTTTAAAAATTTTTTTTTTCAACGTTTATTTATTTTTGGGACAGAGAGAGACAGAGCATGAACGGGGGAGAGGCAGAGAGAGGGCGACACAGAATCAGAAACAGGCTCCAGGCTCTGAGCCATCAGCCCAGAGCCCGACGCGGGGCTCGAACTCACGGACCGCGAGATCGTGACCTGGCTGAAGTCGGATGCTTAACCGACTGCGCCACCCAGGCGCCCCATCTTTTTTGCCTTCTACTTTAGATGTCATGCTTGGAAAGATTTTTACCCATCCTAACATTTAAAAATACTTGCCTGTGATTGATTTAATGGTTTTAATTTTTTATATTTAAACTTTAAACTATTCTGAAATATTTTACACATACAAACTGGCATAAAGAATAATATAAGAGAGGCGGTGTATGCAGTGGTTGAGAGCACAAATTTCTGAGCCTGATTTCATGAGTGTGGTGGTTTTAAAATAAGTCCACAAATTCTTTGACACTTCTCATCATAAACTGGAGCCTAATTCCCCTTCCCTTGGGTATGGGCTAAACTTAGTCACCTGCTTCTAAAGAGTAGATATTGTGGAAATGATGGAGTGTGTCTTCTGATACCAGGTCATAAAAGACATTGAAGCTTTTTTCTCTCTCTCCTTCTCTTGGATTTCCCCCTTTGTGGGAAGCTAACTGCCATGCCGTAAGTACGCTCAATCAACTCCATGTGATGAGGAACTGAGGCCTTTTCCCAGCAGCCAGTGGGGAAGCCAATGGAGGCTTTAAGACAACAGCTACATGAGTCAGGTTGGAAGTGGATCATCCAGCCCCATCAAGCCGTCAGATGTCCGCAGCCCCAGCTGACATGTTGGTGCAGTATCATGACAGACCATGAGACAGAACCAGCCACCTAAGCTGCTTCTGGATTCCTGACTCAGAATCTGTGTGAGATAAGAATTGTTTGTTGGTTAAGACTGCTAAGTTTGGGGGTAGTTTGCTCTGTAGCGATGGATGACTAATACAATGGCCATGAATCTTCAAGCTGTGAGATTGTCTTAGTTTCCGTATTTTAAAATGAGGGAAAATAACAGAACTCTCTTTTTAAGATAGTTTTGAAGTTTAAGTAAATTAATGTAGGTGTAGTGCTTATAACAATGCCTGATGTGTGGTGAGCTGAAGTCTTTGGTATTGTATAAGGTATATCCGTGTATCCCAACCCAGCTTAAGGAATAAAATCGCTACTAATAGAATTGAAGATCAATTTATAACCCTCCTCGAATGTATATATTTAGTTAAACATCTGGGACTTATTTGGGTCATGGAGTGAGGTAAAGATCCTATATATATATATGTATATATACACTCTTTCTTGTTCTCTAACTTATTTTGAAGCTAGCTGTCTTGTCGTAATCTGCTTTTTGGAGAGGGCCATGAAACCAGGAACTGAGGGAAGTCTCCTGACAACAGCCAGTGAGGAATTTAGGCCCTCACTGTAACAGCTCAGGAGGAAATGAATCCTGCCAACAAACACGTGTGAGCTTTGAAGTGGATCCCACCTCAGCCGATCCTTCTATGAGATCACAGCCCCAGCTAATACCTTGATTTCAGCCCTGTGAGAGAACTTCAGCCAGAGGCATCTAGCTAAACCACGCTTGGATTTCTGATTCACAGAAGTTGAAATAATAAAAATTTTGGGGGCACCTGGGTGGCTCAGTCAAGCAGTTTAAGTGTCTGACTCTTGATTTTGGCTCAGGTCATGGTTCGTGAGATTGCTTCGTGTCATGCTTTGTGCCGACAGCACGGAGCCTGCTTGAGATTCCCTCTCTCTCTCTTTCTCTCCCTCCCTCTGCCTCTTCCCTGCTTGTGCTCTCTCTCTCTCTCAAAATAAATAAACTTTAAAAGAAAAAAAAGAAATAAAGAATAAAAAGTTTGTTGTTTAAGCTGCTAAATTTTGAGGTGATTTTTTAATGCAACAATAACTAACACAACTATTCTTTAATTTTGCGGGGGGGGGGGGTTTCTTCTCCATTTATCCTTTCACGACTTATTCCAAAAACTTTTAGAAGGTTTTAATTGGTATTGCCTCATATTTCTAAATCATTTTGGGACCAATTGATAACTTTTCTTTTTCTTTTAAATGTTTCTTTTTGAGAGAGAGAGAGCGAGAGAGAGCGCAAAGGAGGGGCAGAGAGAGAGCAGGACAGAAGATCCGAAGCAGGCTCTGTGCTAACAGAAGTGAGCCCAATGTGGGGCTCGAACTCACGAACTGTGAGATCGTGACCCAAGCCGAGGTCTGATACTCAACTGACTGATCCACCCAGGTGCCTCTCATTTGAGCTTTTCTGATACAAGATCATTATATTCCATTTAAATTACACAAGACTTTTATGTGCCTCAAAAATTTAGAGTTTTATTTATACCTATTTTTTATTAGGTTTATTATAATCTATCTTATACTTTTTATTAGTATTGCAAGTGGGAATAATTTCTACTTGGTTATTTTTTACTTATTATTTGTGTATAGGAATTTATTGATTTTTGTACATTTCTCCAGTAATGTGCCACTTAAGTGGGTTCTATTATTAGTTTTCATCATTGTTTTCCATTTTATCTTTTGGGGTTTCTATATACATACACAATGATTTGCTTTCCTTTTTAAAGTGAACTTAATGATACTGAACAGAGAAACAAAAATGTGTGTGTGTGTGTGTGTGTGTGTGCGTGTGTGTGTGCATGCATGCATCATGTTCATTATGCTAGGATGCCAAGAATTTGAAAAGAAATAAAAAGCAAGTGGCTATGTTTTATTCATTTCATTCTGCATCCCTTAGTATGGCTATCAGGACATGGAAGTTGCTGTGTGGATGGTAATTGAATGAATGAATGATCTGCCCTCCTCCTAGTTTGGTTTCCTCAGTCCTGCCTTAATGTCCCTCTCTGAGCCAGCTCATCACAGGGTCTTACCATGTCCTGAGCACAGTCCATGTTGGATATGACATCTGATAAGTCCTCAGCATACTACTACTAACATGACCTAAATAAGTAAGTATATTATTTACCCTCAAAGACCTAATGATCTATAGGGACAGACAATGTAAGTACAGGTACAATCCTTAGAGAATAGTTTAATGTTAGAATGTGGTATTTCCTTGGGCCCACTATGGCTGGTATGAACAGCAGGTGTACTTCCCAACCGAGCGATGCTTATGTAGAAGATTCTGGGCCTACCCTGAATCAGAGAGGGTATGTAGTGTTTGAGGGGGAGTTAAGATCTTACATGAATAAGTGTATTGGGTGCCAAATCTAAAGGACAAAGAGAGGTACGAAAACAGGCAACAAATCTGAAAACTAGATCGACAGAAAGTCTCATCAAGAACATGTTGGAACAAATGTCTTAGAACCAAAGTGATGGTAACATAGGGATTCAGCATTCACCTAGTGCTTGGTGCATGACTGGGGGTGGGAGTGGCTGCAGAGCACTTGAAGGAACCTCATGGGGTTCCTAAACTGACGGCAAGAGAATATGATATTCAGAGGAGAGAAACAAAAGTCATGGGCTCTGTAGGCCAAGGCAAGGAATGAGATTTTTCTCAAGATGCAGGGGCAACCAGCGGCTTTTCAACTTAGGGGTGGCATGACCTGAATTACATTTTTAACAAAAATATTCTGTTTACAGTATGGAACTTGAGTGGGGTTGGGAACAAGTATGGGATTTGAGGGAGTTACTAGGAGAACTTCGCAGTGAGCTGGAGAGAGGTGGTTCCGGGCTGGGGCTGGTGGATGGTGGTAGAGATGGAGTGATAATCATTGAAGCCTATTTGGAGGTAAACACACAAGAAACATTCTCCAAGTCAGGACTTTGAGGTCTGTTATCCCGACTCACCTAGACTTCTTTGTCAGTCCAGTGAGAATTAAAGAGCTCAAACTGGAGGTGAAAACATTCAGCAATCTGGGTGAATGGGCAGTCTGAGTGGAATTTTGTGGGTGCACTAAAGGTAGTTCAAGCATTGGGAAGGGGAGTTTATGGCCCTTTGGCTAAAGTTCTCAGTGCTAACAAGTTTTGTTTTCTCAATCTTTAAAGTATACTTTATTTATCGTAACATAAAATAAATGTATTATAATAAAAATAACTATTTCTGATAGTTCCAAGATAACCCCATGCAAAAACTTAAGGTGGACTTCATGTAATTCATTTTATCTGCTTAACAAACATTATAGGAAAATGTCTTTTAAATAAATGCATAACCATGCTTAGAAATTTAGAAGTTTTATGACCTGTTTTTAAAATATTTTTCATCTTAATTTTTTCCTTTTAATTCTAATATGTTCTGTAAAAAACTATTACTGCTTTCCTGCCTGTAGTTTAACCTATTATAAATCTGGTGAAATTAATGCAAAGTTAATGGCTATATTTTAGAGTAACCTCTTGAAATGTAATAGCTTTATTGGAACAAAACTATTTTTTGCCAAAATTATGTGGAACTAATGAAAAATTAATTGCTTTATAAAACGCTGGCTTTTATCTAAAACTAATAATTCCTGTACATCTCTTAATCCTCGTGCAAACAGTTGGCAGGAAATAAAATCTAAGTTTACCAGTTCAAATTCCCTAAGATCCTCAGAGTCATTTTTATTTTTGCATGATCCAACCTTTTAACTTTTTCACAACTTTAATCTTAAAAAAGCAGATTTCTAATTAAATTCAGGCATATCATTCCCCTAAAGGGGAGTTAGAGACACTAAGTCTAACTCAGACTTGGGACCTATGAGCTAGTACTTTTCCATTCTTTCCAGTTCCCATTGGCATTTTTATATGTCTCCCTCTAATAAAATGTAGTGATTTTTATCTTTTAAGTTGATGCCTGGGACTATGCCTTTTATCTGCTGTTTACTGTGTTTCAACCCTTAAATAAATCATACAACAAAATAAATTACTTAATCCTGTGTTTTATTTGGAAACATATTAAGGGATAGATACAGAAGGAAAAATCACTTTATGCCTCTGAATTGCTTACACTTTTATCATTTTGCATAGCATTCAAACACTATCAAGTTGTCCTATCAATAACAATTGTACACAGGAGCCACATTTGGGGACTTTTAAAAGTTTTCGCTACTTTTTGATTAGGATATGTTCAAATGCCTCCCCCCCCCCCCCCAGCCAACCTATCCTTTGTCATCAGCACTTGCTGTGATTCTGCTGTTTTAATAATAATTCATTCTAGTGTATAACTATTTAGCAGGGAGATTATTAATCCCCAGCTACTTTTAAAAATGAGGCAACATGTGATTATTTTATCCCTTGTTTTATGCTTAACAGTTCTTCCTGTCTTCGTTTAGTAACAGAAGCTTTCTTAACACTCTGAAAGAGAAAAATAAAACATTACCCAACCTAATTTGTTTATTAAGCTCTTTTAGCATGAAAGGGAAAAAGTCCAAATTTCAAAACAGGCTTGGAGAATGCGATACGTGTGTTATCGAGAAGCATTCTCCTCCACAGACTTCTCCCCTTGAAAATGTTTTTTTCATACAGAGAATGGACCCTCGTTTCTTAGGTTAATTGCTGGAATATGATGAGGTTTGGTTGCATTTTTAGTAATTTCCGGATTCTATTCCAGGACATTTGGGATAGAGCCCAAGAGCTTAGCATGTTTTCCTTTTTTCATGGTAAAATTGTGCAAATATGCATTAGAGTGTGAAAACAAACAGTCTAATACATTTTTGCAAAGCTCTTTATGTTTACTGTTTATTGCAGATACCAGATCCTAATTAAAATGCGCCAACAAAAGCCAAGATACAAAGAACAAAGATATAACGAAACTTCATCTTTATAAAATATTTGTGATTAATCCTGGGGGATGTATGGCCTCACAGCACTGCAGTGGAATTCTAAAAGCCTTCTTCAGCCACACCAGGAAGGTGATAGAATTCAGTATTTTCTGGTAGTTCTAGAAAGACAAACCAGGCCATTGTTATTTTGGGGTGCTATATACTTCTTAGAGAGATTCTAATAGGGGCACCTGGGTAGCTCAGTTGGTTGAGCATCTGACTCTTGATTTCAGCTCAGGTCACGATCCCAAGGTTGTAGAATCAAGCCCCATATCGGGTTCCTTGCTGAGCGTGGAGTCTGCTTGGGATTCTATCTTTTTCTGCCCCTTTCTCCCACATGCTCTCTCTCTCTCAAATAAAAATAAAACAAAGAGAAACTTTATAATAATTCTATAATTTAAGATTTTGATTTTTTTCACTACATATTTGAAATGAATAGCAACCAATTTCAAAGAAGTAATCCAAGGAAACATCAAAAGCATATATTTTTTTAATATGAAATTTATTGTCAAATTGGTTTCTATACAACACCCAGTGCTCATCCCAAAAGGTGCCCTCCTCAATACCCATCCCCCACCCCCCCCTTCTCAGTTTGTTCTCAGTTTGTTCTCAGTTTTTAAGAGTCTCTTATGCTTTGGCTCGCTCCCTCTCTAACCTTTTTTTTTTCTTCAACGTGGATGGAACTGGAGAGTGTTATGCTAAGTGAAATAAGTCAAAGGCATATTTTGCAGGGAGAGATGGATTTAGATTTGTGTTTTTTCAGTTGACATTTTCTATGAGCGTGGGAGAAATTACTTTCTGCTTTTTTGTGCGTTTAGGAGAATTAAAAAGGCCAATGGAAATATGAAGGACAGTGCCAATTAATGGAAAGGATAAGGAGTTTGGAGTCATACCAACCTGAATTTGAGTCAGTACTCAATTGATTTGTGATCTTGGATCTTGTGATCTTTAACTTCTCAGTTTCTTCACCTCCAATATGAGGATAATAATAGGGATCTCATGGAATTGTTGCGAGAATTAAGATAAGCTAGGTAACACTCTCATCTTTGTTAGATGCAAATACTTGTGTTTCTTCAAAAGGAGGTGTACCACAACTGATGCAGTGAGATTGAAGGAAAGAGAGGAGAGTCTAGTGGATGAGGAATGTGAAACACCACTTTACCCTTGCTCTATTTTGTTTGCATTTAAAGATTTTCTCTTGGACAGCTTTTCTCTCTTATTTATTTATATATTATGGAAGGGCATATTGCAGAAGGGGACTATGTACTTTTTTAAATGGAGAAATCTTGTGAAAATCCTTTATGGACTGCAGTAATTCTCATAGTGTGACCCTTGACCAGTTTATCAGCACCACCTGGAAACTTGTTAGAAATGCAAATTCTTGGGTCTTACCCCTCACACCTACTGAATCTGGTAATGGAATCCTGTAATCTGTATCTCAACAATCTCTGTAGGTGATTGTAATGTACATTAAATTTTGAGAACCACTGGCGTATCAAATTTTTGTCTTCCTTTCTCTATAATATCAGCCTTAATAAAGCACAAATCCCTACACTCACGGAGGTCTCCCTGTATATAACTACCTTAAGAACGTGGGACCTAGATCAGACTATCTGGATTTATATTTCAGATCATTACTTATTAGTTCTGTGTTTTGGGGCAAGATACCTAATGTCTCTGTGCCTCAGTTTCTTCCTGTAGAATGGAGACAATAATAGTATTTAGCTCATGGGAAATTTGTGAGAATGGAATACACTTAGGACAGTGCCAGCCAAACAGAAAACTTTGAAGAAATATGAGTTATTATTTTGTCATCTAATAAACATAAGAGGACATTGCAAAATGTAGACAATTAGCAAACCAACCAGCCCATGAAGTGTGGAATCTCAGATTGTGGCATATATTTTCTGTAATCATTCATTATTTTTTCAACAAAGAAAAAATACAGCTCAGTACAAGCCAGGCATTGTGAATGGTAGTAGAGATATGGTAGAGAATAAGAAAGATTTGATCTCTGCTTGTATGATGCTTAGAAGGAGAGAGAAGTATTGAAATAATTTCACAAGTAATTAATTAACCACAATTGTGAAGAGTGCTATGAAGGAAGAGAATAGCATGCTATGATAGTGTTTAACTGGTAAGCTTGAAGCGGTGTGTGGTGAGTGACAGTGGAGGTTCAGTGAAACTTCCCATAGACAGTCTGAAGCTGAGCCCTGAAGGATGAGTGGGAATTTTCTAGGCAAAGAAGGGTGTGAGGGCCAGCATTCCAGGGAGAGAGAAGAGCATGTATGAAGACTCTGAGGTGGAGAGGAGCTGAAGAAGGCCAGTGTGGCTGAGGTATGGGGCAAAACAAGGTTTAATTATCCCAATGGTGATGGATAGCTATTAAGGGATTTAAACAAGGAAGTGACATTTGTTTTTAGAAAGAACCTTCTAGCAAAGTGGGAAAAGTGGGAGGGCTCCTGTGATGTTACAAGGAAACTGGCAGCTATAGTTATAATCCAGGAGAGAGGGGATAGTGACTTGTTGGAAGAAATGAAGAAAGGCTAGTCGAATTCGGGAATTGTGGACTTGGTGAGATATGGAATGGGAGGCAGAGGGAGATGTCAAGTATGTGTCCTCAGGGCTATTGACATTCAATTTCTGCAATAAGAAGTACAAAGAAGAAACAGGTTTTCTGGAAGATCATAAGTTCAGGGGAGTATGAGGAGCCTGTAGAGCATCAAAGAAAGAACATATAGTAGGCAGTTGGTTATATGACATCAGCGAGTTGGAGACCTGTCCAGTAAAGGGTGCGGTTGGTACATGTAGAGTAAGTGAATCAATGGGAATGGATAAACTTATCCAGGCAGACTTTAGGATGTTCTAGGATGGATTGCAGCAAAACACTGGTATTTACAGGTGAAGCAGAGGAGGACCAGACCTTAAAGGAGGCCAGACAGGGAGAAAAGCAGGCTGGGATGTCACAGAAGCTAAGGGAAGAGAAGGCTTCACAATGGAGGAGGAAGTCAACTGGGCCAAGTATGATGGGAACTGAAAAGTATCCATGGGAGTAAGCTAAACAAAGGTCCTTGGCAACCTTAGTAAGAGCATTTTTTGAGGAAAAATGTCTTATGGGATGAATGGGAAATGAGGAAATGGAAATCACAAAGTTAGACATATTTGGCTGAGCAAGAGCAAATAGAAATAAGATGACAATTTCAGGGTGACATGTAGCCAAAGGAGGATGGTTATATATAGAGGAGAGGGTTGAATACATTTTAAAAATGGCAGGAAGAAAATCAGGGAGTGTAAGAAGTTGAAGCTACGTGAAGTGGGCATGTTGATGGTGGGGGTTTTGAGGAAGCAGGAAGGAAAAAACTGCATTAGAGATGGAGCGATTGGCTTTATGCAGCCTTAGAAAGTACAGGCGTCTCCTCTATTGTAACAGAAGGTCAGGGGGATGTAGTGAGTGTACATGCTGGTGGGTTTGTAGGTTTGGTGGTGGGAAGTTGAGAGGTTTCTGTTTGGTGGCTTCTATTTTCTCTGTGAAGGAGTAGGCAAGGCCATCTGTTGAGTGTGATAGAGAAGGTGTGAAGGTTAGGGATTTGAGGAAAGTGAAGATTGTTTGAAATAATCATTGAGAACGGAAGAGGGAGGTGATCAAAGAAATGTGGCATGATTATTGTGAGACTCCAGATGAGACTGATGACCGAGGATTTATAATGGTGTGACTGTTTGTGATCTTCTGCTCCCACAAGCCTGATAGATTAGTTGGGACACAAACATGCAAACAGTTATCTACAACATAATGTCGAAAGTGAAGTGCAGGGCATTATGGGAGTTCACAGGAGGGAGGCTTCTAACTTGGGATCTAAGGTAAGGAAGCATTAGCCAGGTGAAGAGAAGGAACAAGAGTGGGCAAATGTGAATAAGCTAAGAGGTGTGGGAGAACATGGCTCCCTTGTGAGACTGAAGGAAGTTCCCAGGCAGAGCATAGTGTGAGGATGTGGGGGATGCAGGTGGGACTGAGTAGTTAGAAGAGAAGTTGGACTGGGGGTAGGTGGGCAGCTCAAGCACTGTCTAAGCCAGTGCTTCACCAGAAGTGGTCCCTGAGCCAACAGAATCCAACAATATCAGCATCACTTGGGACCTTGACAGAAAAGCAAATTCTTGGGCTCTGCCCCAAAACTAATCTATCAGAAATTCCAGAAGTGGGTCCAGTGATCTGTTTTACCAATTCCTCCAAGTGATGCTGATTCACACTAAAGCCTAAGAACCAGTGCTCAAAGCAATGGGAGCCATTGATGAAAGTGACTGTTTAGCAAGAGGATGACATGATTTATGAGGGTCTCTGGCCACCTTTTGGGGAATGGAGGTCCTATTTGTAGATCCCAGACAAGGATATCAGCAGGGCTAAATCCTTCAGCTGAGTTACACCCCCTTGGGCAATGTCTCCCAGCCAATGTTCCCATGATGACCAGAACCAGCTGCCCCGTTGGAAGCTCCCTGAGTGTACCTTTCTAGCAGCTCTCTGCTGCCCCCCTCTGTTCACAGGCCACATTCATGGTTCCCAGGCCCACGCTTCCCAGACCTTGATAAATCCAGTTTTGGCATCTCCCTGAGTCTTTCTGTACCCTCAGGTTTGCCAGACGGTTGACTAATGTCAATATAGTATATTAATTAGACACTATTATTTGACATTCTTTGAATGGAAGACTTTAGAAAGTCAGGAAAGACTACCAATTAAGCAGTTAATTATCTCTGGGACATATCTCTGGGACAAGGCTGTACCTTATATCCTCTTGCATTTCCAGGAAACATTTTTAAAAATATAGCATGCTGATATCTCTTCATAAAAGCTCTTTCAGGGGCAGAAGACACCTTGTGTCTGAAATAAAGAACCTATTTGAAGGCTTTTTTCCATGGGTAATAAGGATGTGACATCAGAAGACCTGGTGTGGGATAAACTGATTCCATCAAATTCCACCATCTCTCCCTCTCTATAATGAAATTTTCTTAGTGAGTTGGCTAGTCTGCTCTTCCTTTCATTTAGAGACATAGAGAAGGATGGCTTTCCTACAGACACAGATTGGATAGGTAATACTGTTTAAAGATAATGGAATCATTTCAGGAAGAATGATACAAGTTGCCTTTCATCCAGTGATAACTAAGCAAAATAATATGATGCCTCTTAAACATGCATGAGGCCAGTTGTGGTGTCCAAAAGGGAGTTGCATGTGATTTGGAATCAGCCATGCTGGTGTTAGAATCTTGGTCTTACCAGTCACCAGAAGTAATTTACTGCTGGCAAATTACTTAATATGTTTGGGCTTTCATTTTCTCTTTTGTAAAATGGGTTGTTATGATAATTAGAGAGGATAATGTAATCTAGGGTAGCTAGTAGGTGATCACTAATTATTAGTGAATAATTGGTAGTATGTGAATGAAATTTTAGCCTTCTTACATTTCCCTAATCAATTACCACTTCAATTTATCAAAAATATTTCCCATTTTCTCATTTTATTTTTTGAGAGTTTATTTATTTATTTTGAGAGAGACAGAGGCAGCACAAGTGACGGTGGGGGTAGCACAGAGAAGGAGAGAATCCCAAGCAGGTTTTGCACAGATAGCATGGAGCCCGACATGGGGCTCAAACCCACGAACCGTGAGATCATGACCTGAGCTAAAATCAGGATGCTCAACTGACTGAGCCACCCAGGTGCTCCTCAAGTTCTTATTTCATTCTCCGATTATCACCTTTAGGTCGTCAGCACCTTTTTTGTATGCCATAACTCTACCCACACACATGTCTGTATGCATGACTATTCATATATCCTTGAGTCTCAAAGAGTCATGAGGGATCTCGCTTGCTCCTCCCCTTTCATAAACTTCAAAAGAAGCACTCTTTTTACTACATTATTCATTAAGGTAAGAAATAATGTCTGAAGAACTGTAAGAATTTCATGCTTATGAATGTCAGTTGCAATACTTTCTTCGAACTAATAATGATGAATTACTAAAGACAGGATGATAAGCAATACAATCCCAGGAAAGTTGATAGGACAGCTCTAGAATATACCTTGACTGTGGTCAAGGTTGATGGTAGAATCTACTCTTCCCAAACTAGACATCCCAACTTGGATCTTTAATCTTAACTTGTTTAATACTTCCATTAATATGCATATTTTATTATTTTCTCCTGGAATTGCAAACTAACAGAAGTCTATGATGTGTCACACTAGAGGTTCAGTGAATCAGAAGGAGGGGTGGTTCAAGAATCAGGAGGAGAAAGAGGCGATCTAGACCCAGGCTACTCAAACTAGGTTAACATGTTACTTTACCAGCTATGTCCAAGGGACTCTACAATAAGTTTTAAAGCTTCCAGAAGGAGATAGGGCTTTAGCTGAGTCACAAAATTTGGGGGTGGATTCTGATAGAAAGGGGAGAATATTCTAACCAGGGGAAACAATATGAACAAAGCCATGGAAAAGGAGATCGACTGGCCGTGATCTAAAGACAATGAGTATACCTGTTTGGCTGGAGTGTAGTAGGAAGTATTTCTGGTAAGGTACTTTGGGTTAGACTGAGAGAAATCTTGAATAGTAGAAGAGGAATTATCAAGGCTTTAGTGGGAAGGATCCACTTCCTAGCTCACTCATGTAGTTGTTGGCAGAATTCAGTTCCTCATGGGCTGTTGTATTGAGGCCTCAGCTCCTCAAAAGCTGTTAGCCGGATGCCTCTCTTGGTTTTTTGCCATATGGGCCTCTCCATAGGGCATCTCGCAATGTGGCTGAATGCTATATCAGAGTGAGCAAGTGAGAGAGCAAGAGAGAGCACCAGCAAGAGAAAGAGAGCAGCAAGATGGAAGCACAGTCTTTTGTATCTTACCATGGAAGTGATATGCCATCACTTTTGTTGTATTCTATTTGTTAGAATGTGTTAGAACTCTTTTGTCACTGGACTTGGCCTACATTCAAGGGGATCATTACACAACAGCATTAATACCAGGAGGTGAGGATCGTTGGGGACCATGTCAGAAGCTGCCTACCACAGCTACAGTTATTTATTACAATTTTTGTTGTCTTCCCAAAAGGCTTTAGGCTCCTGGAGGGGGCTAGTGCTTTCCACATAAGTACTTAATAAATTATTTATTGAATAAATGAGATGATGTTTGCAAAGACTTTTAGAGGTCTCTATTTTTTTTAAGTTTATTTATTTTGAGAGAAAGAGAGAATACGAGTAGGGGAGGGGCAAAGAGAGAGGGAGAGAGAGAATCCAAAGCAGGCTCTGCACTCTCAGCACACTGCATGATGTGGGGCTTGAACCCACAAACCATGTAATCATGACCTGAGCTGAAATCAAGAGTCAGACACTTAATAGACTGAGCCACCTAGGTGCCCCTAGAGGTCTCTAAACTAGTTTTTGACTTAGATGTTTGGGTATTGATGGTCTCTTCAATTGATCAACTGTGTACTGGAGATATAATGAGCCCCTTTGACAAAAATTTGACCCTAAGTACAAAGACCTAGTTCACTTTGTTGGATGTAAGAACTCAGGGTTGAGCTGTATGTTTGTGCCATGTCAAAAAATGCCTGGCTGAGGGGATGAGTGGGTGCCTAAATCTAGTCCATATTCCACTCACCAAGCTGTGTGCCCTGGCATGAAGCTGTCAGTCCAGAGGGTAATGAAATTAATCCAAACAGAGGGGATATTTTTTTGTAAGTAGCACAAGGGCTGTAATTCTGGTTCTCTAGGAAAGCATCAGCCTTGACCTCCCCACTCCTATTTACTTTCACCTGTTTTCCCTGAACTAGGCTCTCTAAAATGGGCTTGAGGGAGTGAGGGTGAACAAAGTCCCATGCCACACCTGACTTCTGGGAGGATTATATTTTGTTTTGGGAGGAATTTGAGATCCCAGGAGAGAAGGTGCCATGCAAATGCAGGCAAATTCCATCATCCTTATTAAACTGCCAAGAAAATTCTGTGCACATAGTGATACCACCCTCTTCCTGAGTGCTTGGTTTGACCTGACAATAGCAAACAAACAGCAAGCTGTGATCTGTTTTTAATTCCAAATGAAAATCCACCCCAAATAGAGGCAAGAAGGAAAAAATCAGCTCAGCAACAATGTGTGCTTTGGCTGAGGACCCCAGGAAGGCTTGCTTCTGTTAACCTCAGCCCATTTCCCTCCCCTACTTACCCATTATTCCTGAAAAACTCAGCTCACACCGCTGTAATGGTTGTGTGTTGAGGATAAGGATGTTGACAATAGGGTTTAAGCTGCATAAATATCTGAAATTGCTGTTAGTCCCCACCAATTGCCAGCAAAAAAAGCGGAAGGAGATGATATATGGAGCATAAGTTATCAGGAGGGGGGCCAGGAAGTAAGTAACGTGGAATCTGGCAACCAGCTCTGGGTGTAAAAGACACTCTGACAAGGTGATCACGGGCCACCCACAATTGTTATGCAGCTAGAAGAAGTTATTTTGACAAGACATGTGGCACACTTCAAATAGAGGAATCAAACCCCCAAATGATTAGTGGTATGTTACAGAAACGTTCTGGATTAAAGAACAGGCTATTATAGTAATTGAGGGATAGTATACATGTAGGCTCCAAATACTCATTTTGTATCTTCCATTTATTTAGTTGGTGATGTGTGGAGAGAGAAAGGAAAGAAGACAGAAAAATGGTTTATAAGAAAAAGGATAAATGCCAGTTATGACTGCCATTTTTATGCTCTCCAGACCTCTGGCTTTCTCTTGGCATCGATGGCAATGG
This sequence comes from Lynx rufus, assembly GCF_022079265.1. NCBI lineage: Eukaryota > Metazoa > Chordata > Mammalia > Carnivora > Felidae > Lynx > Lynx rufus. The sequence continues at coordinate 23,937,239 of NW_025814867.1, read as the reverse complement.
GTTCTTCAAGATTTTTTCTCAAAGAACTCTTCCTGTTGTATTCCACAGAATGCAGCAAAAGTGAGAAAGATTAGACCAGTCTCATGTGTGCCCTGTTAGGGTAAATGTTTGTGTACAGGTCATCATTCCACCCCAGCTCTTTGCTTTCTGTCCTCTCCAACATGACCTTGGTCCTGCATTCCAGTTTCTCACTCATACTACTGAGCCATTTGCTTGAGACCATGTGGTCTCCCTCTTTCTCAAAGTCTTCTTTGAATCTCACCAACTCCAAAAAAAAAAAAAAACCACTTTTATTAAATTGTAGTAGGAGAGTTTTGGGTGAAAGAAAAAAATTAATTCGGGGCTCTTGGGTGGCTCATTCGGTTAAGTGTCTGACTTCAGTTCAGGGCATGATCTCACAGTTTGTGAGTTTGAGCCCCACATTAGGCTCTGGGCTGACAGCTCAGAGCCTGGAGCCTGCTTCAGATCCTGTGTCTCCCTCTCTGTCCCTCCCCCCCTCTTTCTCAAATATAAATATTTAAAAAATTAAAAAAATTAATTCATTGGATGAAGTGTTTTATTGAATAAAAGTTAGGGAATTCTAGACCCTGGTGTATCCCTATTGATTTGTGTGCCCAGTACGCTCCTCACTCCCTGCCACAACCTTTTTCTGAGAATCATTTCCCCCTTCTTTTCCAAAAATGTGGTTTGTGCAGGAGATGTAGTTGTCTGTCACAGTCATGTTTTCTGGTCACAAATTACTGATGTGGGAGTGGTCATATAAGTAAAACTGGGTGTATCCGTAGCTTATGCTGTCAAACAAATTACACCAAAGTTTGATGGCTTAAAAGAATATTCATTCTTGTTCATGAGTCTGAGGGTCAGCTGGGGTGGCTCTGCTTCATGCTACAGGCCTGCAGATTCCTGGGTCAGCTCTGTTCACTGTATATTCATTCTGGAGCCCGGGCTAAAGGAGCAGCAGCTACCTGGGGAAATGTCTTCTTACAGCAATGACAGATGTGTAAAATGTCAAGTAGAAACATACAACAATTTACCCTTTTAAACTCCTGCTGTTCTCTGGTCTTGCTTGGGCCATCTGGATTCCCATTTCTCTACAACTTTGTTTCTCTGTGAGGCTAGTTAGAAGAACTAGAGAGTAAGGTGGGAGGTCCCACTCAGACATTGTCAAAGGAATGCTCAGAGATCAAAGTATTTAGAAAAGGAAAGAAAAAATTCACTTGTGTAGTGCAAGGAAGTCAGACTTCAGAAAGACTGGCTAGGGGTACCTGGGTGGCTCAGTCGGTTGGGCGTCCGACTTCAGCCCAGGTCATGATCTCACGGTTTGTGGGTTCGAGCCCTGTGTTGGGCTCTGTGCTGACAGCTCAGAGCCTGGAGCCTGCCTTGAATTCTGTGTCTCCCTCTTTCTCTGCCCCTTCCCTACTCACGCTCTGTCTCTCTCTGTCTCTCAAAAATAAACATTGAAAAACAAATTAAAAAAAAAAAGAAAGACTGGCTAACCTGTTAAGAACATAACCAGTATTTAAGGAAAAACTGCAAAATTGTCAGTTGTCAAGAATATATTAATCTATTCATGGTGAAAACAGCAACTTGCTTACGTGATTATCATATCCACAAAAGTCATGATGTATTTTCAGATACCAGCTTAGCAAAAGTTGGGGATAAAATTGTTTTTTGTTAGAGAATTGCAGGTTTACAGGAAATATTAAAGGATTTTTAAAAAAAATATTGACTGTCAAGTTGACTAACATACAGTGTATACAGCATGCTCTTGGTTTTGGGGGTAGATTCCCATGATTCATTGCTTACATACAACACCCAGTGCTCATCCCAACAAGTGCCCTCCTCAATGCCCATCACCCATTTTCCCCCCTCCCCTACCCCCAGCCCCATCAACCCTCAGAGAACCCTTGTTCTCTGTATTTAAGAGTCTCTTATGGTTTGCCTCCCTCCCTCTCTGTTTGTAACTGTTTGTTTCCCCTTCCCTTCCCCCATGGTCTTCTGTTAAGTTTCTCAAGTTCCACATATGAGTGAAAACATATGATATCTGTCATTCTCTGACTGACTTATTTCACTCAGCATAGTACCCTCCAGTTCCATCCACGTTGCTGCAAATGGCCAGATTTCATTCTTTCTTATTGCCAAGTAGTATTCCATTGTATATTTAAACCACATCTTCTTTATCCATTCAGAAGTTGATGGACATCTTTTCATTATTTGGCTATTGTTGAAAGCGCTGCTATAAACATTGGGGTACTGTAAACATATGCCTCTATGAATCAGCACTCCTGTATCCTTTGGATAGATTCTTAGTAGGGTTATTGCTGGGTCATAGGGTAGTTCTATTTTTAATTTTTTTGAGTAACCTCCAAACTGTTTTCCGGAGCGGCTGCACCAGTTTGCATTCCCACCAACAGTGCAAGAGGTGCTTAAAGAGATACCTAGGTGCTTAAAGAGATACCTAGATATTTTCTCTACAAACTGTGCTTTTGGCTTCTTTGGTGGTTATATTCTCTCTGTAATAATATCATTTTTCAGTGCAGGAACAGATGCTTCCTGATTGGAATATAAACTGAATACAAATCCTTTCCATTTGAAAAGCATGGTGATACTTTTGTAACATCATCAAATGTCCCTTGGGAAGTGGTAGATTTGGACATTCCATTTAATCACCTCCTGCCCAATATTGCTTGGACTTTTACCGGTTTCTTGCTGGTAGACTCAGTCTCTTTTCCTCCCAGACTGTTGGGGTTCAAAGTCCTTTGGCTTCAGCCCTTCTTTGTTTGAGACACGTGGAAAGTACGGATCCCCTTACTTGTCTGCCATGTTGGCTGAGTTCCATAGCGCTTGGACTTTTATTAGGACCCATGAGCCAGTAGAACAGTAGGGTCTTAACTTTTGACAATCTCCACCATCATGTCTTCTAAATGTCATAATAATGACATTGGACTACATAATAATTGAAATAAAAAACATTAATTATATAAAAACTGTCCTGATTAAATTCCACTTGTATTACATTATCAAACTCACTAAAGGTTTGACCTAAACCTCTACCTTTGCATGACTTACATCTAAATATCATGCCCAGTGGTTGTACACTGACCATAAATTTTCCAATTCATCGCTTATCAGTAAGGAACCCCTGTGGTCTGTATACATATGCATGTTAGATCCCAGGTTTCAAAAATACCTATTAGGGTGCTTGGCACAGAGTAGGTGCTGTGAATATTTGATGGATGATGAATGAATTGAATGAATAAATTAAAACAATGCACCATCAGGTCTACTAGCAATTTCTTTACCCAATGACCCTCCTAGGCAGCAAACTGACCTGCCATATGATAAAGCATTATGGTAAAATGAGATGAAGATCGGCACTTACTGGCACTTACTGGGGCCAATTTAATCATTGGTAATCATAGGTGAGTGTTCATGGACTATGAGCATTTCAGAGATCTATAAAAATGTTTGAGAAGTGAAATAAATAATTTATTTACCTAGCCCTTTATTGATGGACATTTATTTTGTTTCCAATCTCTTGTTAGAATTGAGGCTGAAGTGAGTTACTTTGTACATATGTCATTTTCCTGGATGCCAGTATATCTGTAGGATAAATACCTAGATGAAAATATGCTGGGTCAATAGTTCTATGAATCTGTAATTTAGATGACTATTTCCAACTGACACCAAAGTAAAAGCAACAGCAACAACAAAATAAATAAGTGGTACTACATCATACTAAATAGCTTCTTCACAGCAAAGGAAGTCATCAACACAAAAAAAAGGTCACCTATGGAATAGGAGAAAATATTTGCAAATTATGTATCTTATAATGGGTTATCTAAACTACATAAAGAACTCATACAACTCAATAGCAAAAAAACAAATAATCCAGTTCAAAAATGGGCAGAAAATCTGAATAGACATTTTTCTGAAGAAGATATACAGATGACCATGAAGTACCTGAAAAGATACTCAACATCTTCAACCATGAGGGAAATACAAATCAAAACCACAGTGAGATATCACCTTATACCTCTTAGAATAGCTGTTATCAAAAACACAAGAAATAACACATGTTAGCAAGGATGTGAAGGAAAGGGAACCATGTGTACTGTTGGTGGGAATGTCGATTGGTTTAGCCACTATGAAAGCCGGTATGGAGATTCCTCAAAAAACTAAAAAAAGAACCAACATATGATCCAGTAATTCCACTTTGGAATATTTATCAGAAGAAAACAAAAACACTAACTTGAAAAGATATTATGTACCCCACATTCATTGCAGCATTATTTATAATAGCCTAGATACGAAAACAACTCAAATGTCTACAATAGATGAATAGATAAAGAAGATGTAGTAAATATATACCATAAATACACACACACACACACACACACACACTGGAATGTTATTCAGCCATAAAAAAAAATAAAATCTTGCCACTTGTGACAACATGGATGGACCTCGAGGGCATTGTACTATGTGAAATAAGTCAGATACAGAAAGAAAAATACTGTATGATCTCTTTTATATGTGGAATCTAAACAACAACAGCAACAACAATAAAAATACAACTGGCTTCATAGATATAGAGAACAGATTGGTGGTTGCCAGAGGTGGGGAGTTGGGGAATGTGTGAAATGGATGAAGAGGATCAAAAAGTTAAAAAAATAATATCAGAAAGAAGGTTTGATATGGTAAACAAATAAATAGGTAGAAAATGTAGGTAAATCTAATGTGGTAGGCTTTTGAATGGGACAAAATAATGATGCTGGATTTGTTTTACAAAAACCTAACATAAAAACAGATATAGTGCCTGGAACAGCGAAGAAAACACTCAAGCAACATCCTCAACAAAGCTAACTTACAAGTTACCCCCAAAATTCCCAAAACACAACAGCAAGATGCTCACAGACCCCTCTTGGGTTTAACAACTGTGCAAAAGTAGATGAGAGGAGAAAAAGGAAGTTCTAATAGTTCTAGAAGTCTCATAATCCAGAAAATGTCAGCAAATATTCCTGCCACATGTTGAGGAAATTGAGAGAAACAAGGAAATAAAATTACAAGCTTTTATTTGTGACTGAGAGCTTAAAAACATTCACAAAGTCCCACTAACTTCCAGCATGATCAGAGGGTCCTGGGGTGGTTAATCTCTGAAGAGCTGTGCCTTCAGAACAGGTAACCACTAGCCACTAAAAAGGCTATTAAGGTAGTCTGGATTGTAATTTACTGAAAGTATTAGCTATACACCAGTTTTGGGAAACTTAGTGTCAAAATGAAAAACTATATCTCTATGGTTTTTTATTTCAATTATAAATGGAAATGATATTATTTATGATAGACTGGGTCACATAAAATTTATTGTTAAAAATTAATTTCACCTAATTTCTTTTTAGCTTTTATAATGTGTCAAGTGGACTCACATATGCCTACTAGATGGTGCTACTCTAGAGGCTCAGACATTAACTCAAAAATCTTCCTTACAAACTGCCAGAGGCAGTTTTTAATTTCTTCCATTTTTTCCATTAAAAAAATACTGAGAGTTGGGGCACCTGGGTGGCTCAGTCAGTTAAGTGACTGACTCTTGTTTTCCCCTCAGGTCATGGTCTCACAGTTTGTGAATTCCAGCCCCGCATTGGGCTCTGCAACTGACGGTGCTGAGCCTGCTTAGGATTCTCTCTCCCTCTCTCTCTCTGCCCCTCGGGCTCTCTCTCTCTCTCTCTCTCTCTGAATAACTAAACAAACTTAAAAAAAATAAAACCTTTAAAAAAATTCTGGGAGTAGAATTGAAATAGAGTAGAAAAGAAATACTAGAGTAAGTGAACAAATTCAGGTACTGAACTAAAATGGTTCTATAAGAAGCAGTTAAATCCAGAATGTGGGAATTCCTATAGGAAAAAATGACTCAGTTTCTTTGACAAATCAAAGGTATGAAAAAGGAAGGGGATATTTAAAAGATTAAAATAAATTGAAAAAAAAGGGCACGGAATTTTAGTCCTATAACGTGCCCAAAAGAGGAAGAAAAAGAATATTTGTGAAGAGCCTGTAACCTGGCAATATCAATAGTTAGCCATTATAGAACACTAAATGTCAGACATTTTTCTAAGTACATTATCTCATTGACCCCACAGTAACCCTATAAAGTTGGATGACAGACTCCCCTTGGCCAATAAAATCCATTTTCCCTTTCTTCTAAAAAAATGGAGCTGAATACATGGGCTTCCAGCTAGACACTGTATTTCCCAGCTTTCTTTGAAGCAGGTGAATATGTATGGGTCAATATGTGAGTGGAAATAAGTGCAACTTATGGGTCATCTCCAAAGAAGATAATCTTTTTGCCCCAGATCACGGTTCTGTTTCCATTCCTGTAAGCTGGTTCACAGGTATGCCCCGGAGCCAACTTTGACAAAGCAAATGACAACAATTACCTAGGAGAAAGTAGGGTAACAAGATGAGGGGAAGTGGGGTCTGTGAATGAACGAGTAGAGCAGAAATGCTCAACTCACTGGATCACAAACTGGGAGCTGCTACATGAGAGGAAGAAACTGCTATAACCTTTAAGCCACTATATTTTGTGTGACACTTTATTTACCCCAATTAATTTTAGGTAGGTATATTATTCTTCTCATTTTACAAATGAGAGACTGAGGCACGGGCAGTTAAGTAACTTGCCTATGATTGCGTAGCTAATGAATAAGAGATACCTTGTTTTGCATTCAGGCAACCTGATTCCAGAGGCCACAGTTTAAAATATTACATTATCTTTTGTGACCTCTCAACTCATTGGGATACTTAGGAGTGGCTATGATGAGAGCATCTTATATTCTCAGTTACTTACTCTGTATTTCCATTCTATGGACTATCATATGTAGGAAACGGGATGGACATGAAATGACTGTTGGTGACTAAGTTGCCTTTTACCACATTACCTTGTCTCTCCATTCAGGGAGAGGTATAGATTAAGCATTATATCTTGTCTCTTTGTCTACCTTTTATGGAACTTTCAAGCCTTTGAAAGCCTAAGGGGATGGACACCCTCCTTCTCTGCTCTTCCCCAAGCCCATTTATCCTGAAGAAATTTCTTCAGAACAAACTGTGCTCAAATTATATGTAACCCTTAGGCCTCATTTAGGAATACCAGTCTGAGGCCAACCTTCCTATCTAGCAATTAAAGGAAGGCTCTGAATTCTGTGGTTGACCACTACATTTAACTGCCCTAGAAAAGACATCAGAAAGATTTTTATGTCTATTAGGGCTGTCAAAATTGGTATAAGAATATAGATTTTCCTGTCTTGTTAAATCTGGCTAATCTCAGTCAACAACAATGTGGACAATATAATGAATAGACATTTTATACAAAGGAATAACTGCCAAACAGATAGGCATAGTGAAGCCATGATCATTACCTCTTTGAAAATTCTACCATGACCACAATATACTTTTTTATTAGCTTTATACACACTGAGTGACTTTCAGAAGATTCCATAATCAATATTTTCTCCTTCAGCACCCTGAGAAAATAGAGATATTCAAATGATGGTGCCATAAATATCTGTGGAGAATAATCACAATGTCTAAGATTTTTCCTGGGGAAAAAGCATCCTCATGATTCCGTAGGAACAGAAACACTATGTTTCTGGAAGTTAATAGTACATATATAAATATGGCCACTCACATGTTTAATATCCACACTGTTAGAGATTGCCTATACAAATATATCTGTTTAAAATTTTTAAAATTTATTTATTTATTTACTTCTTTATTTATTAATGAGAGAGTGCAATTGCAAGTAGGGGAGGGGCAGAGGGAGAGGGAGAGAGAGAATCTTAAGGAAGCTCCATGCCTCGTATGGAGCCAGACTTGGGGCTAGAACTCATGACCCTGAGCCTAGAGCCAAGAGTCAGATGCTTAGCCAACTGACTCACCAAGGCACCCCCAAATCTGTCTTCCAGAAGAAATAATAACCAGTACTTTTCTTTCAATAATACCATCATTGATAGTCATATAGGAATCATGGGAGATTTCTTGTAGAAACTGGGTGTTTTTATCCTTTATGAGAGTAGGATTATGATTTCCTCCTCCATACAATAAAAATGAGCTGCTCTGTGCTAATTAAGTTATTATCTCTAAACTCCAAACTCACCCTTTGCTTTGTGATCCTGGACCTGGAGTTCTGCAAACCACATTACCGCTTTACAAGCTGATTCCATGTAGTGCCAGTAGGGGGCACTAGAGGGAAACTGCGTGATTGGAGGAGGAAAGAGGGACCTGCTCCTTCCTGTTCTAGTTTTGCTTCCTGTTTCTGTGGCTATAAGCCCAGCCATGCTTTCTCACCCAGGTAGGGGCAGTTCCTCTCTATGGTAGCATCAGAGTCTGGTTTGCAGTTCCTCCAGCACTTGTAGAGCTTTCACTGCTCCCCTTTCAGATACCAGCACCAGTTAGGTGTTAGGTGAATCCCCTCCTCAGAAGTCCTGTGGCCAGGACCCTCCTATGAACTCAGGGACACCAACACTAGGTGAGCAGTGCCCCCCACTCAGACGTCTAGGTTTCAATTACAATTACAATTACAATTAGAAAAGAAGTCCCTTTTCTAAGCAAGTTTTAATAATTCCAGCCTATTTATTCTCTCAGACCTGGGGGTGGTGGCTGTTTGCTGAAGTTGTTACCTCCAAGATGCCTTAGGGTTCTCTTTTTATCCTTTTATTTGCCCAACTAATTTTTCTATTGAAATTTCTCTGTTAATACAGAGTTAGAACAAACAATTCTAAAATTTGTGTAGAACCAGAAAAGACCCTGAATAGCCAAAGTAATGTTGAAAAAGAAAACCGAAGCCGAAGGCATCACAATTCCAGATTTCAAGCTGTATTATAAACCTGTAATCATCAAGACAGTATGGTACTGGCACAAAAATAGACACATAGGTCAATGGAACAGAATAGAGAACCCAGAAATGGACCCACAAATGTATGGCCAACTAATCTTTGACAAAGCAGGAAAGAATATCCAATGGAAAAAAGATAATCTCTTCAGTAAATGGTGCTGGGAAAACTGGAAAGAGACATGCAGAAGAAAGAAACTGAACCACTTTCTTACACCATACACAAAAATAAATTCAAAATGGGTGAAAGACCCAAATGTGAGACAGGAAACCATCAAAGTTCTAAAGGAGAAAACAGGCGGCAACCTCTTTGACCTCAGCCACAGCAACTTCTTACTAGACATGTCTCTGGAGGCAAGGGAAACAAAAGCAAACATGAACTATTGGGACCTCACCAAGATAAAAAGCAAAAGATTTTGAGAGAAGGAAACACTCAACAAAATTAAAAGGCAACCAACAGAATGGAAAAAGAAATTGGCCAATGACATATTGGATAAAGGGTTATTATCCAAAATCTATAAAAAAAACTTATCAAACTCAATACCCAAAAAACAAATAATCCAGTGAAGAAATGGGCAGAAGATATGAACAGACACTTTTCCAAAGAAGACATCCAGATGGTTAACAGACACATGAAAAGATGCTCAACATCACTTATCATCAGGGAAATACAAATCAAAACCACAATGAGACACCACATTGCGCCTGTCAGAATGACTAACATGAAGAACTCAGGAAACAACAGATGTTGGTGAAGATGTGGAGAAAAGGGAACACTTTTACACTGTTGGTGGGAATGTAATCTGGTGTAGCCACTCCAGAAAACAGTTGGAGGATCCTGAAAATATTAAAAATAGTACTACCCTATGACCCAGTAATTTTAGTACTAGGTATTTATCCAAAGGATACAAAAATGCTGATTTGAAGGGGCACTTGCACCCCAATGTTTTATAGTAGCATGATCAACAATAGCTAAGTATGGAAAGAGCCCAAAAGTCCATAGACTGATGGATGGATAAAGAAGATGTCGTATATATATACAGTGGAGTATTACTTAGTGATCAAAAAGAATGAAATCTTGCCATTTGCAACAACATGAATGGAACTAGAATGTTTTCTGCTATGTGAAATAAGTCTGTCGGAAAAAGACAAATATGATATTACTCATATGTGGAATTTAAGAAACAAAACAGATGAACATAGAGGAAGGGAAGGAAAAATAAGATAAAAACAGAGAGGGAGGCAAACCATAAAGACTCTTAAGTACAGAAAACAACTTGAGGGTTGCTGGAGGGGTGTTGGATAGAGGGATGGACTAAATGGGTGATGGGCATTAAGGAGGGCACTTGTTGGGAAGAGCACTGGTGTTATATATAAAGTGATGAATCACTAAATTATACTCCAGAAACCATTATTACACTATGTATTAACTAACTTGGATTTAAATAAAAATGAATAAATAAAAAATTGGGGCACCTGGGTGGCTCAGTGGGTTAAGCATCCAACTTTAGCTCAAGTCGTGATCTCAAGGTCTGTGGGTTTGAGCCCCGCATTGGGCTCTGTGCTGACAGCTCAGAGCCTGGAGCCTGCTTCAGATTCTGTGTCCCCCTCTCTTTCTGCCCCTCCCCTGCTTGCACTCTGTCTCTCTCTTAAACCTTAAAAAAATTTTTTTAAATAAATAAATAAATAAATAAATAAATAAATAAATATAAATAATTTCTCTGTTAAGATAACTGGTGTCAGTTTTTGCATTTTGAGTGGATTCTGATACATGTTTCGTATTCCCATGTCAGAGAAGTGGCTTAACAGCAAGTAAAGATCAAATGTGGAGGCTGAGAAGTAATTCTTTTGAGTTTGCAAAATCCAGTCACATACTGACAAGGTAAAGTTTGGATTGGTAACAAGATTGACAAAATCCTTCAAGAAGTCTGTAAGGGCTCCAAAGTTCAGGTCTGGGAATACTGGGGAGAATACAAAAAAACTCAAGACAGGATAGCTTGAGCACTGTCACTTCTTCAGGAATTTCCTCCCTGCTCAATTGTCACTGCTACGAGAGTGGTCAATCACCTTGCTGTATGAAGAGGAGCCCGTGAATCAGTAGAAGGGAGAAGTGGATACTGGATAAGTTACCAGTAAGTGTCCACTGCTTACCCAGAACCCATACATACCCTTCTTTCCACTCATCCTCTTAGAAACATGTTTCCTCACCAGAGACAACTGAAAGACTAGTGCTTTAGCTCTAAGTTTTGATTCTCTGGATCATGTGGGGGTCTTGTCTATCATGTCTGAGTGAAACTCCTCACTGTCTGGGGATTTTTGGTAATATGTTTTCCACCTATAATATAACCCATATAAAATGATGAAGAAAGAGCAAAATAACTGCAATAAAAAATTACCATTTGGAAAAGGGAAGAATGGGAAACAACACGTAATAGTCCTTAGTCCATGCCAATATCATTCCTGCTGGGCAGAGATGGTGAGGACTACATTCCAGTAGGGAATTCTTCATATAGTCATGCTGGCTGTCGAAGGTCTTCTCTTTGGGAGTCTATCATTTGTTCACTATTTTCCTTGGCAGTATGTTATTTAAGAGCAAAAGCTGTGCAGTAAGAGTGTCTGCATTCCAATAACTGTCTTTTCTACTTTCTAATTGTTAAGAATGTGGGCAAATTTCTTAAACTCTTTGTGCATCAGTCTCCTCAGATGTATGGGGATATTAATAGTACTTCCTCTTAGGATCAGTAAGCGTGTAAAGAGGGAATGGGTATCTGCAAAATGCTTAGAATGTTAGTTAACATGAATCAAGTGCTCAGGAAGTGTTACGGTTATTTCAGGTGGGCTTTGGGGAGCATGACCTTTCTGAGGGTTTCTTTGACAACTTCCTTCTGGCTTAATTACTAGTGATTAGTTCCATTGTCAGATATATGGCCATAGTTAGAGATCAGATTCATAGTCCTTGAGTTTGAAAAGCAGAGTTTTTGAGCCTCGGTGTCAGGCTATGTGGAACTAGGCATAATTTTCTAACCAACTTGTGCAGAAACAAAAGTATCTGAAATCATCTCACTAATGTATATGACCAGGTAGATCCTTTTTACTTGTCTTTTCTTGAACCAAACCTTTCAGTTAGGAATACCCACTGTGGATATTTGCCAAACAGTGTATCAGCCTTCAGGTAAAATCAGAAGGCTAAATCCTCAGGCACCCAGTGCTCAACCACTTTGGCCTACAGAGGTTGGTGATGTCATAGCTGACTGTACAATTGTGGACCTTATATCACTTTATCTCTTTTTATCCAGGTGGATAGAAATAGTTCACAGACAGAAGAATGTTCCATGACAACATATCAACCACTGAGAAAATGGACACCTGCCCTACTTGTGGCATTATACTGGACACTATCTCCTTCCATTGCCCTAACTCCAATGCCAGCTGAAGTTTGAGCTGCTCAATAACTCTTCTTTTACAAAGATCTATGGGGAGAAAATATGAAGACAGGCCCAAACATTTACAGAAAGGCTTTATTTTGTACCCATTTTCACACATCACTCAGACAAACCATGAATTCTACTTTCCCCCATTTTCATATAAAACTACATACACCGCACTGTACATGTAAAACAAATTTGGAAAGGAGCCTCAAGCTGGCCTCTGAAATTGTGTAAGCAATTATCACATTTTTGTGCGCAAATGCAGTAATTATATGTGTAATTTGGCAGCTGGGTTTGAAAATTTGGCCTTAAATGGAACATAGACAGGAAAAATAAATGTTGGAAAATGCCAATATTTTATAAAGATTTTGAATCAAATAATGGTGGAATTATTGCAAGCCATCTTAATTTTTAATTATAATGATCATTACACAATATACAATCATTTTTTGAGGAAGAAAAGAACTATAGATCAATTGCTCATCGTTTTTGTCAAAAAAATGCTTCAATTCTTGAGGAGGATAATTGTATTTTTTTAGAGGTTATGGTACATATTTCAAAAGCTTTTTTTCCTTCTGAAGAAAAGATAGTGATTGCCTACTAGTTCAAGTTCTATGACACATTTTACTATGGGAAGAATAGAACTCTTTGTACTGATTATTTTCGAGAAAAGTAGTATTAACTCTGTGCTTATATTTGAGCTAGTAATCTTAAATTAGATAAAGCTTTCTTATAGGCATTTAAGCTTTGGAATACGAGATTATAACCCAAATGACAAGTAATTTAGATTTCTTTGCTCTAGATTTAAATTGAACTTACATAGTAAAATCATAGTTTTTGTATTGTCATCAAGATTGATTCTGATGCATGTGGCTTTTTCATGCGGTTATAAGGGCTAGTGACTTGGATATAATGTTAAGGATGAACCTGGAGTAATGTTATATGTTGCTGTTAGCACGGTAATGTAGAGGTTAATTGTGCCGACTCTGGAGCCAGACAGCCTGGATTCCAGTTCTGACTCCACCATCCTATTAGCCCTGTGACCTTAAGCTGGTTACTCTAGGTTTTAGATGCTTACTTTAAAAATGTCTTGTTAATTGTGATTGATTCATATTATCATCAGCTATTACAATTCTATATATGCATATAATCATCATTAACCAACATGTTGAGATAAAATATACACATAGGATGAGTTTCGTTGTTAATGAAAGTAAATGTACGTCCATATTTTAAATAGTCTTCTGGATAATTTTGAATTTTTAAAGCCTATTTTTTGTAACTGATTTTATCTTACAACATGTTAGACGAAGAATTTGTACTAGGAGTAGAAATGTTACCACTGCCATTTTCTTGTTCACCTGGGCTTACAAAAATGGTGTTTTCTTCTATTCATGGTTTCTTTGCGGGAATCTAAGGCAGGTACCCATTTTGTGAGGGTTAGTTTAGTTAAAACTCAGTTATATACTTTGTAACTCCACTTTTACCCGCGTATACCTAAGCTGTAGTGTGCTGAATTCACAAAAGAGGTGAAGGGGTCCTGCTCATCTCCTCTGTTTGGATATCTCGGGTATCTCATATACTCTTGGCATTCTTACACATAGACCAGGGAAAGATACCAGCATGGATTCATATATGAAACACAATTAAGCATATACAATTTCTTATTTTTTAGATAACAATAAATAAATGTATATATAATTTCTAATATTTTTTTCTGCACACACAAAAAATCATCTTGCTCATTCCCTGGACATGTGCACCCCTACTCTGGAGACCACTGCTCTGGTGCTGGAAGTACAGACAGGCCAGAGAGGTGAGAGACAGAAGGCTTGAATCAAGTTAAAAGATAAATATGGTATTCCAGGAACACCCAAGAAGTAAAAGGCATGTCTGATCTCAAGGAGCTTTAAATTACATAAAAAGACAGAACATATTTTCATGATGCAATTCTAGGACAGTTATAAAGTAGTGAATCAATGATTTGAACGGGGCTGTAAATTGAGGGGCATGAGGAAGGAAGGAGCCTATCTTTCGCCATGGAATCTCTTGCTCCTTGATGCACGAAATGGTAACAGAATGATTTATTTCTTTTGATTATGTCAGCTTTATCCAGGCAAATAACTCTGAGGTGAATATAGGAAGTCCCAAACACTTTAGTATGAGTGAATGTCAAGGTGTTTTCACACTTTTCAGGGTTGTTGTGGTGACTTAATGTCCACCACAATGCCTGGCACATCATATGTGCTCAGCGATGAATAGTTGTTATCGTTAATGACAAGATCAGCATGAGGTAGTTGGTTGTGGGGAGGGAACATCCTTATGTATATCTACAAGGAGATGTGTGGTGCATTAAGGGTGAAAGAAGTGCTCAATCTATTAGGATAGTATGCAGTTCTGGAAGGATGGATAAAATGCATAACGTATACTCTATGCATGCTATCGAAGGGGATTGAATAAAATGATCCACATGGTGATGGAAGTGGTTATGTCAGTCATGAGCTTAATTTGGGGAAAGGAAGTTTTGGGAGTTGAATTTGGAATTGAAAGGTGGCCAAACTAAGGAGAGGGGAAAGAACAGAAAAAATTCCCGGTGGGAGCATTGACATTAAAAGGCAGGTCATGCATAAAAACCTGAACTTCTCCAGTTTCTGTTTTTGGAATATAAAATGGTGCTTAATTCTACACTTGCAAACAAACTTCTCACTTAGTCATTGTCTAAACACATTTATTTAGTGCTTATATGTGCTAGGCATTGCTCTATCTTTTGGGACTACATCATTGAACAAAAGAAACAATCAGCGCCCTCATGGAGTTTACATTTCACAAGGGGAGACGGACATAAAGATAAGTGATGACAAGCAATGAAGAGAAATAAGACAGGATCAGAGTTTGGAGTGTAGTTGTGTGTGTGTGTGTGTGTGTGTGTGTGTGTGTGCACGCGCGTGTGTGTATGTATGTATCTGAGTTAGATACCTTAGAACACCAAGCCTGAGACAAAGCTTGCATCCTAATACTTTCAGGAGGTACAATCTCAGGGCAGTAAAAGACAGGGAATATGAAATGTGAAGCAGAGAAATCGTGGCGGGGGGGAAGGTATGCATTTTTGAACTGGCTGCAGCATCAGAAGAAACAGCTGGTTGCTGGATTATTCAGGACATTCCCAGAGAGACCATATGGAGCTTTATATTTGGGGGGAGAAAGAGAGAGCAATTTATGTTGATTTCTTTCCATCCCTTGTCTCTCACTGATCAAAGTCTACCTAACAGGGTGTTCCACTTCTGGTTGTTTTATCTAGCCTTTCAGGGAAGCTCTTGGAGAGCCTGAACCCTTCATGAGTCCAGTTGGGTTGGACCTGGGTTCAAGTGCTCCCCAATGGGAAAGCTAAGTCAGCCAGCAAAGGTAAGAGGTGAGCAGATGATGGTGACAACCAGGACGTTGATCACATGCATTGAGTTTGCTGGGGCTACTCCATCTGGGAAGTAGGGCAAATGGATGATGCCTGGAGACAGGTGGAACAGAATGAATCTAAAGAAGCACATAAAGTCAATCTTGTACATGAGCTCTTTTGTATACGGTGACCAGACCTCCCTGATAAGGTACTATTTGAACAGAGTTCTGAAGCAAGCGTGGGAGCCAACCTGGATATCTTGCGGAAATTCATTCTAGGCAGAGAGTATAAGTGCAAAGATCTTCTTGAGACAGAAGGTGGGAGCATAGTGTCTTTGAGAGCAGAAAGGAAGCCAGTGTGGCTAGACTGGAATAATTGAGGGCAAGGGTAGTAAGAGATGAGACAGAAAGGCAGTAGAGGCTAAGCCATGAAGGGCTTTTTAAACCACCATGGTAGGTCTTTGGCTTTTACCCGAAGTGAGATGGACATCATTGGAGTTTGAAGCAAAGGAGTGACACGATGTGATTTACATTTTTAAAGGATCATTCCACATTCTCTTGGAGAATGGATGATAGAGGAGTAAAGAAGGAAGCTGGGAAACCATCTTGGAGACTTTTGGGTCAGGCGGTGGTTGTGGAGGTGGTGAGATGCTAGATATTGGTTATGCTAAATTCGGGTTGTTAGTGTTTGCTAATGGTTGGATGTGGGCTGTGAAAGTAAGAGAAATCAAAAATGATTCCCAGAGTTTTGGTCTGAGCAACTGGAAAAGAGAAAGGAGTCTCACTAAAGCCAAGTTCATTTCTTTTGGTAGGACTGGTTTGTGTAAATACATAGGACTATTTTGATAAAATATCCTACAGG
This sequence comes from Lynx rufus, assembly GCF_022079265.1. NCBI lineage: Eukaryota > Metazoa > Chordata > Mammalia > Carnivora > Felidae > Lynx > Lynx rufus. The sequence goes on along the minus strand of NW_025814867.1, from coordinate 23,920,678 downwards.
GTATTTTGGTGGAAACTGAGCAGGATCCTCCATTGCAAAGAATTTCAAGTTGAGTTCACTCATAATGCATAATGTGTTCAACTAATTTATATCTTTTAGATCCATTTGGTATGAGTAGATTTAAATTTAAATTTTCTGTTATGCATTATGTTTGGTTATGGTATCTCTATTAAAGAGAAAGGCTTAGTTAACCCTAGAAGTAATAACTTGCCTAAGTGGTGTGTGTGTGTGTGTGTGTGTGTGTGTGTGTGTGTGTGTGTTTGTAGGGATGGTGAAATGTACTTGTTTTCAGTAGTCCTCCAATGGAAGCAGGCTGGAACTCACTGCATGATATTTTCAGACTGCTTAAGATGTTGTCATGTTGGTTTTCATTGTTATTGATGCTAAACACTCTAAGAATATCTCTGACTTATGCAAAAGGTCCTGAAATATTTCAATGATTTATGAAACAAAAAGGCTTCTTCGATGTCTGCGAATCAACCATGATGGCTTCAACGAATGCAGTAGTAAGCATTTATTACAGCACATGGAACTACGTTACCTGGCTGCTTTCTGTTCCATTAACACATTGTGAAAAAGTCTTGATGGAGCTTTTAGCCATAAAACATCCTAGAGTGTAATCTGTTTTTAGAAGATTAATTTCATTGAAATAGTGGAGCAAATGATAAACAGCTTAAACAAGACCAGAGAAATAGATCATGTTACAGTTGAGGGCAATAATATTGTTCCACACTTAAGAAAACTTTGCAGGAGAAAAAAAAAAACCTGATAAGAAAAATGGGTTGAACCATGTTTATTGGATGAAATCAGCTAGGATATTACTGTCAAGGTGTGTTAAAGGGGAGGGAATATATAGGACCTTTTCTAGTTAAAAGAAAATTTTATTTATTTATTTAAAAAAATTTTTTTGAACATTTATTCATTTTTGAGAAACAGAGGGACATAGTGTGAGCAGGGGAGGTGCAGACAGAGAGGTAGACACAGAATCAGAAGCAGGTTCCAGGCTCTGAGCTGTCAGCACAGAGCCTAATGTGGGGCTTGAACTCACAGAGCATGAAATCATGACCTGAGCTGAAGTCAGAAACTTAACTGACTGAGCCACCCAGGTGCCCCTACAAAATTTTATTTAAAAAATATTTTTGGCTCATATGATTATTTGAAAACTCCGCCCCCCCACCCCCGCCAAATGTTCCAAATTTTTTATCTATCTATCGTCTATCTATCTATCTATCTATCTATCTATCTATCATCTATTTTCAGCCTGAGGCTTCTGAACAAAGTGAGCTTAAATCCAAATGTGTCCTCGGCCTAGCTGAGAAGGACACAAATGAGATCTAGTTGGCAGAAGTTCTACTTAGGGCAAAGATTTTTTTTTTTAATTATCTTAAAAAAAAGTTTTTTTTAGTGTTTATTTTTGAGAGAGAGAGAGAGAGAGAGAGAGTGCAAATGGGGGAAGGGCAGAGAGAGGAGACACAGAAGCTGAAGCAGGACAGACCACAGAACCATCAGCACAGAGCCCGATGCTGGACTCAAACTCACGAGCTGTGAGATCGTGTCCTGAGCCGATGTCAGACACTAAACCACTGAGCCACTCAGACACCACAGGACAAAGATTTTAATTAAGAACAGGGAAATAATTTAGTGTGACCTCTGACTTTGGATGGAATATGGTTAGATTGTAAGATTTTGCTTGTTATGTCTTAAATTCTTAATAATTGAGGCCAACACACATTATTAGTGGCAATGTCAGCAAGAAAAAAGTACGACCTCTGTAACTCACCAGAGCTGAGTAGGAGAAACTGGTCCAGGTTTTGGTGCAGCTTAAGACACACTCTGAATGATTAGCAAACACTGAATACCCAGTTTATGCCCTGTGGAGAGACACTCCTGATGACAAATAACATTCCTTAGAGTTTTAGACAGACAGACACAGGGAAAGGATATGATACTTACCCAGGGGGTAGTAGCATATGACATTTACTACCCCAAGGAGATGTTGCAGATGGAAAATATTGTCAATTCCAGAGGAGTTTTTAGACATATTTACAGATGATACACCTATGAAAGTTTGAGTGCTTCTGGACATTCCAGATTCTTTGGACTTTGATATCATTCACTAAGCATCCTTTGATGATGAGCCTGATTTGTCATCTTTAACCCTTCATAATATCTTTTATATTCCAATTCCAGGGACACCTGATATAGTGATGCAGTCATGCACTGATTCATTCATTTAGTTAGTCAATATTTATTCAGCACCTATTTGTAGGCTGAATACGTAACAACCAAGAGACATTTTTCTTATAAACTTTGCCATTATCTGATAAATAATAACAGTAATTATTATTATGCTGCCCCAAGCTATACAAATCCTGGTGGACATGGGATGGCGTTAGCAGTAACAGTGCATACTTCTCTGGTTCTCCTCTCAGCTATAATTGCAGGACTTCTACTTCTGGAAAAGGGTCTGGCAGTTAGTGCCAGGGGTCCCACAGGGTGTCTGATGGGTACCACATATGGCCCCCATTTTCTTAGTCCGCTGCTCTGGCTTCCTTCTGCTTGGCCTCCAGTGTTCAGCACTTCACTGGCTCAGGGGCCCATGACTGAGCTGCTCTCAGTGGCTTCCACCTCTTCCACCATGTATCATTGCTGCTGACATGTGGGACCCCTTAGCTGGCAACTGTGCATCACACATTCTGGAATCCTCAGGATGCCATAGCCACACCATATTCTTGGAAGAAGTAGATTAAATATTTGGGGTCACATGATGAAGCACGACTGTTTGTGTTGTCTTATGGAGCTTCTTCCTGTGTTTATTCTTAGCCTTCCTCCCTGATTCTTCTTCCATTCTCTCTTCTCAGGACCTATCACCACAAATTTATTCATTTTTTAAATTTTTATAATTTTTTTTATTTTAGAGAGAGAGAGAGAGAGCAAGAGCATGAGCAGGAGAGAGGGACAGAAGGAAGAGATAGAATCTTAAGCAAGTTCCAGGCTCAGAATGGAGCCCAACGCAGGGCTCCATCCCATGACCCTGGGATCATGACCTGAGCTAAAATCAAAACTCAGCTGTTCAACTGACTGAACCACCCAGAGGACCCTTAACACAAATTAAAAAAAAAGTTCATTGGGATTGGGGGTGGAGGGCAGTGAGGGTAGGTGGACAAATCCAAGTGACACCTCTTAACTCAGAATTATGCCCTCTTTGAGTAACCACTTTTATTAGATTGGCTTATATGTCTGATTCCCTTTCCTCACAGGATAAAATCCTCTTAGTTCTTGTTGCAAATAGACTTGTAGTTAGCCCACTTTATCAGACCTGAAGGCAAGCTCAAACATGATAGGCTGAAGTAGACTTCAGCCTACTAATAACACACATGTGAATCTCATCACAGAGCATTTTCATAGACAGCATTTCATTTTTATCATAAGAACCCAGAGACTTTTTTAAAAATCCATTTTATAAATGAAGTCATTGAAGTTCAGAGAGGATAATTCATCAGGGTCATACAGCTTAGACTTTCCATGCAGATTCCATAATGTGGCATTCAGGTCTCTTTACTCTCTGACCTCCACATATCTGTTCATTTCCTCTCTCTCCACCTCTCCATCTCTTTGTATGAGTCCAATGCCATAGTCACAGAGAGAGAACTGTGTGCAATTTTCTGAGTGTTCCATGCTCCCTTTGACCTTTGTGATGTTACACATGTGTCTTAGATTGGGTTCCCTGGAAACAGATTCTGAGATGGATAATTGCATGGGAAGTGCTCTTGGGAGATTCACTCACAACGAAGTGAGGAAGGAAACATTGTAAGGAATTGAGGAAAGTGAGATTGTAAGGAAGTGAGAAAGGCAGTATTGGGCTTCAGGAAAAGCTGATGCCCAATGTGGTTGCAACTAAGGCCTCAAATAATCCTATTAGGGACATAACCTTGGCAAGACATTTCCTGAGGCTGAGGGCAATTCCCTCAATGAAGAATGAAGATGCGATCAGTCAGCATCTATTACCAGAGGCTGGGGGACTGGTGAATTAGCTCTGAAGAAGGCATATGAAAGTATCCACTACACATATTTTCCCTCCCACTTTAATGTGCTTACCCAGCTTATTTCTCAAATAAAATATTGCCATATTTCAGTTTCTTTTTTATTTGAATCATTATTTTCGTCTTATGCAACTAATTTTTCTTGGAGTTACTAATTGACATTCTTCCCCCCCCCCACCATGACAAAATAAACATATGTTTTAATCTAATTGCAAAGCTCAACTTAAAAATGAAGGGAATGGAACATACTTTCTTCTTAGAAATGTTTTTCTTGGATCCCCCTGACCTCCCATTCTATTTTGGAACAGCTGTTTTCTAGCTCCAATACGCAGCTCTCCTCCTGGGATATGTTTTCACTGAACTCCTGCCCTGGCAATAATATTTCTTAGATTCCATGCCTTCTTTCTTGTGTTTCTGTTTAGAGCCTCAAGTTACTTTTTACAAAGGACTAGTGGAGATAAACTTCTCATCTAAAAATGAATTCTTTTGCCATGGAATATAAATCTAGTTTCAAAATAATTTCTACTCACTACTTTAAAGAATTACTTTATTGTCTACAGCAAATGTTGCTGATGAGAAGTCTGGTGCCTCTACGATTCTCTTTCCATTGTAGGTCTTTTTTTGGTGGTCCTTTTTTGGATTTTCATATCATCTTCTGTGGCTTGAAATCTCATGATCACTGAGCATGAGTCTTTTTTTTTTTTTCCTTTCAGGAGTAGAACTTAGTGATTCGTCACTTACATATAACACCCAAGGTTCATCCAAACAAGTGAGCACTTTTTTTTAAGATTTTTATTTCTTTAAGAAATCTCTGTATCCAACATGGGGCTCAAACTCACAGCCCCGAGGTCAAGAGTCACATGCTCTACTGACTGAGCCAGCCAGGTACCCCTGAGTATGAGTCTTCTTAAGGTTACCATGTTAGGCACTTTGTGGCTGCCTTTAATCTTATGGCTTCTGTTTTTTCTCAGCTCAGGAAATTTGTCTCCAATTATTTTCTTTTCTTCATTTTCTTAGTTTCTTCTTGTATTTTGTTATGAATCTTCTTAATTGATTCCTTATGCATTTTCCTTTTCTTTCTAATTCTCCTCAGTATTTTGGAAGACTTACTCTTCTTTTTTTCTCACCCTTTCTGTCAAATTGGTTATGGCAATCATATTTTTAACTGCCAAAATCTTTTATCTTTGCCGGCTCCTTTTTATGACAATCAATTCTTGTTTACAAATGCAGCTTTTCCCCAGCCTGCCGTGCTGAAGGAGCTAGGCTTTCATACCTTTGAGCCTCTTAGACATTAGAATGCACAAAACTGTGTTCTGGTGGCTTGAAAGCAGTTCTCAAAAAAAAAAAAAAAAAAAAAGAAAGATAATGAAATATCTGTGGCAATCTGGATGGAGCACTGAAGGTATATCCTACGAATACAATTTTGACTGTGACATGACACTCTTTTATTGACCCCTATTAAAATGATTAAAATGATTTGCGTCTTATATTCTGTTTGTTAAAATCCTATCTTGGAATTTCTTGGGGTTCATCATGACTTTTCAGGAATTCTCTGGACCTCACTTATTGGCAAGATGTGATTAAACCAGACAGGGCAGCAAAAAGGTCAAGGTTAATTGGATTTATTGAAAATGAGGAAATGTTAAGAGCTGCTATTCCACATAGACTAGAGAGCCTATAGAGAGAAGGAGAGTTATGGTAGGTCAGGTGGTTTTTACGGGAAGTCCACAGAATGTGGTCACTTGTCCAAGGCTTTTTTTGGTAAAGAATAAGGAGAGGCTCCAGTTTAAGGTATGTATTCTCCCTAATCCATGATCTTCATTGCTGAAGTGATTCCAAACAAGTAAGTATTTATTGGAAATAAAGGATAAGAGACTGAGAAATAATTTCCAGTGCCAGAAGATAACAGTGCTGATGAATCACTTCCCTCCTAAGAGCTGTAGACAGTTGAGGTTTCAGAACTCAGTTTCATGTAATATGTTATTGGTATTTTTACATTATAAAATATGTTATTTGTGAGTGTTGCCTAGGTTATAATAATTGGGGTTGAATTATTCCTGAAGGCTTTTTTTTTTTTTGTGCAAAATCTTTACTGTATTTTTTTTAAGGCATGAGAAAGGAGAAGTAGTAACTTCTAGCCCTGGCAAAAACTTCCACATTTCTCCCTAACACCTCCAATAAGAGTTTGTTTACTTATTTATTTATTTAGAAAAAGCACCAGGTCAAGAATTTATTGCCCGTGGAAAAATCTGCAAAAGGGCTTTCCATTGATAGATGGACTGTTCTTTGCCTCTGAGGGTTATAAAATATTATCATTAATATTATACGATGGCATTGCTCAGAGATATACTCTCCACCTATTGAATAATTTGTTTGTTTTTATTAATGTGACTGGATTAATGAATGGAGTACTAATTCCAATCAACGCCTTCTTTGGTGTTTCTGCAGATGAGGTAGGACAGGGTTTTGTGCACGGTTGGGATGGATGAGGTAAAGGCTATTGACCTATTGATTTTCTCTGAGACTTTGTTGGCACCCTTGGTAATATCTAATATTAGTATAGATTTTATAGTTTACTGAGAAATATGCTCTCAGAGAATACTCAGCTTCAGAATTTTGAGAAAGGGAAATAGCAGTAATATGGGCATGGAGATGAGGGTATTGTTAAATTTAAACATTAAGTGTAAAGTCAAATGAGCATTGATCTTTAATCTTACAAGTTATAAAATAAAATAAATCAAGTCCAGTAGCTTCAAGGTAACACAAAAGATAGGTTTCCTTCACTCCCCTCTCTTAGGATTCATCACATTAATACACATACAAAACTAAAACCAACATTGCTATGCATTTTTTCTATTTCACCACTATCCCTTTTTTAGCATTAGTCCCTTTCTTGGATTTTGAAATATAGAAGCATGGATAACAAATTTGAAATAAACACTCAAAGACACACACACACACACACACACACACACACACACACACACACCAGTAAGTATGAACACATTTCCCATGGTTAAAGAGCTCTTGACATTTATCACTCAACAATTTCTCTGGCTACCTTTAAAAAGGCTTTCAGGTTAACTATTGCAAATCCAAACGTTATAGTCTGGTACCATCCATCTTCAGAATCCAGGAAACAGATCAATATTTGAGCTACAGGCAGTTGAATCTATAAGCAAACCTTCCAAAGGAGCATAATACAAGCAAGTGCAATTCCCTAATTAATCACATTACATTTTAGAAACCTACTTTGTTATAAGTACTCACTATATAAAATTTTTTGGGTTTTGTTAATGGTCTGTGATAGGGTAAGGGTACAGATTTATGCCTAACTGAGAAAAGTCCAACTGAACATGTTTTGTTTAAATTAATAAAGAACTGTGGAGGGAATTGGGGGTTGAAGGATTAGGTAATGAATAAGAGAAACAGATGCAGATAAAATATGACTTCCTTCGTGTGGTGTATTTCAGGGAATCTTTAATTTACCTGAATATGGCCATGAGTTATGCTTAGAGTATTGTATTAGAATTCCTAGTAGAAAGGGATTTAGATATACACGTAAAGTTAAATATGGTTAGACAGTAAAATATTGATTGCTTACCACAAACAATGCAGCAGGGTATCTAACACTTGTTTTCCTTGTGGAACATAATAAGGTAATTAATTTATCTCTAGCTGAGTTTTATTTGCAAAAAAATTTTTTTTTGGTGGAATCGATTTGAATGTATTTTGTGTGTATCTCAAACAGCTCTCTATTTGTGCTGTAATAACCATGTACAGTTTGTGGCAGCACTTCGATAACCATCACCTTGGAAATGGGGATACTTCCTTCTTCTAAATAGTAAAATACAAGGCTCAGTAGTAAAACAGCACTCTGGTTATAAAAGCTAATGACTAATAGGAGAGTTCTGACCCTCTGAATTGCGTTTACTGTTCACCAATGATTATGTCATTAGGAATGAATTAGATAGTCAATGAGGTGAATCTTCAAATCAAAGCTGCCACTTTGAAATTTTCAATGATTTGTTCACTTGTAGGATTAGGCTACTATTTAACAGCCATTACTGTTCTATTGCTGGGGTTATGCGACTGTGAAAAGCAGTTTTCTTATGGTATCGTTTTCTCACTCTCATTTTTTTTTTGAACAAATGTATTTTTTAAAGCTAGAGTTCTCTGATAGAAATAGCAACCTAGAGCCATAATCTATTTGCTATCTGGAACTCACAGAAGAACACAGAGTGGTAGGGTTGAGAAGAGGTCAGGGACTCTCTTGAACAGTGGACATTCAGGTAATGTTGAGGGATGATGATTCTTGCTCCTGCCTCTATTTTTTTCTGCCTATTGTTTTTACTTTCTAAATAATGTGAAAAAACATAATGGCTATCATTCTTTTTTTTTTTTTGTCTACTAGGAGACTTGTGACTTTAGTTTTGCATACTCTTTTTTTCTTTTGTAAGTGTATTTATTTATTTCGAGAGAGAGAGCATGCATGTGCATGTGGGGGAGGGGCAGAGAGAGGGAGAGAGAGGATCCCAAGCAGACTCTGCACTGTCAGCACGGAGATGGGTGCAGGGCTCGAACTCACGCATGAACCGTGACATCATGACCTGAGCTGAGATCAAGAGTCCAGTGCTTAACCGACTGAGCCACTCAGGTGCCTCTGCGTCCTCTTTTTTATTGAAAAAGCATTACTTTAGTTCGTTTGTGGATACTCAACTACTTGTATAAGTTGGAATAATAACTACAATAGCTGCCACTTCCTGCATGTTTGCTATGCCTAGATGCCAGGCTGGGACATCACCCCATGTAGTTCTTCCTGCACCTTCTGATGTTGCAGGGTGGGAGTAAAAGGGAACTGGCTAAGGTGCAGATAGTAATATAATCTTCATTGGTTGCACAGAATCACATTGCTGGTTGCAAACCTCCTTCCCCGCTCAAAATTACTGATTTAAAGGACAAACCTTCAGTAGTCACTAAGAACACAGAGGAAAAGATATGGTCAAACTGACTAGGAGAGAAGAGCTGGTGGAAAGAAAGCAGACGAACAATAATTAAAGTAACAAGGAACAATGTAAGAAGAAAACTTTCGTTAAAACCACAACAGAACAACTTCGGGCCAGTGAATTGGAAGAGTTTGCTATGATTCAGGCAACATTTTTAAACTGGGAATTATGGGGGCGCCTGGGTGGCGCAGTCGGTTGAGCGTCCGACTTGAGCCAGGTCACGATCTCATGGTCCGTGAGTTCGAGCCCCGCGTCAGGCTCTGGGCTGATGGCTCAGAGCCTGGAGCCTGTTTCCGATTCTGTGTCTCCCTCTCTCTCTGCCCCTCGCCCGTTCATGCTCTGTCTCTCTCTGTCCCAAAAATAAATAAACGTTGAAAAAAAAATTTTTTTAAACTGGGAATTATGAAAATAGTAATTATTGACAAACCAGTCTGGTGAATTTTCTAAAGTCCAAGGATAAGGAAAAATTTCCTTTGAGACCCCCTCTTCAACCCAGGGAATATTTAGAAGTGTGTTCTTTAATTTCTAGTTTCTTGATATTTTCCTGTTGCCTTAAACAAGGTTCCTCTGGTGATGGTCCACGTGATGCTGGGCACCAAGTGACTGAATCGGAATTTGCTAAATGTGTTTGGTGGAATATTAAAGTAGGATTTCTAAATAGCATGAGGACAAAGTCAAATGTGTTTGGGAAGTACCTGGTTGAGCAAAGTCAAACAGATTTATTTCCTGCAAATATTAGTTCCTTTAAACTAAGAGAAATTAAGAATTTCTAAGAAGGGAGTAAAGTGTGTAAGGTTTCCCAAGCGTTTAGTCACTAAGCTCCCTTACCTGGTTTTTTCTCGATGAATTTTTTAAAAAAATTTTTTTAATGTTTATTTATTTTTGAGAGACAGAGACAGAGCGTTAGTGGGGGAGGAGCAGAGAGAGAGGCAGACACAGAATCTGAAGCAGGCTCCAGGCTCTGAGCGGTCAGCACAGAGCCCCACGCGGGACCCGAACCCACAAACAGCGAGATCATGACCTGAGCCGATGTCGGCCACTCAACCAACTGAGCCACTCAGGTGCCCCGAATATTTTTTTTTTTTGATTTGACTCTGGAGAATAAATTTGGGGAAATATTTTGAGTAATGATTGCTGAGGAAATTTTTAATGATGTTCTCCAGAAAGGGTCACAGCACCCATGTTTCAGAGCAATGGGTTGTTGGTGGTTTCTTTCTCCAAGCTGAAAGTAGATTTATACCAAAGAGAGCTTAAAAACACCTCTCCTGTTGTCCCATTGGGTAGCCTGCTGCTTTTACACCCCCAAGAAAACGCAGAGTCACTGAGCCCTCAGGTGAGATGGGAGGGGTGGGGGAAGAGAGAGGAAGGGAGGGAGAGAGAAAGAGGAGGGAGAATCTGAGGCTGGTATCTGGTTCATTATGAGTGTGTTAAGTCATCTATAGTTCTTTCTACAGAAACAAAACTCAGTTATTCGGAACACATTCCTTTGTGGATATTGCAAATACTAATTTCAAGCATCTCTTGTGTTCTGTCATATAGTACATAGAAATCCAGACTCAATGGGTTTCTATAATGTTATTATGAGTTAAGATTCTAGTGGTTAGCTTCCTATGACCTGGTCATTTTAATGGAATTTTGGCTTATTAAGGCTTATCTCTGTTTAGTTGCGCTACACGTTATGAAAGGCTATAATATGCTACAGATGAAGAAACTGCGGCTCAGAGACTTAGAGATTTGTTAAGGTCACACACTCAGTGAATGGTGGAGCTGGTAATTTTTCTAATGGCCAGGGTTACTCCCCTTGGCCATACTTCTCAGGATCGGTTGTAGTCTTGTACAATGGGGCCATGAAATATTTCCCCAAACATTTCACAGTGGAGAATTTGTAGGAATATGATGACTATAATGTTACCATGTAGTTGTCACTTATGAAACAGAAAAAAATTGTGTGAGAGATTTCCTTCCCTAAGTAAGAATACCATTTTCTGCCAAGATTAAAACTTTTATTCAGTCCATAACCTTTGAAAATGAAAAAAATGAATTATTAAAAAAAATTTTTTTAATGATTATTTATTTTTGAGACAGAGAGAGACAGAGCATGAATGGGGGAGGGTCAGAGAGAGAGGGAGACACAGAATCTGAAACAGGCTCCAGGCTCTGAGCTGTCAACACAGAGCCTGACGCGGGGCTCGAACTCACGGAGCGCGAAATCATGACCTGAGGTGAAGTCGGCCGCTTAACCGACTGAGCCACCCAGGCGCCCCCAAAAATGAATTATTTTAATAGTATTTGAGATTGGTTTTATATTTTTTCAAAATATATGCTCAAATAACTTATTCCTGAATATGCCTCTTGAGAAAATAACCAGTCCAAAAAAAAATCTGATTTTTAAAATTATCTCCCTTTGGAACAATTTTTTTTTTTTACCACAATAAGATACATCCAGTTAATATTTGTTGGAGCGAAGGACATTCAAATAAGTTCATATTTCAAAGTTAACCTCTTTGAATGACAGAGTTCACATTTAAAAAATGTCCTTGATTCTAGTCTCCATACTTTATTCACTGCTAATCAAACCCAATTTTGGGGAGAAAAAAAATACCTGGTTTAGAATGGAATTGTGTGAGAACAGGTTGAATTTGAGTTGATCTACTTTCGTTATTAAATGGCTTTCAAAGTTGAACCAGGTAGACCCCAAATGTACAGAGAACATGCTGTAATTTTTGACCTCTTAGAATTCATTGATTTTTGAAGTTATTTGGAGCATTTGGTTGTTTTTTAAAAATGTCTGCCATCTGACACATCCTTTGCTGGGTATTTAGAAACATGCTTACTTGCTCTTTGTTTTGTGTTAGAAAGTGGATTCTTTCCTCTTAGCCTGGCTTATCTGCATCTGCAGTAATTAGTTGGGTGGTGAATTAAATAAGTTACACCTGAGTTAGTTGAGAGCTTTAATCTGCCTGCATGAGTAAGAAAATTCTAAGCTTCCACTGAACTGAAAACCCAACTCACTGGCAGGATAGAGGGTGACAATGGTCACAGCTAATGAGGTTCTGTTGGAAGGGATTGAATAATCATTTAAAAATCCATTCATTGGCTGATCTGGCTGTCAGGACACGGCATTGTCACTCATCTGGCTTGGCTGCCTGGGCCTCTGTATGCTGGGGTTAGTATAACCTTTCAGGAGAGTCCACTCCCAAGGCATCAACAAACACATTTTAACAATAGGAGCAAATGTATGATGGACTTGTGTTTCTTAATCAAACTGAAATTCTGCATTTGGCTAACAGTATCCTGTATTGAGGGAAAAAAATGGCTGTTACATCTTCTGTTTGTTTCTAAGAGCCAGCAACAAGCTCTTGGCATCAATATTCACAGTGGGTTTTCAAACACTTTGCAAAAAACATCAATAGCATCTGCTCACACCCCATCACCCTACCCCACATTCATTTGGTGGATAGCTCTAGTTAGCTGGATGTTAGATTCTGCACCTCTATGAATTTAAGCTCAGGATTTATACTGTGGACTAACTCCAACATAGTTAGAAAGTTGCTGCAAAACAGTTGCATTTTGACTCCAGGTATATCCATGAGGCCCAGACCACTGGACCAAACAGCAGACCCAAAGACTGTGGGCTCTAGTCCTAGCCTATCCCTGAACTTACTGAAGGACCATGACACTCACTGTGTAGAGTCAAAAGGCCAAGATTTAAATCATGACTCTGTATTGGCTAGCTTTGAGATTTTGATCAAATACTTTAATTTTTTTTTTTTTTTGAGAGAGAGAGAGAACATGAGGAGGGGAGGAACAGAGGGAGAGGGAGAGGGAATCTCAAGCAGGCTCCATGCCTGGCATGGAGCCTGAGCCGGGGCTCGGTCTCATGACCATGAGATCACAGCATGAGCTGAAATCATGAGTTGGATGCTTAACCAACTGAGCCACCCAGGTGTTGCTCAAATACTTTAGTTTTAGTCTTAATTTCCTTCATCTATATTATGGGGTCAAATTATAATCCCCATGTACTCTGCAAGGTAACTGGTTACAGTCAAAAGGAGTTTTAATTGTTATATCTAATATTAAATTTAATAAGTATATACTGTCTACTTTCTGGTCATAGGTTTATTCTCTGGACAATGTTTACTACCATTCCATATAACATATTTGTGATCAGCTATCTTGCAGTTGTGAAGCCATTGTATTTCATTGTAAGACCCCCCCCCCCTTGGCCTCCCCCCAATCCGCGCCACCTCCCCACCCCCACTACAATCATGGCATAGTTTTCCAAATCTTCATCTTTCTGCCCATACTCCTTTAAGAAGCTACAGGGTTTTTTCAATGTACTTGTTAAGATGTGTGTACATTTTTTCAATGTACTTGTTAAGACCCAAAACTTGAACAGAGAACTCAAATTTGGGGCCTGATATATGCTTAATATATTCTTACTTTGCAGAACTCAGAATAAAGTCTCAAGATTGCTTTAGTGATTTTTAGCAGCTAGATCTGCTGACCTTACTGAGATTTTAGCCTGTAAAATCCATAGGTTTTTTCACATCAACTTCACATGCATCTGCCTCTCCTTCGTATGCCTAATAATAGTGACAGCTAACTTTTATCAAGTGCTTTCACTGTACAAGGTTATATGGCTTGCATATATTAATTGTTTAATTCTCACAACAAACTTATAGGCAAATTCTATTGTTTTCCCAATTTACAGATTAGGAAGCTATGACTTAAGGAGAAAAAAATGCAATAGATTTTTATATGTTAATCTTGTAGTGCAGTCCTGCTAAGTTCATTAATTCTAGAAACTTATCTTTCCTTCTTCCTCCCTCCCTCCCTCCCTCCCTCCCTCCTTTCTTCCCTCCCTCCCTTGCCCTCTTTCTTAATAGGTTCCTTGGAATTTTTTACATACACAATCATGTTGTTAGTGAATGGGTCAGCTTTATCTCCCCTTTTCCAATCTGTTTGTCTTTCCTTTCTTTTTCTGACCCTTATTACACTGGCTATGACTTCTGGGACAATGTTGAGTAGGAGTGGTGAGAACTGACATCCTTGTCTTGTCTCTGATTATAGGTAGAAAACATGCAGTTTTGCATTATTGTTTGATGTTAGCTGAAGATTTTTTTTTGTGTGTATGTCCTTTATAATAATTTTGAGGAACTTCCCTTATTCCTAGCTTACTGGGAGATTTTAAGATATCATGAACATATGTTATATTTTGTGAAAAATTTTTTCTGAATCTATTGTATGACCACATGTGGGTTTGTTTTTTTTTGTTGTTGTTGTTGTTGTTTGTTTTTTTTTAGGCTGTGAATATAGTGAATTATACTGATTTGTGAATATTAGATCAGTCTTACTTTCCCAGGATAAATCCCCTTGGTTGTGTTGTATTATTCTTTTTGTAAATTGTTGGATTTCCTAATATTTTGTTAAGGAATTTTATGCCTATTTTCATGAGAGGTACTGGGGTGTGATTTTGTTTTTTGAAATATCTTCACTTGGTTTTGGTATAAGAGCAATACTGGGCTTGTAAAATTAGTTGGGGCAGGTTCTCTCCATTTCTATTTTCTGGAAGAGAATGGGTAGGATTGGTGTCATTTCTCCTTTGTGGAATTTGCCAGTGAAACCATGTAGGCCTGGAGATTTCTTTTCTTTTCTACAAATTCAATCTCTTTAATACTTTTAGGGCTCTTTGGATTATCTATTTTGTTTTGGATGAGTTTTGGTAGTTTACAGTTTTCAAAGAGTGGTTAATTTCATCTTAGTTTGTTTCATCCATTTTCTCTATTGTTTTTCTGCTTTCAATTTTGTTGATTTCTGCTCTTTGTTATCTCATTTTTTTTTAACTTAAATGAGGCTTATTGTGCTCTTTTCTAGTTTCTTGGAGACTTGAGAATCTTTTCTTTTTTTCTTTTTTCTTTTTTTTTTTTTTTAGAGAGGGCACAAGTGAGCGAGGGGGAGAGAGAGAGAGAGAGAGAGAGAGAGAGAGAGAGAGAGAGAGAATCCCATCAGGGGCAGAGAGAGAGAGAAAGGGAGAGAGAAAGAGATAGAAGTGTAGCTCACCCAGGGCTCGTGCTCACATGAAGCGGGGCTCGAGCTCACGGATGTGGGACTGGAAGTCACGAAGTGTGAGAGCATGACCTGAACTGAATTCAGATGCTTAACGACTGAGTCACCCAGGCACCCCTAAGAATGCTCCTTTTTTTTGACACAAGAATTTGACTATGAATTTCTCTCTGAAAATCTTATTACATTTAAAATATTTTATAATTGGGAATTTCTTTTCCTTTTCCCCTTGGATTAGAAGTATGTGTTCATTTTCTAAGTATTTGGAAATTTTCCTATTATTCTTCTGTTATTAATTTGTAGTTTAATTCTATGATGGTCAGAGAATATATTTTGCATGATTTAAATTCTTTTTTTAAATTAAAAAAATTTATTTTTTTATTTATATCCAGGTTAGTTAGCATATAGTACAATAACGATTTCAGGAGTAGAATCCAGTGATTCATCACCTATGTATAACACACAGTACTCATCCAAACAAGTGTCTTCCTTAATGCCTCTTGCCCTTTTAGCCCATCCCCCCACCCACAACCTCAATAGCAACACTTAGTTTGTTCTCTGTATTTAAGAGTCTCTTATGTTTTGTCCCCCTCCCGGTTTTTATATAATTTTTGCTTCCCTTCCCCTATGTTCATCTATTTTGTATCTTAAATTTCACATATGAGTGAAGTCATATGATATTTGTCTTTCTCTGACTAATTTCACTTAATACCCTCTAGTTCTATTCACATTGTTGCAAATGGCAAGATTTCATTCTTTTTGATTGCCGAGTAGTACCCCATTGTATATATATACCACATCTTCTTTTTCCATTCATCTGTTGATGGACACTTGGGCTCTTTCCATAGTTTGGCTATTGTTGATAGTGCTGCTGTAAACATTGGGGTGCATGTGCTCCTTTGAAACAGCACACCTATATCCCTAGATCCCTTGAATATATACATAGTAGTACAATTGATGGGTTGTGGAGGAGTTTTATTTTTAATTTTTTGAGGAATCTGCATACTGTTTTCCAGAGTGGCTGCACCAGTTTGCATTCCCACCAGCAGTGCAAAAGCATTCCCCTTTCTCTGCATCCTTGCCAACATCTGTTGTTGCTTGAATTGTTAATTTTAGCCAAGATGATAAAAGCCATATAAGAGAGACCCACCACTAATATCATCCTCAATGGGGAAAAACTGAGAGCTTTCCCCCTAAGGTCAGGAATAAGACAGGGATGTCCACTCTCAGCACTGTTATTCAACATAGTATTGGAAGTCTTAGCCTCTGCAATCAGACAACACAAAGAAATAAAAGGCATCCAAATCGTCCAGGAGGAGGTCAAACTTTCACTCTTTGCAGATGACATGATACTCTATATGGAAAACCCAAAGGATTCCATCAAAAAACTGCTAGAATTGATTCATGAATTCAGCAAAGTTGCAAGATAAAAAATCAATGCACGGAAATCGGTTGCATTTCTATACACCAATAATGAAGCAACATAAAGAGAAATCAAGGAATCGATCCCATTTACAATTACACCAAAACCCATAAAATAGCTAGGAATAAATCTAACCAAAGAGGTGAAAAATCTGTACACTGAAAACCATAGGAAGTTAATGAACAAAATTGAAGAAGACACAGAAAAATGATTTAAATTCTTTTAAGTTAGGAGCGCCTGGGTGACTCAGTAGCATCCGACTTCGGCTTAGGTCATGATTTTGCGGTTTGTGAGTTCAGGATCTGAGTCAGAGCCTACTTGGGAGTCTCTCTCTCTCTCTCTCTCTCTCTCTGTCTCTCTCTCTCTCACTCTTTTTCTCTGCCCCTCTCCCACTTGTCCATGCTCTCTCTTTCTGGAAATGAATAAACTTCAAAAAATTCTTTTAAGTTAGTTGAAGTTTGATTTGTGACCCAAGATGTGGTTCCTAGCGATAAGAAAGTCCGTCTTTGTACCTTTCCAGAGTCAAATCTCATGGTGAAGGGTGAGATGGTCGGTCACTTGCAAAATAGTCCTTTTTTTATGGGTTTAATATATGGGTGGTATGTTTTGTTTTACAGCAATGACAGGAAAAACGGACCAAACTGTTCTGAGAAATCAGAGATAAAATCCACATTAGCAACCTAAGAAATTTAATGGGTCCGGGAGTAGAGGTGCAAATTGTGAGGTAATTAAATTTACATTTTATTATATAAGTTACTACTTGTTTGTAATCATATTCAGAGTCCTATATATACTGTGGTAATTACAATTATTTTTTTAGAAAATAGAATAATAACCTCAGTGTTTGCAAATAGATTTTTACATAGTACCGTAACATAAAAAAATTAGGCAAGAGCAGAGGGGCTGGCTTCATCCAGATCTCCCTTCATGCCTTTTCTACTGGCCCTCATCTGTAATTGCTGTCATAATAGTCCAGATTACTAGGATTCTACCAAATATAGTTCAAAAACTAGTTCTGTGGGTAAACAATAACATCCTACATTCAGAATTTCCAGAGTTTTTAGTCAATCGGTCAGTCAATTCAACAAATATTTATTGTATTTTCCATATTCTAGAGACTCTAGTAGGTGCTAAAAATAAAGTGATGAATGAGAGTAGACAGGTCTCTGTTATCAGGGTTCTAAAGACTGGGGGGAGGGAGTGGGGATATTATTAAACATGTCCTGTTTGACAACCTGCTGATATTTCATATTTGTTTTAATTGTTCATTTTCTTTGGTTTTCGGAGTAGCAATAAAATCATCTGCAAATAATGATCATTTCATTTCTTTCTTCCATGTATTTGTATGATTTCATTTTTCTCTTGTATAAGATTGGCAAACACTGTCAAAACAATGACAATCATTGGGAATGTATTTTTCTTGTTCTTTAATGGACTGCTTCTAGTATTTCATCAATAGGAATTGCTTATAGTTGCTTATAGTTTATTTTTGATAGCTACTTGTTGTAGTATTAAAGAAATAGCCTTCGATTTCTGATTTAGTAAGAGATTTTTCTTTAAAAAAATCAGGACTTTATTTTTAGTTTTATCAGACATCTTATTGGTGTTTATCAAGATCATCTTTTTTTTTTTTTATCCCCCCCCCCACCCTGGTCATCTTTTCTTTTTAACCTGTTAATGCAATGAGTCACATTAATACGCTTTTCTGCAAATATTGAAGTAATTTTAAGTTGGTCGAGATGTGTGTGTTTTTTGTGCTCGTGTTGTTGGGTTTTGGGACCAAGGCTAGGCTAATCTTAAAAAAAAGAATTTGGAAGCTTTCAAAATTTTTCAGTAATCTAGAACTATACTGTCCAATATGGTAGCCACTAGCCACATGTGTCTACTTACATTTATAATTAAATTAATTAAAATAGAAAATTCAGTTTCTAATCCCCATAAAATTATCAGTAGTTTCTAAAAAGGGAGTTTAGAAGCTGCTTCCAGAACCAGAATGCCTCTCACACTTTCAGTCTGGTCTTTGTATTGCTGCCTCACTTACCTTTCTTTAAATCCTTTTGCTCACAGTTGTCACCATGGTGGGGAGGAGGTGTTGTAGGACAGGAGATGGGGAAGGGCACTAAACAAAGGTGACATTCTTTGACTTCTTTTTGGGTCTCCTTGTTTAACCACTGATAGATAGTTGCTTATTGGACAGCTGGCTCTTGCTTTCATACTGTGTCCTTTAATGTTGTTTCAAAAGATGGTACTACTTTTGGAGGATATGCTCAATTGAGTTGTTGTTCTCTGTTTCTCCTATCCTCTTGCCCTTTCCACACTCCAGGATTTTTACTCTAATGTTGCATTGCAAGAAGTCTAAACATTTTTGCGCCCAGTTTTCAAGATTTTCTAAAACCACACTGCACTCGATCTAGTTAATCTTGTTTCCACCACCCGGAACACCCTGTCCTTTGTTCAGGTAGTCAGCTAAGTGGTCCTTAAGTGGGTCACTCTCATGGTGGCTGCTCTGCCTCAGGAGAGGATTGATTTACACAAAATCTTTCCCATTATCCAGTTTCTTCAAGATTCACCAGAAGCTGTACTTCCTCTAGGGAACCTCCCCCTCACTGCTCCGATGCAGTGGTTCTAAGAATCACCTGGAGTGCTTGTGTAAACACGGATGGTTGGGTTCCACCCTCAGAACTTCTGATTCAGGAGACCTGGGGCGGGAGCTGAGGGTGTGCATTTCTAACGAGTTCCCAGGGGATGCTGACACTGCCGGTCCACCCTGAGAAACACTGCTCTGATGCATCACAGCAACTGGCATCGGTGTCACATAATTCAATACTCAATGGTCTTGTTGTTCTCTAATTGTGTCACAAGTTTCAGATGTATCTCCGTAACCAAAAACTGAAACACCAGGAGTGAAGGAAACTCAGAAGTTTTCCTCTGGTCTTCCAGGAGGAGGGTGATCCTATCTGTCATTGTCGTTGGCGGAGCCTTCTCCTTTGCAGGCCCCAGGCTGTGGTCTGCTGAACCTCCAAGGGGGTGTGGTTAGCCAGCAACTGCCGTATCTGTCTGTTGCAGCTGTGGCTTATTGCAAATTAACCCTTGGCCACTGGATGCCACTCTTCCGTCAGAGTTTTGGGCCCACCTCTAGCTGTGAAACTTCTACCAGTGAATTATTATTTCTGGTTTTACCTAAAGGTTACAGTGTGGAGTTTGATGAAATTGTGTAACTGATCGTAACGTCCATCTCTCCAGGGCACTGATGCCTGGGCTTAGGCAAACCACAGAGAGTTTCAAGTTCCCATTGTTGCTTGTGTCCTGGTTTAATCTGAATCATCAAAAGCCTCTTCCACTTCCCAAGTTTCCCCCCTTGTGATGGGTTTGATGAAGCCAGAGCTTGGCATTTTCATGCCTGTCCCACACCTTGTCTCAGCCAGGAGACATTGACATATAATTACATGCTCTTAGCGGTCATTGTCGTATCTCCTCTCTGTCTCCCTCAGCTGAGTGATACGTCCCTTCCACCATACTTTCCCAGCATCTTAGATGTGTTTCTGTTGGAGATTTACAGGGCATTGTATTTATTCACTTATGTTGGGAGGCTGGCAGGATGGAGGAAAGTGTGCAGGCTTTGAGGTCAGACTCAGGCTCTGGTAGATTACCTGAATGGCCCCAATTCTTCACCCTTTCGCCATATGACTTGGCAGTTCACTTAAAGCTAGAGTATATTCCTCTGACTTCCCTGGGTTTGTCCATATAGCTTTCTTTGGCCAGTGGAGTCTAGCATAGATGATTCAACCAAGTTTGAAAGGTGCTTGCACACCCGGAGTTGCCCTTCTGGGTATATGCCATGCTCATAAGAACAATATACCGAAGGTAGCCTGATGTTCCCAGAAAGATGACAGATACTGGGAGCAGAGGCACTCTGAATCAAGCCCAACCTGGACCAAATGGCCCAAAGCTGACCTACAGATCACTCACTGAGAATAAATGAATGTAAGTTTAAGCTACTGATATTTGGGGTGGTTTGTTGGCAACATTTTTGTGGCAATACATAGATAGACAGGGGTTCAAATCTTGATCTCTAAAACTCATAAGCTGTGGTTTTGAGATATAACCAGCCTTTCTGATGGTCTCACATTTAAATGGAGTTAGTAGTAGTTAATCTTTAGGGTCACCATTAAGTATTTAAAATGCCAAGCATGGGGCCTTAAAATCTCCTCTATGGCTACTGACCCATAGTACATATCCAGGAAATGTGTGATGGGTGCATGAATGGAGACTTAAAGAGTGATTAATGGTGAGACACGTCACATCGTGGGATTCAAGGGCTTGTTTACAATATTGCAACTATAGAATGAACCTATAGAAGTTTTCTAGGGATGTCAACCTCTCTTAATTTCTGGGGGATGAGAAGACTTCCCTATACTTTGAGCATACTATGAGAAAGTAGTTCTGTGTCATCTTGAGGCCTCTTTCACCTCTGTCATCTGCTGATCCTAGGATCCTCATTTTCTGAGAATTTGTTTCTTTCCACATGTCTGTGTCTGTCTGATCCTGCTCCTTGTTATGATATCTATGGCATGACTCCTCCTCTATCATATGGCCTTGCAGTTATTGAATACTTACTGTGTGTCAGACACTGTCTACAGCACTGAATTGTTATTCTCTCATTCAGTCCTCACGATCTCATCCAAAGATTTCCCATAGTATAGAGGAGGAACTTGAGGCTTGGAGAGGAGTAGGTCACACAGCCAGTAAATAGTAGAGGCAATATTCTACCCAACATCTGACCCCTAAACCCTTGCTTTTACTTTTACTTCATGCTATACTATAGATGAGTAGCTTTTCTAAAAAAATAAATAGTTACCAGAAACTCCAGAGTTACCCTATAGGAATTATCAAGTGAGTCTGAGTGGAGATGTTGTCTGCAGAGGACAGGGGGTGTGACATAACACAAGAACCCTGACTACAAGTTTGCTGGGGGTCCTGTTTGCAATTCAGATGCATATGACTTTTTTTTTTAATGTCTGAAAGTGGTTTGTGAGTTACCCACTAGTTTGTTGAGCTTCAATGTCATTTGCCATTGAATCTCAGGAAAGGTGCTAGGTGGCCTGCCTGTTCGTCCTCTGGGCTAATTGTAATGGGCAGTTGTGATTCCAGACCCGCTATCATCTCAGAAAGGTCACAGATTTTTCCTAATTAATGTTTATAACTCTCCCTGGTACCCTGAGAAGGAAGCAGAAAGACTTGCCAATTGCACTGTGATTTTCTTCCCACTGATTGATAATGGACTCTTGGGATCATCTAAACCCCATCCTTGGCCTGAATGTGTGGTTGACCCTCATGTGTGGTGGGTTAACTTGGGCACCGGATACAACTGCAGGTTTGATGACTTCTTCACAGTTGTCACCGATGGCCCCAGCCCCCGCCTAGGATTTTATCTTGTCCTTTTGCTCTCGCATGAAGAGATCTAGGATGCAAAGTTAGACTGTCTTCTTCCTACCCATTGTTTATTACTATTATTTTTTAATCTTTATTTATTTTTCAGAGAGAGAGAGACAGAGTGTGAGTGGGGAAGGAACAGATAGAGAGGGCGACACAGGATCCAAAGCAGGCTCCAGGCTCTGAGCTGTCAGCACAGAGCCTGATGCAGGGCTCGAACTCACGAACCACAAGATCATGTTCTGAGCCAAAGTTGGACGCTTAACTGACTGAGTCACCCAGGCACCCCTGTTTATTGTTTTATTTTTACCACATTGAACTGATTGGGAACATCATCAGTGAACCTGATGTCACTGAATTCCTGCTTTCCCAAAGGTGAGACTTTTTCTGAACAATTCAGGTAACTTGGAAACAATACTATTGATTACCTCAAATAAGCCCCCCTACCTTTTTGCTAACAGAACTCCAACTTTGTTCATATAATTGCCTTTCAGGTGACATTATCCCCACCTTGGGGGGTAATCCTGATTATTCTAAGCCATGTGTGGTCTTCTCTTTGCCCTAGACGGTTAATGGTGTGCAGTGGGCAGGTGACCCAGTTTTGTCTACTGATATCTGAGGAGAAGTCTTTTGGTGCAGAGACATTTGGGAAAATGTTTCCTCACTCTGAAAAAGGAAACATCAGGAAGAAATGGCCTTTTCTGGCTGGTTATTGTCTAGCGTGCAAGCAGAACCTAAATTGTGGTAGCTTTCTTATTTTTTTTTATTATTATTTTTTTCAACGTTTATTTAATTTTGGGACAGAGAGAGACAGAGCATGAACGGGGGAGGGGCAGAGAGAGAGGGAGACACAGAATCGGAAACAGGCTCCAGGCTCTGAGCCATCAGCCCAGAGCCCGACGCGGGGCTCGAACTCACGGACCGCGAGATCGTGACCTGGCTGAAGTTGGACGCTTAACTGACTGCGCCACCCAGGCGCCCCTGTGGTAGCTTTCTTATGACCAACTTTCTTGTGGAAGCCCATTGAGGAAAAGAAATAAGCTAAGGGTGGTAGGGCAGAAAAAAGTTGGTCCTTGATACTGAGTCTCTGAATGGGCCATCACCGGAGCCATCTTCCTTTGGCACTTGTGTTATGTGAAATAGTAAAATGTCTTCGTTGCTTACACCATTTAAAGCTGAGTGTTTTGTTAAGTGCAGCTAAAAACATCGTCATGATAAAAAAAAAAGTTCTTGGTAACAATATGAAAATTCCAAGTAGATTTTAGGATTGCACTGGCTGCCTTAGCTGTTCTATAGCTGTTCTCTCCTTGTTTCATTGCTCTTTGACTCTGGTTCATTTAGAGGCTTCTGAGTGAGTTTCTCTTGCATTCCATTCAACACTGGCCCACTCTGCAGTCTAAGCTCCCAAGCATGGTGCTTACTGGTATGATGCAGCAGGGATGTATAACCCACATGGAGGCATAATAGACAACTTTCTAAAAATCCTTTGTCCACTCTGAGCACTTATGAGCAGTGGCAGCGCATATAATGGGATAATCCAGGGAAGCAGATTTGCTTTATTTCCACTCAGCCACTTACTAGCGATGTGACCTTGGATTATGTTATATAAATTCTGAGCCATGGTTTTTTCATGTATAAAATGGAATCTTAAACACCCTCCATGTAAGGTGGTTATAAAGGTTAGATCTAATAAATGCCTGGCCTTTGCCTGCCCCTCCAATCTACTTCTGTTCCAGCCACTCTAACCCCTTCCCAAGTTTTCCAAAGTGCTTTGCTTTCTCTTACCACAGGACCCTTGCACATGCTGTTTTCTCTGTGAGGGATGCTCTTTCCTCACTCTCTCATCCCTCACTTTCTGGTGAACTCCTATTCACCCGTCATGCTCTCAGCTCAGGTGTCCCTTTCTTTGCTGAGTCTCCTCCATAGATCATCTTTCTTTGTTGTTCTCATGAAACCAAATTCCTTTCAGAGCTTTTATCACAGGTCCTAGTTATTTTTTATTATTTATTTCTTACTATCTTATTACTGTGATGTTTGGTGTATGTTGGTTTTCCCCAGTAGCTTGAAGTTCCAAGAAATCAGGGATCATGTCTCATGTTGCTATCTGTTGTATTCCCGAGTGGCTGGATCAGTGCTATTCCTAGAATAGTATTCAACAAAATTTGTTGAATGAATGCATGAATATGCAAATTTCTGATATTTAGCAGGGGCTCAGTAAATCGTAACTGCCATTGTTAGCGTGTTCTCTTATCAGACTTTCCAGCCATTTCATATTTCCTTATGTTCTTTTGAATGGAATCCAGAGTATTTCATCACTAAGTTGCCCTTTACATATGGTACAAAGGAGCAGATGGTAGAGTATCGTCAGAAATCCCAAAGGACTTTACTTTTCTGAGCCTCAGTTTCTTCATTTATGCACGAGTTAGATAGAGCCTTACTTTTCTGGCATTCTTAACACTTTCAGTTGTAGGGCAAGTCACAGGGGGAATATGGTCATCTTCCTGGTTCATTGATTTTACCTGAATATTTGGGGAAAGCCAAGCCTATATGATTAATTAATAAAACAAAAAGGCTTTCTTGAATCAAATTGCAAAATGTGCACACATTTTAAGGTAAAAGAATCTACCCCCAGATTCCTTGGTGATATGCATTCGTGTGTCAGAATCACCCAGGCCCTGTCCCCAGGGATTTGTTTTTAACTGGCCAGAGTGAAGCATCTAAATATATATATATATATATATATATATATATATATATATATATATATGTATATGTATATGTATATATTTAAAAGCTCTCTGTGGGTCCCTATGTGCAGGCAGGACAAAGACTACTGCTCCAGTGTACTTTGGTGAAAAAATGGGACTTGGTGCCCTGGATGAATTCAAAGGTCCTTTGTAGTTCTTACCTTTTCTCTTCAGGTCTTTTCAAATGATCTTGCGGTTCCAAAATTCCAGTTCTTGGTCTTTCAGGAGCTACTTTTGGCTCTTCCCCATGGGAGGGTGTTCACCAGCAACCCAGGCAATAAACTCATGGGCATTTTCAAGGGTGGCCCCTTGTGGCCCCTGTTGATAAGCCTGCCTCTATGTTTTCAGAGAAGAAAAATGCATGAGTTACCCAATTGTCTCCCATCTGGCTAGTGACTGGATTTCATTGAACAGGAGTCTGACCCATTGCCTGGGTCTTTGTTACCTTGTGGGCTGCACAGCAAAGAATGTGAAGGCTTCTCTCTCAATAAAGCATCTCCGTGCACTGCCTTTTCAGCAGGCACATCTAGAGATCTTAACGCTTAGCATACAGGGGTGCTATGAAAATCAAATGTGTTTTATTTATAAGTCCCTGCGCTCCCCCTCCCAACCTCCCAAAGAAAAAAAAAATTGCAAGCAGCAAATGCAAATAATTTTTCAAATCGATCGTTTTATGAAAATGCCTGTTTTTATTCTATCTTTTTTAAGGACAAGAGAATCACATAAATGACAATTCCAGAAACCGTAGATTTATGACTTTTTTACTTTCCAAATATGTTGGCACGGAGTAAAAAAAAAATAAAATTTTGTAATTTCGGGAAGAGAATAATGTACTTTTTTATTAAAATGGAAATGACACACTACTGCATATCTAAGTTGATTTAGTGTTTTTATTAGTTATATAACTGTTTTAATACCTCACTAACTATTGCATTCTCCCTTAAGGTTTCCATTGTTCACATACCCTAGAAACAAATTGATAATTCTGAAAAAATAAAGTATTTCTTGGTTGTTTGCTAACAGCAGAATAGCAATCAGTCACCACAGGGTTACTACAATGGGCATCATTATATCTGGATCCTTATCAATTTCACTATACGGGTAAGTATTATTGCTGTATACCGGAACTCCTTTGGTGTTATTGCTTAATTTTAATTGTGATTGTAAAATGTGAACAATGTGGATCTTTAAACCACAATTAAACACCTGCTATACTTGTTGTCTGTTGGCATTTAAAGATATATTGAGTATTTAAAAACTGCTGATTCAGATATTACATTGAGCATAAAAATAGATTTAATTTGAGAACAAATGTTTGCTTAAGGAGGAAGTTCCAGGAAAGTTTTCGGAAGTCAGATAGGTGAATCCAAATCTTAGTTTGATAGGAAAACAGAGACCCGATAGCAAGTGTAATCGTGGAGCAGGATGTTCTATGGCCTCCGCCTGCCGGTCTCCTGCCAATTTCCTTCAGCAATAGGGATCTGACTCTCTGTCCCATTGACAACTTGTTAATGAAGAACCTCCGTACAGGAAGCACCTGCCCGATGTTGATGAGATATTAATAGGAGAAATAACAGAGTTACAGAGGCGCAAGGGAGGGTGGTGAGGAGAAGGGGGAAGGATGTCTGCTTTCAGCCCCAGGTCCCTGCCCAAATCAAATGTGAAAAATAGATGCTTCTGGCTGTGGGGGCTTAAATCCTGCAGATGGAGGGCGATTTGAAGTTTCCTGAAATCCACGTTCAGAGCGAGTATTGGTCCCCGAGCTGGGTCTGCGGTCTGCAAACTGAAGTTTTTCTTTCCTTTTTTTTTTTTTCCGATAGGTCAGTGGATAGCTCCTTCACCTCCATCATCATAATTAACCATTTCCATGGTGCCTGCACAACACTGTACTCAGTTCTGAGTTTCCAATATCATTGAAAACAACATCATTTGCCTAAGCTCAGATATGCTTCAGTGTCTTTGGAAAAGAGCATTTCTTGTTTTAATTTCCCAGCAGTGTTTTTATAGACAGCAAAAAAGGGAGTAGTCTGGGTGGGACAGTGGGGACCATAAACGAATCTTCCCTTGGAGAAATAGGACCACAGGTTGGATGTGAGGAGCAGGAAAGAATAAAATATACTGGGTTATACTCATCTAAGCTTAATTCTTTACTTACAAAAAAATCAAATCAAAATAGATTTGCAAATCCCAACTTTCCATTTCAAGTAAACAAATTCTGATGGTGCGTGAGGGAGCTGCTCAGCTATGTGGGAAGGTTCATATGGAAAGATTAAACTTTTTGCAAAGACCGCAGAGCCTGTAGCTGAGAGGCAGATGCATGATGAGACATGACGAGGGGGAAGTGCGCCTCTCTGGGAATTGAATCTGGAGTAAGGTGCCCAGGTAAATTCCATATAAGTCTATAAGTTAGAATGTCTTACTCACATATGTTGTAAAACCCTTCTCTCCAAAGCTCTGTCTCATTGCTGTGACACACTGATGAGAAGCAAGCCAGCCTTAACAAATAATCCTGGTGTTCAGTGAGAATCACTTGAGCACCCAGAAGAGGGGATCACCTAAAAAAGAAACTAAATCTCTCTTTTCACAAGGGCAAGTCATTCTCCCTCCCTGTGTCTCTCTGCTCTCACCAGCACAAAGGAAGCAATATCCTCCCAGGCTGAAGTCCTTGTGAAACTCTAGATCTGAACTGAGGGCAAGCAAGGAACTGTCCCCAGGAAATTTTTGTTTTCTTTCTCCAAAATCGTACAGCCTGAGTTCTGCTTCTGCTTTGGTACACAGGAATACAGGGGTGAAGCTGGGGGATGGGTAGAAAGGGGAGAAGAATGTGGACATTAAAGTGTCCACAGGTATATTCTGCTTTATAATGATAGCTCGAAACCTAGTCACTTTAAAACCGAATTTGAAATAAGAATTGTTCCTCTTGGGTCTCGTTTTAAGGGACCCTTAGATATGATACTTGTGCCCAATGAAGACACATAGTAGATGCTCAGTAAATAATTTTGAATGGGTGAATAGATACAGAGCAGGACCATAGAATGGATCGTGACAGGAGTTGATATATAAAGACATTCTAATTCACCAACCAACCTTGCACACTAATGGAGAAAAATAGTTAATATCTTTGATTATCAGGGCATATTAATGAAGGTAACACCAGCTGCTCTAATATACAAACTCCCAAATCTCAATGGCATACCCCCATGTTGGATTTCACTCTCACTTAGTGTCTAGTGTTCCTGACTGGGGAGAGTCTCCTCCGAGCTCTGGTTCAGGGACCCCGGCTCCTCCAGTCCGTGGCTCCTAGAGCTTCAGCACGTGGCTTCCAAGGTTGCTGGAGGAGGAAGAGAGTATGAAGGACCAGGCATAGGAGGTTTCTGGGGGGCAGGCCAGGAGGTGCGACCTTCATCTCTTCTATCCACCGTCATCCAGAACTCAGTCCTGTGGCCACACCTAACTGCAAGGAGGAATGAAACTCACCCAAGAAGAGAAGTCAGTTTGGTAAACAGAGGAGAATTGTTCCGATGGGTTAGGAAGCATGCCCAGGCTCTTCTGCCTGCTGAAGGAAAATAAAATATGCAGAATAGTGTGGATAATCTTTGGTATGGATGGGAACATGAAATGTTTCCTGCTTGTGGTAGGACCCTTGAAATGGCCAGAGTGTCTCAGACTCTAAGCAGGAGGGGAAATGGAGGATGACTTCTGTTTGGATGGATGGATGCTTTTGTTTTGGGAATCTCTGTGGATCTAAGTGTGTGCCACTGTTAGATAGGTTCACACTCTCTCTAGTGTGCTAGGGTACTAGTGTTAGTATTGTGATCTGAATTAACTGTTAATGTGTCCCTGGAGACCAAATCACCTGTATCCCAAGGACTGGCCTTTCCTTGACAATGTGGTGATAAATATAGGTCAGTGAAACTGACTTGATATGCAAGCTGGGTTCATGTCATAAAACCCATGTGATTTATTGATATGTTCTTATCCACCCCCCTAAAAAATTGTTAGGAATTTTGTGTTTCTTGTATGTATGACTTTTTCTCAAGCACAGTACCCAGAATGAAAAGGAAAGAGAGTTTGTCTGGTGTCCTAAGGGGCTTTCCAGCACACTTTTTAGACCCTTGCTCTTTAGTGTTGTTACCTGACTGGTGCCAGTTCTTGAATGTTACGGGTATATGACAAGTCCAGATTTTGACAGAAAATATGCAGAAGCTTTTAAAGGAATCTGAGCATATTTTTTTGGCATGTTGAATATAATAATAAAAAGTGCGGACTTATATTTTGTGCATCCTGAGTATAAAAATGAAACGAAGAAACAATTCATTATTTTACAAAAGGATGGGTCTGGACTGGATTGGAAACAGAAAAATAAAGTGTTTCATTGCTAGGGACGGTCTGAGAAACACTGCTTTAGATCGCTCTCTTGGGTTCTATGAGGTGGGTTACTGTGAGTGTCAAAAGCTGCATATATGAAACTATTGCTCTACAAATGGACTGCATTTTCCTCATTGATGCGTTGATTAAGCTGATACAGTCCCAGAAAGACCCTGCCTTTTCTGCCCCTCTGGAATGTTTGAGAAAAAGCGAGAGCAGGATAGACAGCACAACAGAGTGTGTTTTTCAAAACCACTGTTTACTCTCCCAAAGGGCTGGCCTGTGTTCTGACAGATCTGTGATACAGAGGCTTACTGGATGTTTAATCAGGGCACAGACAAAACAGGGGGTTGGTCCTTGAGGGACGTCCTCATTGCCTTCCAGTCCTCAACTCACTTGTGGAGTTTGCGTTTCATCCCCAACATGGAATGTCTTGAGCAAAGGGGCAGGAAAGTAATATTTTCAGAAAATCAGACTTGTGCACATGTAGAGCATGCGTTCGACTAGGAAAAGCATAGTAGGCCCCTGGGACAATGACTTTGATCGTCTGACGTATCATTTTTTTTTTTTAATTTTTTTTTCAACGTTTTTATTTATTTTTGGGACAGAGAGAGACAGAGCATGAACGGGGGTGGGGCAGAGAAAGAGGGAGACACAGAATCGGAAACAGGCTCCAGGCTCTGAGCCATCAGCCCAGAGCCTGACGCGGGGCTCGAACTCACGGACCGCGAGATCGTGACCTGGCTGAAGTCGGACGCTTAACCGACTGCGCCACCCAGGCGCCCCTGACGTATCATTTTTTGAAATGGATCACTGGAATAACCTTGATCTTGGTATTACCATGGTGGCCTGCGTGAGAACCCCGGTGTGGTAGGCCCCCATTCCCCATTCCACTGAATAGGGTGCTGGTGCTAGACTACTGTAGGAGCATCCATTGGACTCCCACATACAGTTAAAGAAAAACTCTTTTTATCACACTCCTAGAACAGCAAAGGATTTCTTGACAAGAACGAAACCCCTACTAATGAATAAACTACATGCAGCTTTTGAACAGTAACTTACATATATGACTAAAAGTATGGATAAAAGTATCATTGCATAACTGTGGTGAGTCCTGAATTGTAAGAGATGTATTAGATACACCGACACAGGTAAAGAGGAGACGCTTCTCCTGCCCGAATGTGACGGGAGTCCTTTCTTCGAGGCCATCTTTGCTACTTCGTGGCCCTCTGGCTGCTCTCCATTACTAATGCTGTTTGTCACGTATTTATTGAGCTCCTATTAGTGGTAGGCATCATGTGGGGCACGGAAAACACAAAGATTAGTCAGATGTATCTCTGCCCTTTTAACATTTATATCTAAGTCTTGAATTGGCTGCTACACGGCTTTGGTCAAAGTGCAGTTCAAATAATTGATATCTGAAAACCAAAATATTTTCTAGCTTTATTTATGCAGATTCTCTAAGTTATAGCTCTGTATCTCATTACGTCAGCCAAATGCTACATATCTGGATATATTGCCTATATATGATACCATAATGTGGACTTAGCTTTTTAGTAAGCAGTAACACTAAAAACCTAGAAACACAAAGAACATAAATAAAACTTCGGTAAAACTTGTGTTGAAGGCTTTGACTACACTATCTAGTGTCCCTATACAGGAGTCTCTAAAATAAATTCTTCATATAACTCAGTGCTAGTGAAAAATTTCTCTCTTCTGGTATTTTTGCCTATTAGAAAATAGGATTTATGCAAGTTGTAAACTTTGCTTTCTTGCTTTGGCTACCAGGATGCTCAGGACTAGGTTTTCTGGTACAGGTACCTATCTTCTTTCCTTTACGACACTTTTCCACCCAGAAAATACTTTTGTCTGTATCTTTTAGTGAAGCCACTTCAAATTCTTAAATAAAACATAGGAAAGATATAACAAACACATAAATCTATTATAATTTGTCTTATTTATAATTATTGGGAAATTTCTTTAATGACAGAACTATTCTCCCACCCACCCTAAACCAGGAGGATCATTTCTCCAATGCAGTACTGTTTCAAGATCCATTCTTTTTTTTTTTTTTTAATTTTATTTATTTATTTTGAGAGACAGAGAGAGTGAGCAGGCTAGGGGCAGAAAAAGAGGGAGAGAGGATCTTAAGCAGGCTTCTCACTGTCAGTGCAGAGACAAATGTGGGGCTCCAACTCATGAACCGTGAGATCATGACCTGAGCCAAAACCAAGAGTCAGATGCTTAACTGACTCAGCCACCCAGGCACCCCTCAAGACCCGTTCTTAAGTGTGGTGGTTGGGATTTTACAGACCTTAATTATTTTAGGTAGAAGAAAAGAGTGTCTCCTGGGCTAAATGCTGATTGGAACAATCTTTGCCCTAACCCAAAGCCCTTTCCTTGTAGGCTGATTTCTACTTGTCCTGAAAGAACAGGTGTCTTCCTGCAGCTCTGAGGCTCAGCCTGCTGGACTGTACCTTTGTTGTGTAAAACTCCTTCATGGTCTGGACCTGTGTATTAAACTGTTATATAACTTTGCAACTTTTTCCTGATTAAGGGTAATGATTTTTTTGTCTTAATTACATTCATTCATCTAGGCATCACTACTGAGCGTGTTCCCAGTATGTATGAGGCATTATGAGACAGCAGAAATGTATTAGCTAAGGGGCGCCTGGGTGGCTCAGTTGGTCAAGCATGCAACTTCGGCTCAGGTCATGATCTTGCCATCCGTGAGTTTGAGCCCTGCATTGGGTTCTGTGCTGACAGCTCAGAGTCTGGAGCCTGCTTCTGATTCTGTGTCTCCCTCTCTCTGCTCCTCCCCCATTCACGCTCTGTTTCTCTCTCTCTCAAAAATAAATAAACTTAAAAAAAAATAGAAATGTATTAGCTGAGGCCACGCTGACATTTTTGAACTGACCAGGTATTAGTTGTAAAGTGTCTGCAGTCTGAAGAATGAGACAAACGTGAAGTACAATGATCCTTTCCAGTCATGAGGTTGACGTTCCTCCTAAACAAACAAAAACTCAACAAATACAAAAACTTCTCTGTTATAGTATGTTCTATCATAACACATTATAGGAACAATAGAGTTGGGGATCCAGATAGAATCTACAAAAACCATGGATATTAATGGAATCTATGGAAATGAAACTCTTGAAAATAAAAAAGCACACAAAGTAAAAAGAATATTGTTATGAAAAATTCTTCAGGGGTGTCTGGGTGGCTCAGTTGGTTAAGGGTCCGATTTTTGGTTTCTGCTCGGGTCATGATCTCACGGTTCATGAGTTCAAGCCCCAATCTGGCTCTGCGCTGATAGTGTGGAGCCTGCTTGGGATTCTCTCTTTCTCCCCTCTCTCTCTGCCCCTCCCACTCTCTCTGTCTCCCAAAATAAATATATAAACTTAAAAAACATTCTTCAAAGCTTGGAAATCAGGCATGTCTTTTGGTGACATATAGGAGCACTGTCTAACAAGGCTACTTACAGATGATTAGTTTTCTTGGGGATGTGCCTTTGCTTGACTTTGTTATTTACTGTTAATTAAGGCTCAGACTCTGTGAAGTTACATGTTAGTTTGTAGATCTCATGTGGCAGAGGTGCAAATAATTTCTGTCCAGTAGCAATGATAACCCTAAATGTTATGGTTTTTACTGTCCTGTGAACCATTAAATCCATTTTGTATCTAACCTTGCAATCTAATTCTAACACTTCTTTTTCAATGCCTATAAATACCCCATTCCTCAAAATGCTCTCTGGACTGGATTTACCTTCTTACCGCCTCCCTCATTAATGAGTTAATAAATCTTTGACAGGTGTTCATTTTATATTTGTATGAGAGTCTTATTTTCAACTATGAAACATTATACTTAACACTATGTATAGCATTTTGCACATCTTACATTATCATTAGTGCAAAGTCAATTTCCATTCACCATCCTTGCTTAAGAGAAATCTTTCAGAATCTCTCTTCCTCTGCAGTTTCAATGAGACATATGGAAAGTTGTTTGCTTTGTTGTAGGTGGATTGAGGGGCCCGATCATCCTGTGTCTGATCTTCCATCTGACGGTTCAACAAGGTTGCCTTTTTATATTTTTAACTTCTGATTCCATCATGAGGTACCGCCATGGTCTGTCTGCTGTGCAAGGATGCTTGATGTGGAGACACTACTGGGGAGTCTTCATTGAATCCACTCAGTTCATTATAGCAGAGACTTTCTCTGCCATTCTTCCCAGTGTCTCGGTCCATAATAATGCCATGCCAGGGCTTGTAAGGAGATAGCAGGACACTATCACCAAGGGCTTCTATGTCTCATGTTTGATATAGCTCTGTGTCTGTCCTTCCAACTGTAATAATTAGTTAACTAATTCAACAAACATTTATTGTGAGCCTGAAAAAAATTTTTCACAACTGTAGAACAATAGCAATGTTGGGCCTGGGTGGCTCAGTCAGTTAAGCCTCTGACTCTTGATTTTGGCTCAGGTCATGATCTCATGGTCTGTGAGTTTGAGCCCCATGTCAGGCTCCATGCTGACAGCATGGAACCTGCTTGGAATGTTCTCTTTCCCTCTCTTTCTGCCCTGCTTGCGTGCTTTCTCTCTCAAAAGAAATAAATAAACTTAAAAAAAAGTTGTTTAAAAAAAAAAGAACAACAGAAGTAAACATTTGTTGAATGCCTACTATGTGCCAGGCAAGGTTCTATGGACTTTAAGTTATTAACTACGATAAATGAGATCCCAATACATGAAACCATATACAGCTATACAGCTTAATAGGGTTAAGAACTAAGACTACATTAGGATGACTTTACTATCCAGAAAATTTGTCTAGAAAGATGAATTTATGAATACAGTAGTCCTCCCTTATTCACGGTTTCACTTTCTGTTGTTTCAATTCAGAAGCAGATGATCTTCTTTCTAACTTATATTTGGAAAGTTAATGGTAGCTTTACGCTAAAGTCACAATGCCTGTGTCATGCACCTCACTTCATCTCATGTAGGCATTTTATCATTTCCTGTCATCACAGGAAGGAGAAAAGGGCGGATACAGTATGATAAGGTATTTTGAGAGAGAGACCACATTCACAGAACTTTTATTACAGTAGATTGTTATAATTGTTCTGTGTTATTATCAGTTACTATTGTTAATGTCTTACTGTGCCTAATTTATAAATTAAACTTTGTCATAGGTATGCATGTAGAGGGAAAACATAGTATATATAGGGTTCAGTACTATCCACAGTTTCAGGCATCCACATGGGGTCTTGGAATGTATCCCCTGTGTATAAGGGGAAACTCCTATACCTTTATTATTTCAGGAACTTGTAGGAATCCATTTTTACCATCCCTCCCCTGAATAATAGGCTAGTAAACTAGGTCTCATCAGGGTAATAATACCTTTATAGAATAATACTTGACTAGTTTATCAAATACTGTCTACGTTTTAAAGCTCTTTTCAAAACCTTTGTCCACTGAACCCACCAACCCTAAACTCTTCTATCAAACTTTACTCATGCCAATCAGGATACCTGCATTAAAATACTTGTCTTAAAGGGAACTCCCAAATTTTAAAAACCCTTCTGAGATGCTAGTAAGGCTTGTCAAGGCATTGGATTCCTTTGGTGCAGTGAGCAAGAAACTTGGCTTTGTTTGATCAACAGCTCATTTGAAGTCATGGTCTTTTCAGGGAGTCAGTGATTAACACCTGCCTTCCTGGAAGTTACATTCTAGTGATGGAGGCAGACTTTAAACAAGCACATAATATAATTTAAGGTAGAGGTAGGTGCAATGCACAAAAGTGAAACGGGAAGAGAATAGAGAAAGTTAGGAGGCAAGGGCTACTTTAAGAGGGCTTCTTTGAGGACATGAAATTTGAGCAGAGACCTAAGAAAAGTGAGAAGATCTGGGGAAAGAATGTTTTAGCTGAAAGGAACAGAAGGTAGAAAAGTCCTGAGGTAGGAATGACTGCGGTATGTTCAACAGCAAGATGGTGGGGGGCGGGGGGGGCAGGGAAGGGAGGCGGCACCTAAGTGCCTCAGTCTGTTACATGTCTGACTCCTGACTTCAGCTCAGGTCATGATCTCATGGTCATGGGATCAAGCTCTGTGTCGGGCTCTGTGCTGAGCATGGAGCCTCCTTGGAATTTTTCTCTCCCATTGCCCCTCTCCCTGCTTGCTCTCTGTCTCTAAAATAATAATAATAATAATAATAATAATAATAATAATAATAAAATAGCAAGATGGCAGGAGACTGATGAGGTGAAGAACTGGGGAAGCATTAGTTTGGAGACATAAAAGAGAATCATGGTAAGGTGGTTGGATTTTTTTCTAAATACGAAGAGGAAGACTTGAGAGGCATGTAAGTAAGGAGTGACATAATCTGATTCAGATTTTTAATTCATTACTCTGGCAGTTCTGTGGAGACTGGACTGTGGGGGAATGAGTGGATTTGGGGTGAAGATTAGGAGTCTATCTTGGAAGTCCAGGTGAACAATGATGTAGTCTAATTTGAGTGCTCTCAGTGGAAATGCTGGTTGGATTTGGGATATATTTTGAACTCACAACTTAGTTTGGAGAATGGTCTTTTGGCTTGAACACTCTGGTCAATGATGGTGCCATAATGAGACCAGAAGGAGAAGGAAGAGGAAGGAAAACCAAGAACTCTGATTTGGATTAAACTCATGATGAGAGGGATAGACATAGGGAGTGACTTAAGGCCAGAATGGCATTATATAAGTTCACTCCCTTTATCTTTGGTGGCTTGATGGCAAAAACCTGCTTTTAGGTTCTACCTCCTTCCTTCCTTCTCCTTCCATCCCCCAATATTCTCTTTTTCTAATCATTCCTAGTAGGAATGACTTAGAATTTACATATGCTCAAGTCAAAATGAATACACAAGTTAATCTACATATTCTAGAGTTTCACCTAAGGGAAATTTATAGTGGGGAGAAGGATTATTTAATTAGCAATATATTGTGAAAAGGGCTATAGTACAATTTTTTTTAAACAGTTACAATTTTGGATCCACTAGTGGGTTGTGAAATCAGCTTAGTAGGAGGTGAAATCAATTTAGTGGGTCACAAACAGCATTTGAAAAAATGAAATAGAATAGAGAATAAAAGAGTGCATCACACTTAATAAGGGTGAGTATTATGTGAAATTTTTGTTTCATACACACAATATGTATATGCTGGGCCACAGTGTAAAATGAATTTTTTACAGTGAATTGTAAAAGACTGAAAGTCACATCTGTAGGAGAGGTGTGTTGCAATTAGTTTTCAGATGGATAGCAGCAATTTCAAAGTCTAATGTTATATTACACTTAGGGCCAAGCCACATAAGTGTGGTGCTTTAATTTTTCTTATTTATAAAATAAGGATAATATTTTCTCCCTATATATTAATCTGGATCCCACTAGTGGCAAGTAAGAGAAACTCAGGTCAAAATAGCTTACATAAAAGAAAACTGGCTTTATTGGAAGAATTCTGGGTCAGGTCATGGAGTCTGAAGCAAGAGCCTGGGGAAGAAATGGGCAGCTTTGGAGTCTGGGACTGGACCAGGGGACTCAGTTCTGTTAGGACCCTCTCTCTGTCTCTGTGCAGCTTGTCTTTGCTTGGTATCATTCTTTCCTGTGGCAGACAGCTGTCTTCACATGGCAAGAAATTATAATTATCATTAGCCTTGGGTTTATATTGTTCTAGTTCCAAAGTCTAAGAGACAAGAGGCCTCTTTTGTTAGCATCAATTAGATAGTCTCAAGGAAAGGCTCTGATTGGTCTATTTCTGGTCACATGCCCATCCCTGAACAATCACCCCGAGGAGGGGTATGGCTTAGATTGGCCAGGCTGGGTTTTGTGTATAAATGGTGTGTGTGTGTGTGTGTGTGTGTGTGTGTGTGCCCACACATGAGTGCTTATGCACACACACATGCACATGCTTTTAGAAGTTGAGGAAATGTATGTTAGGAAGACAAGAATTACTACTTTTTTATATGCCACCAGAATGTTCTGAGAATTAGTAAAATATAGTTCATGAGAGGTTCTGAACTTGTAATTTACCTTGAGGAATAACTTAAATGTCTTCACAGTAAACTAGCATCTGTGGAACAAATTCTCGGGCTCATAAAAAGAGCAAGACATGATTAATTCTACAGGAGGTGCCTTACAGGCCACCCCACCCTCTGCTAGATGTGCAGAATGCCTTCCTAAGGTCCTCTGTGCATCAATCCTAGCTCAGTTGGGTCTGTGCAGAGTTTTGTGATTTATTAAGCAAGTTGGTTAGGGCCAAATCTACATAGGGAAGATGCAGACACACTCTGGAACCCTAAAATTCTTCAAAAGATCATGAAATCTAAACTTTGCTCTTTCTAAGATTCCAAATACCTCATGTTTAAAATAAGCTTCATACTTAGGAAATGATGATATCTGGTAATGGTGAGGAAAAATATTTGCTAATGAAAATCTAAATGAGGGATGATGAAGCTAAACACCATTAGATTTGATTAGTTTCTCTACATGATTGGTTGAGGGCTATCCTATCTGCAGAAAAAAAGTTTCTTTGTGCCAGCCATTCTTTTCTTAGAAATATCACCTCACTGAGAATAAATCATTTAAATATCTTATGCTGCTCCAGAGAATGTCCTGGCTACCCAAACATTTTCTTGTCAATCTTCTGTAATAGGTTCTGTCACACTGGGCCCTCCTGGGAATGAAACAGGTTTACTTTAAAATTTTATGAGATCAACTCCTTTATATCCAATGGCTGGTCATAGAATGGGATTATTAATACAGAATAAGTAACAGGCAACTGAATTAGAGGACTGTAATTCTATTGAGAGGCTCTAGATTTTTAAATTAATTTAATGCTTATGAAAGCTATAAGACTGACAGGCCAGGAGAATGAAGTGGGTTTTTTTCCCCACTGATGAGTAGGTACAGCTGTATCACAGACTATGACCGAAACTTTTGGCAAGCCATGTTGAGGTGGTCTTTGTGGGGACAGCTACATCTGTCTTTGTCTGACCTCTTTTTTCAGAATGAGAGATGGTGGCAGGGCTTCGTGGTCAAAGAAATCTGAGTAGGATTCCCAGCTCTTTCTCTTGCTTGCAGTGTGATTTAGGTAGGGTTGCCAGGTAAAATACAGGATACCAATTAAATTTCAATTTAAGATAAATTCTCGGATTTTTTACTAAAAGTTATTCCTAAATATTACACGCGACATCCTTATACTAAAAAGCCTTATTTGTTGTGTTTCTGATATTCAAATTTAGTTGGGCATCCTATATTTTTATTTGCTACATCTGGCAACTTTACATTTAGGGAAAGTCACTTAAACTTTCTTTGTCTTAGTTTCCTCATCTCTAAAGTGGAACTAATAACACTTGTCTTGCGGGGATGCTGAAGGCTTAGATGATATAACGTATTTGACAAATGTTTATTGACTGCCTGCTCTGTGTGGTGAACAAAGCCAATAAGAATCTGTGCTCATGAGGTTTGTATGCTATCGTGGGCGGAGAGACAATAAAGAACATGCCTGTTGTGTCAAAGGTTGCTATGTGCCGTGGAGAAAAAAACAGCAGGGAAGGGGTAGAGATTGGTGGTGGGGAGTTGGAATTTTAAGTAGGTTGGTTAGGGAAGTCTTCACAGAGAAGGGAATATTTGACTAAAGGCTGGAAGGAAGTAAGGAAGGGAGCCAGCCCTGAGGGTGGCTTGGAGGAAGCTCATCCCAGGCAGAGAGACCAACAAGGATAACAGTCCTGAGGCAGGAGGTGTCTGGCATGTTGGAGAAACAGTGGGAAAGCCAGTGCGGGGGGGAAGAGGAGTGAGCCAGGAAGAGAGGAGAAGGATATTATGTGTAAAATGTCTGACATGTGCTTGGTGCTCCTTGTTCCTTCTATAGACTGGTATGGACTCTGATGAACGCTAGTCAATGACCAAAGAGTCTTCTGGAGGGCCATAGTCTTCCAAAGCCTGCTGGTCTTAGGGCCTCAGTTTCCTCTGTCACAAAGTGGGGATGAAAATAATATGATGGCTTCCCTTACAAAGTTGTTAAAGGGATCATCAGAGTTAAGACATACACAAAGTTTTGGGAACCATAAAGTGTCACACACAGGTAGTATTATGTTTCAAAATAGCACAAAAGCCTGTTAGCTCTTCCTAGCTTCCTTTCCACTAGGGAGGAGGCAGAATTTGGTAATTTATATGAATAAACATAAAGAAATTAATATAACATGTAAATATGTTTTTCTGCCTTCAGCTGGTTAGTTCAAAGCTCTCAACTAATGAATCTAAGGCTATGGGTTTTGGCTGCAGGTGATAGCCAATTAGCTTTACTCTGTTCCAAATGGTAAGGTATAGAGTAAGCCCCACTTTCCAGAAACTTAGGTGTGTTAGCCCATATGTCACAAAGGGGCCTTGCTGTGAGCTTCAGAGACATATTAGGAGCATGGAGATAAGGCTGGGGGTGGGCAGGTAAGACATAGTGGAAAAGGCCCCGGGAGCCAGTGGGCTTGGTAGAATCCTAGGTCAGCAATAATTAGGTGAGAACAGAAACTCTAGGACCAGAGTTCTTGGTCAAGTCTTGAAGGAGCAGTTTGGTACTGAAGATAATTTGTGACAAGGAGCTCAGGAGCTCAGGCAAGGACAGGAGGCAATAGGGTGGAAAGCCTGCATCTCAGATGAAGGGTACCGCTTGCTAAAAATATGGGTGTAGTAATGGGATGGAGTTGTTTGTTTGTTTGTTCGTACGTATGGTTGGAAACCACCTCTGTTGAAATCGTTTGTATAGTTAAAATGAGATTGCTAGGCTCCTCTGAGTCGCAGACTAGGGGGTGGGGTTTCAGAATCTTAAAATAGAAATGACCCTGGTGATTCCGATGGAGAGAGGGTCTGAGACCTCTCAGTGGAGGTAAGTATGTTCACCTGCTTTGGTTAGGTTTGAAGGAGAGAGGGTTGTTTTTATTTTTGTTCTTAAAGATTTTATTTTTTAAAATGTAATCTCTACCCACAATGTGGGGCTTCAACTCACAACATGGAGATCAAGATTCCCATGCTCCAACGACTGAGCCAGGCAGGCACCCCAAGAGGATTGTTTTTAACACTAAACTGAGCTATCCCTATTGAATTTTGTGTTTTTATGCCAATTACTGTCTTATGTCTCTGTGTCTCTGTGTCTTATGTCTCTTTTTTTTTCTCCATGGGTATTAATCTTGACTTCTGTAACTAAATTAAAGTTATCTAATGATCAGGAACCATGTCTTTCACTTCTTTGTGGCCTGAGTAGTACCCAATTTAGTGCTGGGCATGTAGAATTTCAATAACTACCTTCTGACTTTAAGAATTAATTAAACGGCCATCCTTGCTTCCACTTTACCTGTGAACAACATTTTTGCAAATGTGCTGATGGTCTTAGAGAACTAGTGTGATAAGATGTGGATGCATCTGCATAAAACTTTTCTCATTATTTGTAAAATGGCTCATTGCAATGGTTCCTTAGCTTGGATGCAAAATAGTGTGTTTAAAAATCCTGATCCCAGGCCATAACCAAGACCAATTAATTAAGAATCTCTGGGCGTGGGACTCAGCCATTACTAGAGAGGGAAGAGGAAGCGTTACCAGAAGCTGGGGGTCTGGAGGAGGAAATTCATAGGGCAAGTGATTAAGTCTTAGAAGGGAGTTTTGAGGGCCTGGTGCTCAGACCTCTGTGGGAGGCATGGCTGGATGGTCTCTGAGCTCTGGTGGGGGCGCAGCCAGCCATGCAGGTGGGAAGGCTTGGTTGGTACTCAGGCAGACAAAAGAGCAAGACCAGCTGGTATGCATTATGAGGGTGGGGGGGGGATCGCCAGGCTACTAGTGTTGCCGAGAGGTTGTCATGCGGCTGATGCCATGAGTGCTGAAGAATTAGGTTGGAGCCATAGCTGTCTTCCGCTCTGGAGTGATGCAGACGGCAGCTGGAAGCACGAGGGTTAAGTCTCCCTTCCTCTTTTCTTACAGTCTGTAAATTGGTAGGCCACTTGGCAAGGGAGTTTGGAAATGTAGTGTGTAGGCTACTAGACCAATTTCATGGTGCGCCATAGGGAAGGATGAAAAATAGATTCGCTGCTGACAGAAAAATAAGTGATAAAGCTAGGACTGGACCCCAGATAGTCTTGCTTCAGAGTCCATGCGAACCACCACGCTTTGCTGAAGAGGCTGGCTCATCTTTCCTCCCCTGTGGGCAGTACTGACCTGGTCCTCTTTTCAGAAGCTGAGAAAGAGAGTGGGGGAGGGAGGGAAACTAGTGCCTTGTTCCTTCGCTGGGTGTCTGCTGAACCTCTGGGTCTGCTGATCCCCCCCAGTGCCAGCTAAATAGGGGAAAAGCACAGAGGAGAGTTAGTATAGTTGCTCTGGCAAGAAGAAAGGGGAACAAGTTGCCTCCCTGATTTCCCCATTCCCTAGTGATACCGAAGATGGACCATCATGCCTCAAAGCTCTAGAATTGAAAAGTTGGAGGATGGATGAGATTAGGGACTGCTGGATTTTTGGAGACCTCTCCAGTGTGGGGCAAATGCACTCACACATTAGACAGCAGCTGCTGGGACTCAGTGATGTATATGGCTGCATTTCTCAAGGAACCACCAAAGCAGGGGGAGTGGTAAGGATGGATTCTCCCCTTGTGGGGCCAGTGGAGACCTCTAACTGCCTCATGAGGGGTACGGACTATGAGACGGATCAGGCACCTAAATCAGGAACAGCCCCAGGAAAGGGGGGTGTTCATGTAAGGGCGCAGTGCTTTTGCTCAACAAAAAAGGCAGCCACTTTGCCAGTGAAGTCACATTAGGAAATAACCCTTTTCTCTTCCTCCTTCCTGTGGAACACAAAACAATAAGCACAGGGAAGAAGGAGGGACGAGAAAGAGAGAGCAGATAATCTCCCCTACACACACCACAGAGACACAGTGCTACTGCCCAGGGCATGGGGGGACCTGGATTGAATACAAGCTCTTAAACACTAAGGATTACTTCTTGTAACCCATACGGGACCATTTTATAACTGAAAGTGGCTGGA
Source organism: Lynx rufus (assembly GCF_022079265.1). NCBI lineage: Eukaryota > Metazoa > Chordata > Mammalia > Carnivora > Felidae > Lynx > Lynx rufus. The sequence goes on along the minus strand of NW_025814867.1, from coordinate 23,878,557 downwards.
AAGTTATGGAATCAGGCTGAGGTATCACACAGGATGATCACTCATCTGTAGAAAAACTGGGTGGGTTGGCAGAACAAAGTTGGTAGCAGCTAGTAGAAAAGCAAAATAACTCCAGGTTTATACCTTGACAAGTTGAGACTCCTCAGTCCAACCAGCTAGAGTTTATAATCCTTGTACAACCAGTGTCCCATATGGCTCAGTCTGGAAGCTGCATCTTGTTCAAAAATCATATTTTCAAAGCCAAAAGTAATTAAAAAGGAATTCTCTTCTCTGTTTGGATTTTGGAAATCTGTGATAGGATTGAAATACAAACCTTACAGCAACTCCTTTCCCTTCAATCAACTCTCAACGTTGCAATCACTCCAGTGCCTCTCTTGTCAAGTTCCTTAAAAATTCCTCTATGTCCAACATGTGCTAGAACTTCTCTCCTGTTGTCTCCTGTCTCCCGTGTCCTCAGCACTTTCATATCTAAATTGTCTTTAGCCATTTTTTGCCCTCCCCCTTCTCTTTTATTTTCTTCTTGCTCTTCTTGTCTTCTCCCCATCCTCTTAATTCTGCCTCAGAAAAGCCCAAATTACCAGTTAGGGGAAGATGGCTTTCTGGAGGGCATTGCAGAGATGCTGGGGCAGAACACAAGGAGGGAATAACAGAAGTGGGGGGACGTTGTCTGTCTGGAAGGGGGTGCTCTTGGCATGGGGGCAGGGACAGCCACAAATCCTCAGGCATTGCTAATTCTTGTTGAGTGCACTTGAAAATAATCTAAGATTTTATGGCGCTTACAGCTCCCAAAATATTTTTACGTATCTTATCTCAGTTGGTCTTCAAAGCCCTGAGAATGAGTATTATGCCCATTCTACGGGTGAGGAAACTAGGCTCAGGAAGGCTAATGGCCTTGAGCAAATTAGTAGGACAGGACCTCAGGATTCGACCCATGACTCCTGGCTTTGTCCAGTGCTGCTTCTCTTCTGCCACCTGTCTCTCCAATGTGTACTTTATTCTCTCCATCTGCTGTCCCCTCAGATGATGTTCTTCCCTCTTATCTTACCCTTATCTCTCTCCCCTACTACTTTGGGCCCACTGGCAATTTCCTTGAAACCACATGGTTCTTATTGACCAAGAAGCAACAAAGACTGAGAAGTTTCAGTGTTGTTGTTGTTTTTGTTGTTGTTGTTTTTTGTTTTGTTTTGTTTTGTTTTTAATGACAGAAGGAGAAGACTTTTAAAGATATTTCATCATATACATTCCTCCTCAGAATGGCATGGATGTATGTATGGCTTGGATGTTAACATCATGACTCTCATAAAACATGTGGCTGGGAAGTAAAGAAACAGACTGTTTCAGCAAATAGCAGCAAAAGCATCCAAATGCTGAGAGTGCTGTCATTGTCCAGAAAGATCTGAATGTTTGTTTTAAAATGTTTCTAGGATGTATTTTATAACCACATAACACAATCCATTTAATTTTTTCTTTTTTTTTTAACTTATGCCCCCTTTAGCCCCAGACAGAGTTACTTGGCTTAATCCATTGTCTTGTTCACAAGCCTTTTGTTTGCTTCAAGGAGTAAAGTCTACTCCCAGAGGACAAATATTTGGTATGATCAAATATAAAATCTTTCTATCTGTCCATGTCTATCTCTGTTAAAATAATGAAAAGCATACTAGGGTGACTAGATGTGCAGATTTAGGGATGTGACTTTGTAGTCATCTGACATTCAGCATTACTAACACAGGACCAAGCTGAAAGATGTTCTATGATTTTGGGCAAGTGACTGGTTACTGACTCTTGGGTGGGTGGGAGGTGGGGGTCAGGGGAGCAGTTGTTGTAAACTCCCAGAAGCTTCCAGCTTTAACATGTGAGGTGAAACAGCTCCATTATGGGAAGGGTAGTCCTGGAGACAGTGACAGTTATAACTGGCCACCTGGGAGAGAGAATTCAGAAGCTGGGGATGGGCACACAGATGCCATCAAGGGGGCCTGAGGGGATATGGGCCAAGCACTGACATGATCAAATTGGTCATACATTGATAACATTGGCCACTAAGGCAGGTGACAAAACTGGTTTGACCATTTTCACTGAAAAGATGTTACCTGACATTGCTGAGTACTGATTGGGCAATGCCATTTTATGGGGAAGTAAACATTCTCGAAGAGATTATTATTTAACCAACTTAAAATGAAATAGAATTGAAATTTAATTCCTTTTCCTTCTGAGTACTGCTCTCATGTGATTATTCTGAACGCTCAAAAGAGGCAGAAGAAAAAAAATTCATTTGTAGGAATCAGTTCAGGACTTTGTTGGGCCAACCTTTCCTCAGCTTGGCTGCTTTGATTTGGTTACCGGGTTAATTCCTGGGTTTGACCAACTGTGCTTGTTCCCTTCTTTGTTGTGAAACCAGGTCTGGTATTTCGTTCTGTTCTCTTTCGGGAAGGATAAGATAAGAGGATTGGGGGAGAGAAGAGGGTGTGCTTCTGAGGTGACCCCAGACTTTCTGAAGATTGCATTAACTCTGGTGCAGTAGACCTAGAAGTCAGGGAAACCCTCAAGAAAACTGAGGCCCCCATTGACTTTTTGCCTGTTTTGTTAGGTTTAAATTTTTTTTAAGTTTATTTATGTATTTTGAGAGAGAGAGAGAGAACACAAACGGGGGAGGAACAGAGAGAGAGGGAGAGAGAGAGAATCCCAAGCAGGCTCTGCACTGTCAGCACAGAGCCCAACTCAGGCTCGAACTCACGAACCATGAGATCATGACCTGAGCTGAAATCAAGTCAGATGCTTAACCTACTGAGCTACCCAGATGCCCCCGGTTTTGTTAGGTTTAAATCAAATATTTTATTTTTTGTGAAACCTGCTTAAAAATCATCCCAATTTTATATTGTCTCAGACTAAGCGTGTATCAATAATACATATAATCTCAGTGAAGGCACAGTGGGTGTGTTAGTAGTTTTCTGTGGCTGCTGTAGCAAATTACCACCAATTTGGTGGCTTAAGATAAAAGAAATATATTCTTTCACAGTTCTGTAGACCAGAAGATTGAAATCAAGGTGTTAGCTGGCCTGCACTCTCTCCTAAGGCTCTCGTGGAGAATCCTTCCTGCCACTTCCAGCTTCTAGAGGCTCCGGGTGTTACCCTGGCTTGTGGCTGAGTGACTCCAATCTCTGCGTCTCTTCACGTGGCCTTCTCCTCTTCCTCTCTGTGTGTCTCCTCTCTGTATGTCTCTTATAAGGACACCTGTCATTGTATTCAGGGCTCATCCAAATAATCCAAATGGTCTCGTCTCAAGGTCTTTAATTTAATTGCATCTGCAAGGATTTTTTTTTTTTTTTTTTTTTTTTACAAATAAGGTCACATCACAGGTTCTGGGGATCAGGATGTGGATGCATTATTTTGGAGGCTATCTTTCAGTCCACTCCAATGGGTTTGTTGACCTTACTATACTTTGTAAAATAGCTGAACGTTGGCATCTAAGATTTGTTGTAATTATGAGCTGAGCTTTATTGAGCATCTTTTCTATGCCTACATGATACACAGTCTTTGAGTTTATTGTTTTGTAATAATCCATTATGACAACTCTATGAGGTAACTCCTATTGTTATTTCCATTGCACAGATCAGAGGCTGAGGTTTGGAGAGATTAACCAACTTCTCCAGGGCCACAAAGCTTCTGTGATGGAGAGGGGTGGGCCAGGATTAAGTCTAAGTCAACCTGCTTTGAGTTTGGGCCCTTAACCATTATGTTGTAGAAGAAATAAATAAATACACCTCACGTGTCTTAAAAGTTTTGATTCAAAAACAAATATATATATACAAAATTTTTTTCCTCCTCAAATTCTTAAAAATTGCTGGTAAGCAAGTAATGTTAACACACATGCATTTCCTAATTACCCATGTGCGTATCTCCATCTCAAATCCAAGGCATATAGCAAAATCTGGTAAATGAGTTTATTCGAAAGTGAAACAAATATTAGGCCTTTGGGAAATAACCAGTGGTAAGGTATCTTTCTAAAATAATTCTAAAATTTGGGGAAAGGCAAAAAGCTAAGTTTTGCTAAGCAACCTTGAATTTCCCGGAATTCCCTCAATAAAGGCACTATTTCAGAGTCTGTGTGGTAGGAACACAGAACACGGCACACCTTCAATTGAGCAGTTCCTTGAAATCCTCAGTTGCGATTCTTTTGGCTTTCTTTACTTACCACAAGATCCAAGGATTTTGAATTAACTTTGGCAAATGAATTAACTACAGGCAAGAAGAACAATGACCTCCGTGGCCTGTTATTGTGGAAATCATAGTTGATCATGACTCTCGAGAACAGTTTCCAGTCTGACTTGAGTCAAACTAGCTGGTGTAACTTTTTGAAAGTTACTTCATTTCTCTGAGCCTCAGTTTTCTTACTTAAAATGGGCCAGGATCATACTATTTCTTTTGTCTTTGATGGTTTGATAAAAGCTATGAACTCTCTTCTCAGAAAAATGCCCATACACAATTCTATACACAAAGATTCACATGCTTCCTGCAGCTCATTTATGAACCTCTAGTTGTCTGTGGACCTGAGTTATGAACTCTGTTGCAGACCATCTCTGAAGTCCCATCTAGCTCCAATGTGCTAGGATCCTTTTAATGACCGTATTATCGTAATCTATTAGAGAGGGAACTGTGTGTGACTTTATGAAACACAAATCCTTCAATAAACAGAGTGAGGGTAAGGCTGTGTGAGAGCTGACAGAAATGCACCTATTTTACTACAGAGAAAAAGGTACACATTAAAAAAATTAACATTTATTCATTTTGAGAGAGAGAAAGAGAGCGAGAGAGAGCGAGAGAGAGAGAGAGAGAGCGCGAGCATGTGCACAGGAGGGGCAGAGAGAGAAGGAGACAGTGGATCCTAAGTGGGCCCTGCGCTAACAGCATAGAGAGCCCTACGTGGGGCTTGAACTCATGAACCATGAGATCGTGACTTGAGCTGAAGTCAGATGCTTAACCTACTGAGCCACCCAGGTACCCCTAAAAAGGTACTGTTTTGAGTCTCCTCCTGGAATCTGAAGACCCTATGAAGGTCTTTCAATAGTCTGGCACGTATTGAAGGGTTTTGACTTTCGAAAGATTTTGACTTTTGAGTTTTCATAAAATTACATTTTCCATCTGATGCCAGGGAGGCAGTACTGCTTCTGTCACAGCCAGGATCCAAGTGAAATGGCTGCTGGCAGTTCCGAGGAGTCAGAAAAAGTTCATGTGGCAGAGGGATCATGCCCCGTGCACAAAGAAGCTGTGCTGTTCTTCCAGGGTGGGTTTGTGTGCGAGCTGGCACTCCAAGGATACTCAGTTGGCACAAGGGGAGATGCCCAGAGACAAGATTTCCATCACAGACATGAGCCGATTGTGAGAGCTTGTGTGTTAAAAGAATCACGATTTTTTTTTCCGAATTGGTTCTCCTGTGCAAGTCCTATTGCTTTGCTGTTTACATTTCCCCACATCCAAGTTGTCACAAAATTATTTAGTTTTGCAGGCTTTCGATCAGCCGAGGTTTGGTTGTTGGCCCTCTGACAGCCATGTAGCCCCTGTGCAGTGAGAATGTGATTCTGGAGGTGTTTGTCCTCGGTGTCCTGTTAGAGATAACTGACCACCAGCAGGTGCGGCCAGGTTAGCAGAGCGGGGCTCATGGGCTGATGTATTCTTGGGGCCTCATGAAGCTTGCTTGGCTTGTCAGCCTTGTTCGAGCGCCTGTGTGTGTGCTTGTATGTGTGTGTCCACACGCACAGGTATGGATGATATTCAGGACGAGAAAGACAAGGGAGAACCAAAAAGGACCAGGTCCCTTGGCTACAACCATGAGAACTGAGTGTCAAGCTCTATCTTCCGAGGGCCAAATCTAATCTTGCTGCATTGTTCCAAAACCCTGTCCGCTAGAACTTTCTGCAGTGTTGGCAGTGATCTTTATCTGCACTGTCCAATAAGGTAGCCACTGGCCATATGTGGCTATGAAGTGACTTCATATGTGGCTTGAAATGTGGCATATGACGGAAGACTGAAAAATTTAAAGTAAATTAATTTAATTTAAATGTAAATAGCCACATAGGACCGGAGGCTGCTGTGCGGGACAGCACAACTCTGGATGGTCCCTCCTGATTTCATCTGTAAGGAATATGAGACACTGTGTCTTAAATCACTGTCATCCTTTTGATAGGCAAACCTAATGATCAGCTTAGAGCGAAAAAGAAAAAGAGCGTTATTAGCTGGTCTGTATAAATAAAGATGTGCTCCATTACCGCCTGCTCAGTAGCTTGGATTCTTAGTAATATTTGCACCTACCTATGTGCACATGTGTCTCACACACATCAGAGCAGTCTCCTAATGGGTGGCCCCTGTTTCTTACACATTCCTGCAATTTCTGCCTAGGTGGTACCTGGCAAACCCTCCTTTTCCTACCCTTAGAGTTTTTTGTTCTTATTCCATTCACTTCAAAATATCATTACCATTGCAAACAAGGAAAATGTGTTTATCAGAAACTGCAAACTCCTTTAGGGCCTCATAGGATTAATCACGGTTATAAAGTTTTATTAAACACAATTTTTGTTTAATGACAAGCTCCACCAGTCCTTCCCATTCCAAACCAATCCTGTCCTAAGGGTGAATTGCGCTTAGCAGATTGTTTTCAACAGACTCTTCAAGACAATCCCTATTACTTTGTCATGCACAGAGATATTTTTCTTCCTGGATAATTTGAACTTCCTTAAAAATCACATCTGTTTCATACTTTATTTATTTGTAATTTAAATCCTTAAATTGAATCTTTCATTACTAACATCTGGGCTTGAAATGCAGCCCACTTGAAAAAATACAAATTTTATTTTATTTGTAGTTACCCCCCTTCACTCGGTAGCACTGGTACAAACATTCTCTGGCCAGAGGCAAAACAGCCGGGTATCTTAAAGCTGTGATGCTGTACCACGTGTAATGTGGCTCACTTGATTGTCCCTGAAGTGACTGGCAATTTGCCCAGAATTAGACTGAATGCACGTAATAAGCTGTAGAATTTCCACAATATTGACAATTAGATATCTCTATACAGCAGCAGCTGTGTATTGTTGTCATGGTATGGTCCCCTCAAAGCACCTCCTAAAAAGAAAAAAAAAAACCTGGCAGAAGGTTGCAGGCAGCAGAAAGGTAATATACATTGTATGAAATATCTCAAATTCAGATTAATCGGGATGTTTCTATTAGTACAGTTTTCTGCAATGGAAATCATGGCTGAAACAGAATGCTTTGGAATAAGAGTTTATAACAGCACATCTGTATCGGGTAATTGCTATATTTTTAGCATGTTTCGGAAGAAGATACCTTTCCTCATTTCCATGCATTGTGAAAGGGAGGGAATTGTTATCTCTAGCACTCCTGGAGCATTTCAAGTCTTTGAGAGCGAGCGGTTCTGACCCCGTGGACATGTTGATATGCTTTTACCCTTCTGAAAAGGCTTTGGTCATTTAAAAATAACTTTCACTGTCCCCTGAATGGAAATTAGCCCCAAGAAATCATCTCGTTTATGGATAGTTTTGAGGAAAAAGAGCTCGGCTTCTAATTTGTCATTTTTGCACTGGTAATACGCAGGGAGCCATTTGATAAAACATGGACACATCTCTCCGTGTTTAACCATTTTTCGTAATATTTCCTCACCAGCCCATGTGTTCCATGATTATAGAAAAGAAAGGAGAACATGAAGGAATTGAACTGATAGTTTCTCACTATCTAGAAGCCACTGCCCACAGTCCTAGGATTTGAATATTATTTTAAACCACGCGTTTGAAGTTTGCATTCTGAATGGCTAATCTTTGATATTTTGCCCAGTGGATGTGGGGCAGGCTGTGGTCTGGAGCCAGACTCGGCAAACTTTGGGTTTTGTTGTTTGTCTCCTTGCAATAGAAATGAATGTTTTAAAAGAAAGCTGCTGTTTTTAGAAAAATACCATAAAACCTCAGGAACAATACGATGTCGTGTTTGCTATTGCAGATCTTAATTTATCAAGCTAATTACCAACAAAATGTAGCTAAATTGCTGATAGTCTTGAGACTGATTAATTCAGGAACAAGACATTGCTGAGCTCTTCAAAGGTTAGCAGTAGTGTTTGGGTAGCACAGTAGTGTAGGATTCTTTCTCACCTCAAATTATATTGTATCCTTCTTTTAGAAAGCTCCACATTATTAAGAATGCATTCAATTTTGGTTCAACACATACATTTATTTCCCCATTAATGCTAATTAGAGGAGAAAAGAGAAACCAAATTTCTTATTAGTGAAGGGAACTTACTTTGAAACTTGTAATTTCTCTGTTGCAATCCAGTTTAAAATTGCTGTGCAGTCTCTCTCTTTTAGAATTTATTTATATTTATACTTCTATTCCTCTCCCTTCCCTGGGTCCAGTCTTTGATGACCCCTCAATAATGATTGCCTTTTATATTTAAAAAGCATCACGAGATAGGTGGGAGCCCCCTTCCAGGAATCAGGAATTCTGAATTCTCTTGTTTGGGTTCTGCTCCTAACAAGCTTCAGTCTAGTTGTTTCTGCCTCTTGGGGCCTCAGTTCCCCCACATGTGAACAAAACATCAGCAGAACTCAATGATCTAGAAGATAACAGTTGATCATGACAACCAAGTAACAGGTGCCATGGGCCCTGGAGTCGGCTGGACTCGGGGGAAGGAGATTTCCTTCATCAGGCGTGGGAAAGGTGCTTTCTCGGCAGCCGCGCTCACCCACCTCCCGTCCAGGGCGCTTGCGCTGGACCGCAGCTGAATCAGTGCCTAATGAGGTCAGATCAGGATGTGGATCCCTGTGAACCGAACACAGGGCTGAGACGGCATGAAATGGCATCGCATGGGTCTTTCTGTTGCCAGCAGCATTACATCGAGTCCCTTTGGTGCCTAATGTACTCTAATAAAGGAGGTTAAAGAGCCAGTACATTAATTGACTCCAGTCCTAAGTCCCTTTTATAACCTGTGTTATCAGCATAAGTACAAGTGTGGTGTAGTAAGGAATATCATTATGAAACAAATTTCCTGAGAGAGGAATTAGCTGGCTCTGGTGGGCATCCCTCCTGTAATGAACACACTTCCCTGTTTATGAATACAGTTATAGATGTACTCTTAACAATTCTGTCGGGGGAAGAAAAGCTTCACTGGATGTCTCATGCCTAACGGAGCATTTTCTCCACTTGGTTCTGGAAGGGTTAACTTGCAGTTTACTATTGAATAACATAAAATGAGCTGTAAATAATGTAATGATATGTATTGTTAAGCTACATATACTATACCAGGTGCTAGTACACCCACTCCTCACTTAGATATAATCTGGGGCAGTCGACAAACACAGATGTATTTTAACAAAGGGAGAGAGAGAGAGATAAAGACAGAAAGAACAAGAAAAAAAAATTAAAACATATGTAAGGTAATTTAACCAAGATAGAGATCCAGGTAAAACTTGGCCTATTTTTTTCCCCCCTCAGAGTAGCTTCCCTGTACTGGGTGAAATACAACAGCGTTTTGGCTTGTTTTTGGAACACACACGAGCCAAACACGTGGGAAACACCTTGACAGGCCTTTTGTATAACTACAAGGAAACTGATAATCCTAAATAAATTACACGGGAAAAATATGAATCTTTGAATACTAGTAATTATAATGGTTATTTTTCACTTTTGTAGCACCTGCAAATGATGTATATATAACAAAGCTTCAAAAAGGCTCTAATTAACTTTTTATTTTTTTCCATTTACTGGCTTTAACCAGTTTGCATTAATTGGCAATTTATATCTATATATTTTTACCAAATATTTCTATTACTTTTGAGTGGCTGGAAATCACATATTATTGAATTTATTTTCACTGAGTTTGTTTTTAATTTTTGTCAGCCACTTGCTCTAAAGTTCTCTTTGCCTGCCCTGCTCTATTAAGAGAATGTGAAGGGAAGTGGAAATTTCCAGGTTGGTCTTGTGGGCAGAAGAGACCCACACTCGCTTCTATGGTGGAGTGACATGACTTCTGACTAATAGCGCCAGTCAGAATTCCTAACTGCTTCTACCAAATGTGCAAGGGCTCTGTTTGGAAGACCTCCAGGCTCAGCTCTGCGACAGATTACTCTGGGCTGTTCATGGCACCAGATTAGTCCGACCGCCATGAAGATGATGCTTTGTTCTGCTTTTGGGCTTAGGGCAAGTCAGACCCAGATGAAGCAGAGCTCTGAGGGGGCCTTAAAATGGACACCAAATTAAAAACCTCCCAATTTGCAATCCTGATTATTCTGAAATTACCCAAATCCTGCCATTTTGGGTGGCAATGCCAGGGACAGAGAGAGTCTGAGATTGTCTGGGGGCTAAACCTGTGACCTGGGAAGGAGAAAATAGGCACTATTTACTTCAGGAAATCTGGAGGAAGGAAGAAACAACCCATACTTTTTAGTTTACTCCTTCTTTTCTTTCTTTCTTTCTTTCTTTCTTTCTTTCTTTCTTTCTTCTTTCTTTCTTTCTTTCCTTCTGTTTTAAAGGAACATCTGGGTAGGTGCGTATATCATCTACATAGACATAGACATGAGTGGGAGGTTTTGATAAGTATTAAAAAATCAGTTAGCAGGTGAAAAGAAAGGCTACTGTGTAGGGGTTAGACTAGTTGTCTGGGAAGAGAGAATACTCAGGAAATCTGAAGTAGGAAGAAATCAGATCGGGGTGCCTATGTGTGTGTATTATACTATTTTTTTAAGGAACAAATATTTTTTAGCTGCTATTCACTTAGAAGTAGAAGCTTGTGGAAGGTCTTGGCTAGTGTCAAGTGCATCTCAGACCAGTGGTCTCTCTCTCTGGCTGAGCACAAGCCTAGGCCAGAGTGAATGCTGCCTGAAAGTAAGACGTGGGCCTCTCAGGAAGCAAATGCAAGATGGCTGCCGCGGCCATCTGCAGGACATCAAAGGCTGCTGCCTGATGGTGCTTGGGCTGCCAAAGCTTCTAAAGGGTTTGGCGCCTGGCTGGAAATCGGATGCAAACTGTCCATCTGCCGCATGGCACCGGCGACAGCTGATTCTTTTGCAGTCTGCAAGATGGACCCGGCCTAAGCCAATCGGCCCCCGTCCCTGATTGCACAAGGTTTGTCCGACCCGTTTCATTAGCCAGACACACAAGATACAGTATGTGGTTTTTCATTTTGCTCGGTACGTGACGCTATAAACACCAGGGCTGGGGACGAACTGAGAAACCAAAGGGGACACACTGCTGCTTCTGCGGAGAAAGCATATTGGCAATGTTCAAAGCATATTGGGGCATAACAGTAGCCTAAAAACCCCAATATGGATTAGGACAGCTGACCAGATGTCTTGACTGACATTTTTTAACAAGTTTCAAGGGTATCCCTATAGGACACAAATGCTAACTCTACATCTGTGTACTTCTTTTCTGTCCACCCCCTCCCAGCTTCAACAAAGTGTGTGATGCATGGGAACTCAGAATGTAGCTAACAGCTCCAGTGACAAAGAAAAGCTTTGACATGCTCAGAGTGTGGACTACCTACCCAGGAAATGCCTGAACTCCGTTGGGAGGGAATGACCACTGGCAGCTGAGGGAATAAATGAAAGCATGGCCCCAAAGTGGATGTGGACAGCTCTTCAGCAAGACACCCCTCTGAGGGCAGAGGAATATTTTTTGGAATTGGAGATGGTTTCCTTCACTATCCTCCGCAACAAGCTTTTATGGGCACACCAGCAATTCACTGTCACACGGTGAATTCAGTTTTGCTCCCGGCTAATCTGGTTGGGACTGCTGCAGTCGGAAAGTCAGGCAATATGCAATCATTCCATGGTGAGATGGAGGGTGGGCATAAAGAGAGAGTGTTTAGAATTTTAGGAAAGAGGAGCACATTTATAATACTAATTTTCTAAATTATAGGCTTGTGGGCATGGTGGGGGGATTAAATTGGATTTCAAAAGTTTGAAAATCCAAAGGAAAAGCTGTAGTTTTAATATTTGGGTTCTCAAGTGTTATGGTTAAATTCTGGACTCTGTGGTAATGGCATATTTAGCCAGAAATGATTCTTACTTAAGATTTCATTTGTTCTAAGAGATTGTTTTGTTTTGTTTTGTTTTGTTTTTGCTTTTTTGGATTTAAAATTGGCTAGAGGTTAATCCCAACCCACATTTTGAGCTCTTGGAGGCTATTGTGTGGATTAAATGCAGCACCTCCTTTTCTTTAAGAGCAAATTAAGCATATAACTTGCCACTGAGTGTCTTTGTCAGACTTCGTCTGAATATCAGGTTAGCTTTCTAACTGCATTCATTTGATCAGAGCAGAATGTAACATTGAAATGGCAAATTAACCGTGGCTGATGGTCAGGACGTGCAGGTTTCCTTGCTCAAAGTTTTCTTCTCCTTAATAATCAGCATTTAAGTGCATTGGAAATAAATTTTTCACATCCAACTAAAATGTGTGTGATAACAAAGCTAGGCTCCTCTTAGAGCATCATGGACTCATGGTAGAGTTGGAATGGAAATTTGAGACTATCTTGGCCATGATTCATTTTATATCTATGAGGAAGTTTGATGAAGGAAGAGATGAAGTGATGTGTTCAACGAAACACAGTCTGAGTCCTGTGTGTATGTGTTTCCCTCTATCCTTGAACTAGGTTAACCCAATAACTAGACTTGCTCTTCTTAGCAGAGTAAGACATAACTACATACCTGGATCATGTTTTCTTTGGTTAAAAAAAGAAGAAGGGAAGGATAATGCTTTTAAATGTTAATTTATTTATTTTGAGCACAGGTGTGCACAAGAGCACGAGCACACGAGTAGGGGAGGGGCAGAGAAAGAGAGGGAGAGAGAGAGAAGCCCAAGTAGGCTCCACATTGTCAGCCCAGAGCCCACTGTGGGGCTCCAACCCACGAACTGTGAGATCATGGTCTGAGTCGAGATCAAGAGTCTGACACTTAACCAACTGAGCCACCCAGGTGCCCCAGGATAATGCTTGTAGATGAAGTTAGAGACTTTACAGTTACAAACTCCAAAACCTTGCTTTGATGAGGAAGAACTATGGAATGAATGAAAAGATTTCCTCAATTCAAAATCATCCATCTGCTGTTTGCAAGGCTATTTCAGAGACCATTTTGCCTGGAGGTGGGGGAGCACTGAGATTTGCCCACTGCAGTTGTGAGCTGGCACAGCTATAGAAGGCTCAACCAGAGCTCCCGGTCATGATCCTCTGCAGGCAGAAGCCAGGAGGCAGACCAGTCCCATAAAGAATGCAAGCCTGTCTCCCCTGTACCAGAGTCCTTCGGTCAGAACCCATGTTGCTGACGGCAGCCCGGGGTTCCCACAGAGACGATAAAGGTTTAAGTGGTGGATGCATAACTGCACTATTTCATCGTCAGAGTTGGCACAGGCAATTCTGTTCCACAGATAGTTAAAAATAATGCCAGGTGCGGCATAAATAAAAGTTCCTAACAGACACTGTGCCATTAGACTTGCTTTTGTAAATGAAAGTCTTCCTTTGTTCCCGACTTCTTGCTGAAACAACTTTTATGTGGGCCGATGAAAGGAGAAAGCTCCCAGACTCAAGCCTTCCGAGAGAACGTGTTGTGTGAATGTGGAGTCTTGTTTCCAGGGCCCGACTCTTTATATCCCTTCTTTCCAGTTTGAAATCCACTGTGCTTTTTTGTTGTTTTTCAAAGATGGATGGATGTTGCAGAAAATCTTTTTCTTACCAGATGACGCCAAATTATATGACAGTTTTGACTCCATCCCATGTGGTAGGTTCGTAAAAGTCATTCCATTAGGCACATTCGCCGCATTTATTTAGTCTGCTCGGGCGATCTGAAAAAAAAAGAAAAATCACAAGTGTGCTGAAGTTGTGATTTGAAAAATCACGAATTAAAATTTGAAAATGAAAACTGAGGACAAAACGCTTCAGCACAGTTTATGAGGGTTTATTCAAATCCTGCAGTTCCTGCGGATAACTTGTGGACAAACTTCTACTTTTTTACAGGACAGAATGAGCAGAAATTATTTTAAACTCCTCCCTTATGGCCTCATTATTCTCCCATCTGTGCAGCTGGTCTCTCCATGGAGTCAAGACTTCCTTAGATGCCATACAAGTGAACATCAAACACTGATATTTCTTTAGCAAGATTCCGTCTTGAATTCTGGCTTGATTTGTGCACGAGATCCAGCTGGAAACAACTGTTTTGTTGATGGGTTTGTTGGGGAAGACCTGGCTTCTACCTCTAGAATATCTGGGTTGTAGAGTGTGGCCAATTACTTGCCTTAGGAAGGAACATGAAGATAGATTGAGAAGTTAGTAGGTGGAGACGCAGTGGTTTCAGTGTGGATGTTACTTCCTTCCATGTGCACCTGGGCACTTTTCCTCACAAACAAGCACAGGCCCGGCATTTGGCTGTTTTCTGGATTTCTTTGGATGTACATGATGATAAATAGCTGGAAAGAAAGTAAAGAATTAGGCTAACCATCCAGGTGTTTTGACGGGCTGTTTCAGGCGTTCCAACAAACATTTTTTGAGGGGTCTTACAAATAAGGCTGAGTGCTGAAGGTACTGGGAGACACTGAGGTGGATAAGATAAATTTTTGATCCTTCAGAAGTTCAGAACAGAGTCAGGCTTTGTGCACAATGCAACAGAGCTTAGCCGCACCCTGGGAAGTGTTAGTGAATCCAGTGCGTGCAAGTGGAGGAAAGTTATGGTTTGACAGGACATGTGCCTACGGGTCATGTCGATGAGCCAGACAGGGGAGCTTGTTCAGCCCGTTTCTTAAGAAAAAAATGTGCCCATTGCACGGGGAAAGAGGTTTGTAAATTCTAGCGGGTGTTTGTAACTTCCAGACTGCCACATTTCTCGTGCTGGGTCAGGACTAGAATTTGTTCTAATGCAGCAGTTTTGTGGTATATATCATAGATTGCATTCTGATTAGGAACCTGTGTCATTGGTCATCCCTAAACCATGGCCTTTTGGAAAGTGTGAATGGAAACTGTTAATAATTTTGCTGGGATAACAGGAGTAAACTGGGATGGCCTGAGTAAATGGGATGTGTGGTCACTCTAGATAGAGCCAAGACAATGGAGAATGCTTTCTCAGAATACCTGTGGGAGGGGTGGGCAAGGGCTCCTCATGTGCCATCTCCAGACCCAAGGATGCCAGATTGAAATGATGAGCAAATGCAACTTTAATGGTCACGTCCTCAGCATTTATTTTGTCATACCTTGCTTGGAACATGACCCTTCTTAGCTACCTTCGCGCTAACCCAAACGGCCGATTCTGCTTGGAAGCAGACACCTAGTTGAGGATTAAGCCTGACTGTGATTTGGATCATCTACTTTCCAGTAATCTAGGGTTACCAGATTAGTTGCATCTTTAAAGGGAAATGCAATGGATCACATGTTCTATTTATTACAAAAGAACACACCTGGGATAAGATTTGGAACTATTTCCAGTGATAACATAAAAAGATAGCTAAGGTAGGATCTCTTTAATTTTCCTTGGATTTTAAAAATCGGATTTAAAATATTTTATTAACAGTATCTTATCCATTTCACTTGGTTTGCAAGTTTTGTGATGAAAATTCTTTAGGAATCGGCGTGATTTCTTTCTTGAAGCATTTTATTTCTCTCATGAATTATACCGAACTTAGCAAAAACATGTTGTTTGGCACATAGCAAGAACTCAATAAACGGTAAATAAACGAACAAATAAGTGAGTTTGGTTCAAACAAGTAAAAAATCGATCATCTCATTTCCTTTCCAACTTCTTTATGGACTGTCAAAATTCTTTAAGGGATGATCCCCCAGCAGAAATATCAATTTGTGTTCGTGCATCATTCTTAAGTCAATGGCCTGTGTTCCTAAGCTTTGTGTATGTTTGTATGTGGGTACGAGTGTATGTGGGTGCATGTGTAATTAACTGTCTGCTGAAGCCTAAAGCAAAAGATGCTACCGGAGCATAGCATTTACAATTCAACACTTCTCTCCGTTCCTGGGAGGAATTCTACCCGATGCTTCTGTTTCATCATCTGCATGTTCTGTGTGGGTGAATCCGTCTCACTGTTTTCCCCTTGTTTTAGCATGGTCCACAGTTCCAACCATACTGTGCCTAGTACAGTATCAGACAGAATTCAACTACGAAGTGATTCGTGGAAAATAATGAGGAGGAGGAAGTAGAATCTTCATTTGTGTGTACTTTGTAAGTAGAAACTCAAAAGGAAAGGGACCAGAATTTTGGACTATATTTTTATCTAAGTCATTAAAAGCAGTGTCAAATGCAGATTGCTTAGTCCATGAAAACTTTTATGTTAATTTGATGTTTGCTAGGAACTCTGCCTTAATAAACCCATCTATCTTTTCTCTTAAGATAAAAAGCAGAGATGCTTAGCAAAATCTCAGTCACATGAGAAAAAAATTCATAGACTGTATTTGGAAAGACTGTGGAAAGTAACAGGCAAATCGTGGATTCCGTACACTAACATTTTGTGCTTTAACCCAAACAAAATTAATAGTTCACTTGGGCTTTGGAAAGATTGCTCCTGGACCGGCAGTGTATTTCTGAATGACATAAATATGAGAAAATTAGAAATTAACTTTAAATGGGTTTAGGCTTCTTACATAAATGAGAGCCACCCTTACACAAATTACTAAATCTATTCAGAGTAATTTATCAAGCAGTTATATGTTGTTTTGCTGTGTTGAAATTCCAGAAAATTTAATAACAGTATACTTTCTGGAAATTGCATTAGCATAGACCATTAATAAGTTAGACCTATGGAGCTCGTGTGGGGGTACAATGTTGCCATTAGCAATGTATAGTTAAGTGGAAGCTGGTTATCATTTACACATATCTATGGTAATACCGAAAGACAAGGTTTTCCAGGAGCTTTCAATATCATCTGAAATAAGCACTTAGAAAATTGTTCTATGGCATTTAGCAGTTAACATGAGCCAACAGTGGTGAGATAAATGGTCCCAAATGAAAAGGATGTATGGGGAGCCAGTCGTAGAATTTTTACAGCCAGAAGAGCTCTTATCAGTTAGCCACTCCAAACCTCAGATAAAACAGGTTCAGAGAGGTCAAGTGACTTGCTCAAAGTCACACAGCTAGTTTGGGGTGGAGCCAGGATTGAACAGTGGGTCCCCTGACTCTCAGCACAATGCTCTGCTCACCATACCGCACGGAAATTGGAAGATGCTGGGTTAACACTGCTTACAAATAAGCAGGGGTCTGGCAGCTGATGGATAAATTTGGCTGGTGCAAACAATTAAGCGGAATAACTACAAAACTGGAAAAAGTGTGAAAATTAATTTTATCTATGATTTGGGTTTTTGGAAAAGAGGCTTCTAGCTGGTCACATTCAAATAACGGCCAACTCTTTGTGAAAGGTTGCTCTCCTTTCAGAGAACTGTAAAATAATGACTCTGAAATGTGATTCATGCTTAAAACCTGTTGTCAACATCCAATAATCGTGGCAAAAGTATTTGTTGCAGCCCTCTTACTCAGGTCCCCTTCAAATAAAGAGGAAGCCAAATAAGTAATTTTGTGCAAGGAGAGAGGTCATTTGGGCCACAGCTCAAGCCATTTTTATCTTACTTGGGGATTTTCCGATTGTCTTAGACACATCAAACTCGGAAAACAAAGACAGCGTATCATTAAAAATTAAACCTAAGTGCATTCGTAAGCCACCTCTCTGGTTGGGGAAGGGAAGGAGGTGTGAGTGGAGACTTGAGCTGTGTTCCAAGTTTAATGAGGGGTTTTCACCCTCTTTGCCCTTTGCCCTTGTGGGCGCCCCTGCCGCTCTCCTTTGTGTGGCCGTCCTAGAAATACAGTCCTTTTTGCGTGGCTCTGCTGCTTTTTGCAATTACAATGGTCTCCCAGAGCATTAAGAAGTCTAGGTTATCAGATAACCACAAGCTTAAGGTCTCAACTGCAGCTCTTCACAGTTTTGCTGGAAACCCAAGTCTCATTTCAGTGGTGGGGAGGCCCTCCAACGAGGCAGCCATAGCGGCAAGAAATTAAAAAGATAAATAACTTGGTTTGGAGTGTTCTGACGATGGCAGGTGTGAGAATAGATTCTTTCTTCCCTTCCCACAGCTCCCCGTGTCACTTTCTACCCTCATTCTTTTGTTATTATCGGACATATTTCAGCATTATTATATCTGCCGCATTTCGTGACACTGCAAAAACACGGTTCAGAAAAGCTGAACTTATAATTGTGGTGAGAAAGAAGTTAGCTTAATTATTCTCGGGTAGTAGAAAAGATGGGTTTTGTCTCTCTCCCTAAGTCCCTTCCTTCCTAATCGCAATTCAACACCCCTTTCCCCGGCATTGCTATGTATGAACTTCATGCTGCTAGACAAATAAATTCTTTGGAAAAATGCACATTTTTATTTGGAAATAATGCCATCTCTTTGTTAGATTTGCAGCAATCCTATTTTGCCTCTACTGTTTTTAAGTCGAAAATGAAAAATTATATAGAAGATGTTTGTGCATCATATTGTGCTGAATGGTATGTAGGTCAGCACGCTGCAGCACCGAAGATAAGGGCCAGGGAACAAGTGTTCTATGTACTTACAAGCAAATATCAGTCATAATAGAGGAAGACAGATCTACAAGAGCGTTTTGGCTTCGGAAATGTTTCTTGTCATTAGCATTTAAAAAAAGCTATGAGACTCGGGCCTATCAGCACCGATTCACAGCAAACCCTGGCTTGCACAGGTTGTTATCTGTTTCGCACAGAGGTACAGCTGGTTAGCAAATGGATTTGCAGATTTTTTTTTTTTTTTTTTGCAGGGATGAGTAAAAAGGCAAAGAATCAGGTACTTACAACCCATTCAGAATGTAACAATTTTGTTTGTGTTATAAACCAAACCTTCTGTTTTTGCAAACTGCATTATTTTTAGAAACAGAACCAAGAAAAAAAAAAAACCCAGCTGATTTAAAAAAAATCTTTATTCATATTCCAATATCCCTAAGGGTTCTAATATCCATGAAGTCATACCAGCAAAGAAAGCAATAAGAACAGCAGACTCCGTTGATTCGGTTTACAATGCGGCTTTATTGTGTTAGCAGTCAAGTCAAAAGGCAATATCTAATATTTTTAATTTTTTATTTCTCTCTCTACTCTCGATGGAAAGGGGGAGAAGGTGCTGGGTAAAGGTGTGTGTGCATGTGTGAGGGAGACAGAGTGAGAGAGAACGAGAGCAAGAGAATATTATTGAGTCCTCATTTGGGAGGAAGGGTGAGGGTAATGCATTTTAATATTTATGTGAACTGATATCAATTATCAGAAAGGATATCATAATGCAAGAAATACAATAGTTTTTTTTTTTTTCTGAAACTATATTGTATGATAGATGGAGCTGATTGAGTTCTTTGGAAAAAAAGGCAATTACTGAGAAAACAGACAGCAAGGTGTTTCTGTCTCCTGGGTCTGGAGGTATTTTAATCCTTGGCTTTTTTTAAAGGGGTGCTGGGGGAGTTTCCCAAATGAAGACATCGTGCAGGGACCACATTTCATGTGGGTTCATATAGATACCTGTCGAATATTTTCTGTAAAGACACCGAGTTGTGATGAGTGTCAGATGTCGCATGTCAAAAAGCATTGCCCCCCAAATCAAGCCCAGTGGATGAATTACCACAAATGATTAGTCGTGCAATCAAGCAATCTACGAGGCTCCCGATGTCACAGTTACTGTTCACGTAGAGAATACTTATATTACATCCCAGTGCTATTTGCTTCATTAATAGGGAGGTGATGGAATCCTGAGCAGTGAGGCAGGGTAAGCCAAATCCTTTGTCAACATCTAAGACTTAGATCAAAGATTGGAATAAAGCAGGGGTGGGTGGGGGGGAGATGATGAAAGAGTAAACAGAAATTAAGAAATGGATTGGATGTTCTGGAAACATTTGATAAATGAAACACTCTGTTGAAGTACAACACTGAGCATTTTTGATTACAGTGCTTTATTAGGAAATAGACAATCAGCCACTCCACTTTTAAATCAAGTTTTCTTGAGTTAGTTTGTTTCTCTGTCTGGCAAGGCAAATACATTTGTCTCTAGTTAAATCACTATACCCTAGCCAATTACCTTTTGTAGAATCATCCAGGAGTAGAACGGTCCTTGCTTTCCCATTTGGTTTTATTATCCTAGCCTGTCCTCTCAGGAAGGTCCATGATTAGAATACATCTCAGTGTAATTGGTTTCTTCGCAATCCTATATATTTCTATTTTATGCATTTAAAAACATTATTCTGAGAAAGGGTCCATAGGCTTCCTTAGGAGTCCCTGGTCCAAGAAAGGTTAAAGAGGTAGACTTGAAATAGACCACTGGGGAAAGAACTCCAACACTGAAAAACACAAACCGTGAGAGGTACTCGTACAAAACACACCTCAGGTCAATTGGCAGGTATGAAATTCTCTCTTCCTTTCTCACTGCCTCTGAAGGATGCCTTAAAATGTTGAGGGCTCAGCAAAGCTGAGGGACTCTGAAGGAAAGTACCAAATGGGGTGTGCTTTGGGATTAAAGAAGTAAAACCCTCATCATTCACGTCTGTACATCTCCTTTTCTCACAGAGCTTACCTTTCTCTCTCTCCCCTATTACTCCTTCCCTTCATTCTTTCCTTTGAATAATCCTGACTTCTTGTACTAGAATTCCCACAAACTATTCATATTCCTTTAAGAAAACAGAGACTGTTTTTTGTTCTTCATGGGATCTGGTCCAAATAAACATTTGTTGAATGAATGAGTGAATGCATGAATGAATGAATGCATGAATGAATCAGTTTATATAAAGGGAAATGATACTCTGTATTGGAGATTTCCTGTGTGGACAAGCAAAGGCTGAAAAGAACCAACATGATGTCAATCAAAGCTGGAGATGAAGTCTTTTTTTTTTTTTAAGTTTATTTATTTTTGAGAAAGTGAGAGAGAAAGAGAGCGGGGGAGGGGCAGAGAGAGAGAGGGAGAGAGAGAATCCCAGACAGGTTCTGCACTATCAATGCAGAGCCTGATGTGGGGCTTGAACTCACAAACCATGAGATCATGATCAGAGTCGAAATCAAGAGTGGGACGTTCAACTGACTGAGCTACCAGGTGCCCCTGGAGATGAAGTCTTATAGAAAAAAATTACTTCTACCAGATTACAAACTCTGGGCCTCAGATGTGAGCGCTGACTAGCATAGAGCTGATTTGATTGTATGGACAGTGTCGTCGTCGTCTTCTTCTTCTTTTCTTTCTTTTTTTTTTTTTTTGTCTCTCCCAACATAGAGTCCTCAGGCAGAAAGGACAGCCTCTCTGGACAGGAGGACTGCATGACATTTCCCAGTCATGTCATCTGGGTCATAAGGGGGACTCTCTATGGAGGGCTGGTCAGTATCTTTGTGGCCACTATTGCCCTCTTTAAAAATACTAAAAAAGATTTCATGCACAAAATAACATAAGACTAGTAAAACAAACATCCAGTGTCAGCAGTACATTTGCAAATATCATTGGGATTCCCTTCCACCTGTTCTAAGTCCATGCTTCAGCCTCTCAGTGAGAGGAATGCAACCAATGTTTAGATTGTGGTTTATCCTTCTTTGCCTTTTGTTATGGTTCTATCACAGAGATGTTTATCAGTGAGGTATTGTTTGGCTTTGTATTTTTTTTTGTACAAGTGGTATCATATTGTCTTGTGTAGTTTTATGTGATTTGATATTTTTTCCACTAAAATTGTATATCAAATTCATCCACGTTAATACCTGTAGCAATAGTTCACCAGTTTTTCACAGTTGCATAGTATTCTATTATGTGAGTAACCTCCAATTGTTGGTATACTTGACTGCTGATAGCACCTTCATTTACTTCTTTTTTTTTTAGTGCCACAATACATGGTGCTATAAGCACTCTCATCCAGTCTCCTGGGGCAGAACATGAAGAAAATAAAGAAATATATTTCAATTTGTTAAAGATGTATTTTTGTTGCAGAGAAGTATGATAGAGTGATCAATAAAATAAACAGATAATTAAATTAGGAATGATGTAAAATGTCTGACTTTGAAGACTAACTTGTACATGTACTTTTAAATGGATGTTGGAAATTATCATGGTTTATCAAACTATTACAGTTTTCAGATACCTTTGGATACATTTATAATGTAAGCTTTTCAGTACTTATAACATGCCAGAAACTATACCTTCTGTGACTGTCCAAACTGGTGATAAAATTGTTTCGAAGGACCCAACTAAAAACATTATTTTGAGGCTAGGAGAGAAAATAGTTGTTTTTTTTTTAATTTTTTTTTTCAATTTTTTTTTTCAACGTTTGTTTATTTTTTGGGACAGAGAGAGACAGAGCATGAATGGGGGAGGGGCAGAGAGAGAGGGAGACACAGAATCGGAAACAGGCTCCGAGCCATCAGCCCAGAGCCTGACGCGGGGCTCGAACTCCCGGACCGTGAGATTGTGACCTGGCTGAAGTCGGACGCTCAACCGACTGCACCACTCAGGCGCCCCGAGAAAATAGTTTTAAAGACCACTTAGGAATGGTATTTCTGAGTCACAGTTTACATGCATGCTCAATTTTTCAAGATAAGACCACATTGTTTACCAAAATGGTTGTTCTGATTTGCATTTCCACCAGCAAATGATGGTCTGCTGTTACAGTCTTGTCAAAAACGCTTGGTATAGTCAGACTTTAAAACTTTAGCCAGTGTGGTGTGGGTAAGATGGTATCTGTCACTGGTTTTATTCTGTGTTTCCCTTATGACATTGGAGCACTTCCTCATGCGTTTCTTTGGCCATTTGCATTCCCCCTTCTATGAAATGTCTGTTTATGTCCATCCCGGAGGAATTCCTGCTCTTACCTAGTCCCACCCAGCACCCCTTCCCTCCCCCCTCTCTTGATTTCTCATCCTCCTTCCTATTAGGTGGGATCATGTGATTGGTTCTGGCCAATGGGCCATGAGAGGAACTAGAGCATTTAAGGGTTCATGCGTAACTCCTGAGCTCTATCTTCTCCTGACAAAATGACCATGGAGGCTTATGTGGAGATGTTGGAACCATAAGATTGAAACAGCTTGCATCACTGAATCACTTCATAAAGGACAGCTGCCCAGAAGAGTTGCTTCACCTGCAACAGACGATCTGTGGACAAGAAATAGACCAAAATCTTTAGGTTTATTTGTTGCTCTAGTGCATTTCAACCTATTCTGACTTATATGGTGTTTTGGTTCACTTTTTAAATTTTTACTTTTTAGTGATAAATAAGGATTCTTTATTATTTATTTATTCTTTACTGATCCTTTTCTGTTTTTCATATGATACAAATATCTCCTTCCAATTTGTGGATTATATTTTTATTCTCCTTATGGTATCATTCGATGAACAGAAGTTCTTTACTTTAATGGAGTCAAATTTGTTAATCTTTTACTTTATGATTTGTGATTTTTATATTTTTAAGAAGAAATCCTACCCAACTCCAAGGTCATTTAGATAGCATTTTTTTTTTCTAAAAGCGTTAATGTTTTGTTTTTTACTTTTAAGTTTTCATTCATCTTAGAATTGCTATTTTGTCTACAGCAAAAGTAATGATCCCATTTTATTTTGCTTTCCTCTATGGATACCTATGGTCTATTATTTCCTTTTTAATACACAGTGCCATCTCTCTCAGAAACTGTTTCCATATATGTTTGAGTCTGTTTGGTCTAACTGTTCATTTGGTCTACATGTCTATTTCTATGCCAAAATTATGTTAATTACTATGGTTTTAATATGTGACTTCTAGTAGGGCAATTTCCTCCATCTCGCTGTTTCTTGTAAGTGGCTATTCATGATGCCTTGCTCTTCGGTACGCATTTTTTAAATGGCAGATCAAGTTCATTGAAAACCTCTGTTTGGGTTTTGATTAGAACTGCATTAACTCTGGGGTGCCTGGGTGGCTCGGTCTGTTGAGCGTCTGGCTTTGGCTCAGGTCATGATCTGGCAGTTCGTGGGTTCAAGCCCCGCATTGGGCTCTGTGCTGACAGCTTAGAGCCTGGAGCCTGCTTGAATTCTGTGTCCCCCTCTCTCTCTGCTCTTCCCCTGCTCATGCTCTGTCTCTCTCCTTCAAAAATAAATAAAACCATTAGAAAAATTAAAAAAAAGAACTGCATTGACTTTTTAGATACATTTGGGCAGAGCTGATCTCTTTATTATACTGATACTGTCTATCCTTTTATTAATTATCCGAAGGATGCTCCAGGCTCTGAACTGTCCACACAGAGCTTGACACAGGGCTCAAACTCACAAACCATTCGATTATGACCTGAGCCAAAACTGGACACTTAACCAACTGACTACTCAGGCACCTCTACCAACAAATTATTTTAAAGAAAGTTTTAAACAAGACATTTGCTTAACATACAAAAATTAATTAATTTCTTTCAAATATTTTAGGGGGAAAAAAAGAGGATAAATGAAACAAGATTAGCATAGTTGATATCATTGTATAATAAAAACTTAAAAGATACCACACACAAAGGCGAGAAAAATATATAAAGTTCTTTAAAACAAATTTGTCAATAGATTTAAAAGACCTTTTTGGAAAAAAATCAGCAAATCTGTAAAGACATTAAAAGACTAAATAAATAGAATGGATAATTATTTGCATTTTACCAGTGCATCTTTGGAATAGCATCCTAGAAGTGGTAATTCCTCTATCAAATATGTACCTGAAATTTTGCTAAATAATGGTAAATTTTTCTCAATGAAGTTGTACCATTTTTGCATTCTGGCCACTACTATAGAAGACTGCTCATTTCCCATAGATTTGCTGGACAATCATGTTGTTATAATCTGGCTTTTTTTCTAAGTTGATAAGTGAGAACTGGATCTTCAGTGTAATTTTAATTTGTTTTTCTCTTTTCATGAGCAAGACTGAGTATCTTTCCACCTCTGTGAATTGCCTATATATTTTTTTCTTTTTTTTTTTTTTTTTTTTTTTTTTTTTTTTTTTACCTGTTTTTCTGTTGGATTTTTGGTCTTCTCAACTTTTCTGTTGGAGTTTTGGTTTTCCATGTTAGGGATCTTTGTGTGCCCTTTGTGTTGTGTTACAGATTCTCTTTTTTTCCAGTTTGAGACTTGTGTTTTGACTTTACTTATGCTATTTTTTGTTATTTTTGCCATGAAAATTTTTTGTTTGATATGGGCAAATAAGAAAGTTTTTCTGCTCCAGGTTAAAAGAAATTAACTTATGTTTTCTTCTAGTACTTCTGTCACTAGATAGTACCTTAAATTTTTTTTATTATGGAAATTTTTGAACATACCAATATATGGAGAATAATATAATGAATTCATTTTATTCACCAATTAGCTTCAACAGCTGTCATTACATGTCCTTTCTTGTTTCATACCTCCATCCGCTCTCCTATTTGATATTGTTTTAAGCAAATCTTAGATATTATATTATTTCACCTATAAATATTTCAGCATGTAAGTGGTCTTTTTAAAATTCACATTGTATATTTGCTGCTGGCTGATGTAATTAATTTTATTTTACTAATTCTTACTTATTAATTTTTACTTAATTTTATGAATATAATTAATTTTTGTATGTTAAGCAAATGTCTTGTTTAAAACTTTCTTTAAAATAATTTGTTGGTAGAGGTGCCTGAGTAGTCAGTTGGTTAAGTGTCCAGTTTTGGCTCAGGTCATAATCGAATGGTTTGTGAGTTTGAGCCCTGTGTCAAGCTCTGTGTGGACAGTTCAGAGCCTGGAGCATCCTTTGGATTCTATGTCTCTCTTTCTCTCTCTCTGCCCTACTCCACTTGCTCTCTGTCTCTCTCTCTGTCTCAAAAATAAATAAACATGAAAAAAATTAAAACAAAATAAAGTAATTTGTTTGTAGATGAATTTTCTATGTAAAACACCCTATCATATATTAATTACTATAGTCTCTCTTCTTGCTTTCTAAACTTGTATCCTTTATGAAATTAAAAAAAAATACTGTTTTCATATTTTGGTGACTAGGATTACTTTTATAGTAATTTCTACATTAAAGGATTTCTTTTTATAATTTTAAAGACAATGATTCCATTATTTTATTTTATGTTTTGTGTACTGTAGGCTTTTGTAGAAACCCTTTTTCTGCTTAACAAAGTTACCTTCATTTTCTATTTTGCTATTAATTTTATCATGAATTGATGTTAACAAATTTTTTTTCAATGTTTGTTCATTTTTGAGAGACAGAGACAGAGCATGAGCGGGGTAGGGGCAGAGAGAGAGAGAGAGAGAGATTGAGAGTGAGAGCGGGGGAGACACAGAATCTCCCCCGGGGGAGATTATTTATTATTATTAAATATATCAATTATTATTTAGAGAGTGAGAGCGGGGGAGAAGCAGACTCCAGGCTCTGAGTTGTCAGCACAGAACCAGATGCAAGGCTTGAACTCACAAACCAAACTGTGAGATCATAACCTGAGCTGAAGTGGACACTTAACTGACTGAGCCACCCAGGCGCCCCGTGTTAACTTGCTTTTTTGCATTGAGATGATCACATTTTTTCCCTCTCTCTCTCTCCTTTTCTAAATTGTGATGAATTATAAGATTTTCTATAATTAAACCAGATTTGTATTCATGGGATAAACCCAACTTGGTCAAGATGCACTATATTTTAAAAAACTAAAAAGCTGGAATTAATTTGTTAATATTTTGTTCAGAATTTTGCATCCAGATTCATGAGTGTGATTGATCTGTATTTTTCTTTTCTATTGGGATTTTTTATGATTTCAATATGAGGATTATACTAGCTTCATAAAATGAATTGGGAACTATTTTCTCTTTTTTGTGTTCTCTATGTAAGTTAAAAATTTTTGTTCTTGGAATTTCAACAGAATTCACTTGTAAAACCATCGGAGCCTGGTGGTGTTGGGGAGATTTTCAAACTATGTTTAAAAGGTTTAAAGGATTATTGATATTTTCTACTTCTTCTTGTGGGCAATTTTGTTAAGTTGTATATATTTAGTGGAATTTGTCTATTTCACTTAAGTTTTAAATTATTAACCTAATGTTTATGGTATTCTGATTATCTTTTGTTGTCTGTGTCTTAATTTCTGTAACTTGATTTTCATTTCTAATATTGTGTATTTGTGCTCTTTTTTCTTGGCCAATATATTTGTTCAGCATTGTTATTATTGTATCCCATTTTAATTAATTAATTAATGATAATAATTAATTTATATTATTTAATTTTTTTCTTCCTTTTACTTTACTGATACTTATTTTCTTTTTATTTCTTAACTTTTACTTTGGATACTTTATTAAATTTCAGTCTTTTTGCTTTTTTATTACAAACTTTAAAAAATGGCTATGCATCTCATTTATTTTGGCTTGTATTTTAAATTTTTCTTTGATCTGTGAGTAAATTTTAAGTACATTTTAAGTGTCATAAATTAAATTTTAAAAGGTTATCCTCTTGTTATATTTTAGTGAGGGAGTATGAAATATATGATGATATTTTTTGAAATTCATCGATATTTTGTGCCCTGATAGTTGATCAATTTTTATAAATGCTCCATATGTGTTTGAGGCAATGTCACTTTCTTATTATTTAGAGCAGGGCTCTTTATATGGTATTAAATCAAGTCTGTTAATTTTGTTATCCAGATCTATATTCTTATTAATTTTGAGCTTTTAATTACTATGGTAAATTTGTTAATGCTCCCACTAGAATGTGAGTTTATTCACTTCTTATAATTTTATGTGTTGCAAAACTATTTTATTTGAGGCAATAAATTTTAGAATTGTTTGTCCTTTCTGTTCTGAGATATATCTATATATCTATATCTGTATCTGAATCTATATCTATGTATCTATATCTTTCCATTTCAATTGTGCAGCTAATATAAATTTCACTTGTAGGCACATTTGAAGGGAGTTTGTTATAAAATTTAGAGAGACTATTATTTCTACTGTAATTATTCTTGGAGTCAATATTGGATCAGACAGGTTTTCCTGATGACTCCCTTTGGCGCAGGCAAAGGGACTTTTTCTCATTCAGCCTTTCATTGAATGTGGACTATTTGAAGTTCCCATTTTTATGTAGGGGTCTGATTTCAGCCCCTGTACATGCATAGACCTGAGGCCTTGTCTGTCATTCTATGAGTAATTGTTAGTTCCCACATCTCTAGGTTCATGTGCTTTTACCCTCAGGATTGTCCTGACTTCCAAATTTTCTTACCACTCTGGTTTTGATTTACTGTCAATTTTTTTTTCTTTAGTGGGTTTCCTTTAGTTTCTTGTAAGCTCAACAATGTATATAAAAGCATGTTTATTATAATATATCCAGCAGAAGTTATTTTGTGATGGAACATTTTTATCCCAGAATATCTAACGCACCATATTATCAGAAGTATAAACCTCTCATCTTGCAATAGACTCTTAGCTGATTTCCTTCCTCAGTACATTCTCCACAAAGTAACCAGAATAACATTTTTATAATATTGATCAGCTTATGCTGCACATAGACTAAAATTCTGGCATACATGGTATACAAAGCCTATATAATCTGGCCTTTGCCTACTTTTCAAAGTAATCTTCTACCTATCCACTCTACAGATTTATATTAATCATGTTACCTTTCTTTCTATTCCCTGATAGGCAATGTTATCCTCACCTTAGATCTTTTATTGATCTGTCACCTCTTCCTAAAATGTTCTTTCCCAAGATCTTTGTGGCCTGATTCCCTCTTATTATTCAGATTTCCACCTAAGTGTCATTTCTTTAGAGAAAACTTCTTTGATCATTTCATCTAAAGTTGCTTCTCCATAACTCTCACATCATTTCACAGTATTTATTGCCATCTGAAATTAACTTGTTTATTAGTTCACTTGTTAATTTTATCTCTTCCCTTGCCAGGATATAAGCTCCATGAGGACAGGGACATGAATCATTAACATTTGCCCAATGTTTGGGAGAGTTTAGGTATTCAGTCTACATTTGTCAAATGAAATTCATTAAAAAAATATTTTTGAATACTTTCTATGAGCCAGACACTGTAGTAGGTGCTTGGAACACATAAGAGAAATGAACAAATAAAGATCCCTGCATTGTATAGCTTATATTCTAAATGGGTAGATAGACATGAAACAACAAATACATCACATATGTAAATTACATAGCATATTAGAAGGTCATATGTGCAATGGAATAGTGAAAAAGACAGTAGTGTGGAGTGGAAGTTTGCAATTTTAAATAGAAGAGGGTAGGCTTTATTGAGAAAGTGATATGAGAGCAGGAAAAAAATGAAATGAGAGACTTGGTATAGTGGATTTCTGGGGAAGAAGAACATTCCTAGCAAGTGCTAGGGTCCAAAGGAGTTAGAGGGGTGGGAATGGAGTGGGAGTATGGAGGCAGATGAATTTAGGTAGGTAACTGGAGGCCAGATTAGTGGGTCTTATAGACTATTATAAGAATTTTGGCTTTTCCTCTGAGTGAGATGGAAACCACTGGAGGATTCTGAGCTGAGGAGGGGCACAATCTGACTGACATTGTAGAAGGATCACTCTGACTACAGTGTTGAGAATAGACATAACAGCAAGGCTAGAAGCAGAGAGACCTAGGAAGAGACAATTATTGTCATCCAGGCAAGAGACGATGGTGGCTTGATCTACATGGAAGCAGCAGAGGTGGTAAGCAGTAGTTATATTCTAGAAATACTTTGAAGGTTCAGTCAACAGGATTTGCTAACAGAGTAAGATGATATCAACAATGGAAGGATGGAGTTGTCACCATGTGATAGGAAGACCATGAGTGAAGTAGGTTTTGGGAGACAAGAACAGGAGTTTTGAATGTGTTGAATTCAGACAACAAGTGATAATATGAAGAAGGCAGTTGGAACTCAGAACAGGAGTCTGGAGAGATTATAAATCAGGAAGTAATTAGTATGGAGGTGGTATTTTAAAAGCCAGAGAAAGAGTGTAGGTAGAGAAGAGAAGAGCCCCAAGGCCCAAGCACTGGTGACTCTGACATTAGGCAGTCAGGGGGAGTAGGGATGTGGCAGCAAAGGAGAGAGAAGCTACCACCTGTTGAGTTAGGAGGGGAGCAGGAGGGTGAAGTCCTAGAGCCAAATATGCTGTTACTTGACTTTTAAAAAATATTCCTGTAAATGAATAATTTTTGAGATTTCCATAAATGTGAATTAAAAATGGTGATTATTGAAATAGTTCCCTGATGTATACATTTTGTACTAACAAAACATCCATTCAGAGGAGAAATCTCCAACAATTTCCAACACCAGATGATGTGTAAGTTCAGATTTTATAGGACTGAAATGTGAATCTTTAAACCTGGCTTTGTGTTGTTTTAAGTCTCCCTGGAGAGAGAGTTAATTGTCTTTTTTTCCCCAATGTTGGGGCTCCCATTGCTATGGGGCTCATAGTGACTTCAGGCTTCCATCTTCCCCATCTGAGGTCTCTTTGTTGTTTCCGTTGCAACAAAAAGGATTTCCGAGAGAAAGAACATATAGAAAGTTGATGGAATGGCCATCTTCTCATTGGTTACTTGGCCTGGGCTTGCACTTTGATGGATTTCAAAATAGTTTCTAGTTGCCAGATAGTTTTTGTGTATGGAACTGGGCTGGGTCCTGTATTTCTAGGTTCTCAGTTGAATTTTATCAAACCGACTATGTCGCTTTTGCAACTTCTTCCCACCAACCCTCTTCTCTTCCCCTATCCCCCTGCCCCTCTGCCCCTGCCAAAAAATAAAACCCTTAAAAAACCTGGCATATTGTAGGTATTCAGTAAATGTTTGTCCATTTGGGTTGGAAGATTCAGCCTCTAACATGGCAGACACAGTGCTTTCAAAACTACAGAAGATTTTATTTTAAAAATTATCAGCTTCTGGGAGTGAGCTGTGACTTTAAAACTACACATAGGTATATGTATTCTAGTAAGCATAATGGTTTAGGCATACCTAAATTACAAATCACCACCTCAAAAAATTTAGAGTAGTTTATCCCTGTTGGTTTTCCTTTCCCACTAAAGTCATCATCTGTTCACAGAGCACCATTAGCAGCTGAAAAGACATGGCAGGGGATTGAACAAATTGAACATTCATCGCAGACAGATTTTCTCCTTCTGTGTGTGTGGATTGGACATGACTGTGAACAGTTGGAGGTCAGACCATCACTAATATGTATGAAACTTTTGGTGTTAATTTACCATTAAAAAATATATTAATTTTTGGCAGAGGTGTGAGTATCCTTGTCTTGCCTAAAGCTTTATTTCCCTTGTTACATAGCAAGCTAAAATCCACGCTGGGCCAATTTGAAAAGCAAGCAAACTTTTTCTTTATGAAAGCCCTGTTTTGTTTCTTGGTGAAAGTATGTACATGAGTTTCATTTTCATTCACTAAAAAGGCCCTTGCAAAAGACTGGGATGATCAGTGAGGAAAAGAAAGATCCTACAAACAGGATAGGAGCATCCTGTGCTGGCTGAATTTGATAGGTTCCCCTGAACTGATCCTTTCAGTTGCCATTTTGGCTGTGCCTAACTCCACTTCCAGCAAATGGCTTGTCAGGGAACAGAAGACTGCATAAAATTCTGAGCGGCTATGCCTGAGCATGTTAGTAGACTACACTTAAAAAAAAATTTTTTTTTTCAACATTTATTTATTTATTTTTGGGACAGAGAGAGAGACAGAGCATGAACGGGGGAGGGGCAGAGAGAGAGGGAGACACAGAATCGGAAACAGGCTCCAGGTTCTGAGCCATCAGCCCAGAGCCCGACGCGGGGCTCAAACTCACGGACCGCGAGACCACGACCTGGCTGAAGTCGGACGCTTAACCGACTGCGCCACCCAGGCACCCCTAGACCACACTTTTTAAAGAGCACCTTTTCTTCAACTGTTGTAAAACAGGTGCCTCTACTATGAAGTGGTGGTCAGGGTGAGGTGGCAGCTGGAGTAAGGAAAGAAGAAAGAGAAATGCCCGGTTAGGACTCTCTTCACAGCCTAGCAACAGCTACGTTTTCCCATCGACAGTTAAAAGCTGAAAGGCCTCTAACATCTTTTGTACCACCAGGTACCCAAATTATACCAGGAGAGTGAATGTTGTTTCTGAGCAGAAAGACACAGTTGGGAAGTGCTTGCTTTATGTGGCATGTGCATTTATGAAGAAAGAAAATAAAAGAAGGGATTTTATTTTATTATTGCAACAAAACACGATTATTTTTGACACGTTGACATCTGACATAAAGTGACATTGATACTCACATCTTCTCTGAATAAATCTCCTTTCTGTTGATATTGCTGAAAGTGCTTAAAACAATTTTCATTGGCTCCTCTTTGTTCTCTTTGTTCTAGTCGGTAGCCATTAGTTATGCAGACTGGTGTTGGCTTTTAATGCGATGCTATTATTAAAATAAAATAAAAACTCCTTAAACATTTAAGAGGAACAGTCCTCAGACAATGCAGACATTAAATTAGCATTTACTATTGATTTTCTTGATTTCTTTTTTCCCCCTTAATAGTAAAGTAAAACTTTCAAGTGAACTACGGCTCTGGGAACGCCTCATGAGAAAAAAATTAAAAAAAATTTTTTTTAATGTTTATTTATTATTGAGAGACAGAGAGAGAGACAGAGCATGAGCATGGGAGGGGCAGAGACAGGAGAAGACACAGAATCCGAAGCAGGCTCCAGGCTGTGAGTGGTCAGCACAGAGCCCAACACGGGGCTCGAACTCATGAACTGCAAGATCATGACCTGGGCTGAAGTTGGACACTTAACTGACAGCCACCCAGGCACCCCATCGTTTTGAGAAAAATCTTGAGGCACTTTCCTCCAAAGATGCTGTTTAGAGGAATTTCGTGCCATTAAACAAAGAGAAATCCTATTTAAGTGGAGTATGGAATAATATTCGGCAAGATTCTAGAGACTGTGCTGATAGCTAACCCAGGTGCTTGTATCCTTGTTTCATAGTAAGTAGGCGGGGCCAAGTCATAAGCAGTTGTAATTGTGATCCTGGCCTCTAAATGTAAGCTCCTTTGAATGCAGGTTACTCTAATTTGAACCCCAGCTTTCTGTATACATAGTCAGCACCCCATACATGATATTAATTCCCAACAAATTGTTAATTTGTGGCAGAGCTGTAAAGCTTCTCTTGTCAAAAGCTTTATTTTTCATGATCTCTGTAGGGAAAGAAATCCATCTAGAGATAAAGTTCAATTTGAAAAGCAAGTAATCTTTCCTAAAATTTCAAGTTATCAAAATTTCCTTGTTATCAAGAGCCCAGCCCTGGGCCAGATGTTTTGGAAGATAAAAGGAAACTAGAAATCATGACCCCTTCCTCCCAGGAGACCACCATTGTATATGTAATCTTTACATGAGACTACTAAATTACAAGGCAATGTAATCAGATGCTGAGCTCTATGGTAGAGGCCATGAATGATGGAAGAACCAGAGGAAAAGAAAAAAAAAGGTCTATGAAAGTTTCATAACTTACTTAAACTGAGCCTTGAACAGATGGTGGGTGGAGAAAGCCTGAGAAAGACAAACAAGCTTTGCACTGTGCACAAGTACCATTGACGGGAAGGGAACGGTAAAAGGAGAGAACAGAGTGGTGTGCCATTTGGTCCATGGTAGGGAATAGTGAGATATTCACAGTGACCTTGAGGAGCTTTGTGTTTCTCAAGAATTTTGTAAGAGTTGCATTTTAGGATGTTGAGGGCTTGTCCCTATGTCTTATTTATCAATCATTCAGCTATTCCACCAAAGAAACATGAATATACAAGAGGCCATGTAAGAATAGTTAAGAAGATTTAATGTTTGACCTTAGTATCTATTAAACTAGATTTTTAAAAAGGAAAATGAGAGCCTGGTAACATCCCCACCATTAAATAAAACGTCCTTGATTTTCATATGAAAAGTCTTGCTTATTATACTCTCAAATTCACTCATCTTCTGTGAGGCCCGGAATGAAGTGACAAAATCAACATCTTCCCTATGATGACAAGAGATTTTGCATTTTCTTACCAAAAATATTCTGTGCTAGATAGAGTTTTTCAGGTTGACAAGTCTGAGCACTCATTTGGGTGGGACAGAAAGGGTCTCTGAATCCTCCACTGGCCTCTTTATTTTCTTCTTTTAATGAAAATGGACATCTAACATGGATGGACAAAGGGTGCCCCTCACCTTTTTCTGATTTCTAATGTTTCAAGAAATCATGGAGTCTAGGTGGCATATTTCACTTCTTTGGACATTTTACTGCTCCTGTTTCCTTATAATTTCCCCAGTTGAATAATCATAGAAAAACTTCCTTACAAAAAGATCACTGGATCTTTGAAAGCCTCCTACAAATCCCCAGGGTCAGAATGGCTCACTCAACTCATAACCAAGATGGTACCTCAGGCTACCCCAGTACGTTCTACATCCCCCACCCCATTCTATTGACAATTTCTTCTGGAAACTGGGTAAAGGCAAATAACAACAGGGAAATTGAACCTAGAAGTTTAGTAGCGTGTGTGAAACACACTGTCGGCTTGGTTCTGATGTGCTATGGGATGTAGGAGAGAAGTAGAAAGGGACCTGGCCACATTAGCCTTGTGAAAAAAATGGACTGTGGACAGGAAGAGCTTTTTTTTTTTTTTTTTGAAAAAGGAAAATGGGAGAAATCGTTCTGAGTATTGGATCTGGTCTTTTCTTTTTGCAGGAATTCTGTTGTCCCTTTAGAAAATGTAGAAGCCGTTCCAAGGCACATTGGCACCCGTGTGGCACTGCAGCCTTCTCTTGGCACTGCCTCATCCTGTTGCTGGCAGGACAGAGCATGGACCTCTTTAGCCTCATCCTCTGTTGTTTTCTGCACAGGAGCCAGACATTGTGGCTACTCACGAGGCGAGGCTGGCAGCTGAAGAACCCAGATGCCAAGCTCTGGACTGGACTTCTGTTCGGTTTGTGGCTGGTCCCTTCCCTGGCATCTGCCCTGGCTTTGCAGCAGCCTGTGTCCCCGTCTGCAGTGCTGGGCTCAGGATTAGGCTTCTGTTGGCTCCCATGGATGTTCGGTCACTGTTTCCCTTTTGAATTATCCTTGATTATGAGGAATGTGCCTTTATGACACATTCCTCCCCAGGTGCCTGCTTAGATGATGTGCCTTCGCCACTAAAAAGGGGGTTTTCTCTCAAATTGCTGGCCACTGTTAGCATGAAATCTCACGGAATGGGAACATTCTTCTTTGGTAGAAAGATGAAAAAGAAAATACATAAGCTTATATTTCAGAGACAAACCTTTATTTTCTTCTTAATGATAGGAAAGGTTCTGAAATGATGTTAAAGAGAAAACAAAAACAACCCCTTACAACTCAGGAACTTGAGAAATTCCTGAAGCCTCTTCGTTCTTTTTCAGTTCCTTTGACTTGCTGTTCCTACACATGCCATTGTCCTTGACTGTCAGAGATGATTTCTTTCCCTTATCCAGGGACTTTGGACTTGACAAAAGGGAGGTGGGTTCTCCAGGTTACAGGAGGTAGTATATTTATGGCATTCATCAGCAAATAGACATTGAATTGGGTTCCCACTGGGTTAGGAACATTGGATCACATCTTGCTGGTGAGGGGGTGGCGGTAGGTGGATCAGTCAGTAAGTCCTACTTTACTTCATGGAGCTCATGAATAGTGCCCTGAGAAGAGAAGATCTCAAACTTACCTAAGAAATGTAAATCAACTTAAGAAGTTCACCAACTACAAGGGAAGCTAAGTATACAAGGACGCAATTCAGGAACACTCACCTCTAGAATATCTTTGTAGATCTGAGAGGCATCTGACATTTGTTCTAGACTCTTTAGGTATTTGTCTTGCTTCTGACTGACTCTTGTTCATGGGAATTATAGATACCATTCAAAAGGAAGGATCAATTACAGATAAATAGAAGGCACCTTGCTTTTCACAGTACAGTATCTAAATGACCTTTTGGGTATTTGAGCAACCTTTGACTGAACACCGAAACCTGTAATCTTGTCAAGCTGA
The DNA here is from genome assembly GCF_022079265.1 of Lynx rufus. Lineage (NCBI taxonomy): Eukaryota > Metazoa > Chordata > Mammalia > Carnivora > Felidae > Lynx > Lynx rufus. The sequence goes on along the minus strand of NW_025814867.1, from coordinate 23,842,578 downwards.
ATGATTATTTACTGCTGGATTTCTGCAGCTGGAAAAGAAGCTGTCCCAATGGCTCTTTCCATCTTCATGAAATCTCAATGGAAGCTGGGTCTTTGGTGTCAGACAGACCTGAGTTCTAGTCTCAGTTCTGTTCTTTATTAGCTTCATGACGCTGAGTAAATTCCTCAACCTCTTTTTTTTCCCCCAATGTTTATTTGTTTTATTTTGAGAGAGAGAGGAAGCATCTATGGAAGCAAGTGGGGGAGGGGAAGAGAGAGAGGAGAGAGAGAATCCCAAGCAGGCTCCTTGCTGTCAGCACAGAGCCCTACGTGGGGCTCAATCTCACGAGCTGTGAGCTCATGACCTGAGCAGAAATCGGGACACTTAACTGACTGAGCCACCCAGGTGCCCCTCCTAAACCTCTTTAAACCTCAGTTTGTTCCTCTATAAAATGAGAAGATAACAGCACCTAGCTCGTGGCATTGTTGTGAATGTTAGATGGCAAATTCATGGTACTGTGTATGTCATGGAGTAAGACCAAAATAGATGTTGTTCAGTGTTAAGATTTTTGTAGGTTGGAGCAGGAAGAATACCACCCATCAATCTACAGATCTATGTCATTTTTATCTCATTGCTTGACCCTTGTATTCATTGACTTACCAGCTTTTTAAAAATTTTTTAATTTATTTTTAATTATTTTTAACACTTTTAATTTTTTTTTATTTTTGAGAGAGAGAGAGAGAGAGAGAGAGAGAGCGAGCATGAGTGGGGTAGGGGCAGAGAGAGAGGGAGGCACAGAATCTGAAACAGGCTCCAGGCTCTGAGCCGTCAGCACAAAGTCTGATGCGGGGCTCAGACTCACTAACCATGAGATCATGACCTGAGCCGAAGTCGGGCGAATAGCTGGCTGAGCCACCCAGGCCCCCCTTGACTTACCTGCTTTTAATGAGGCAGAACAATCTGTGTTCTTGAGAGCCTCAGAGCTACATATAACATGGTGCCAGACAGAGCATGTGATGATAAAATATTTGTTAAATGAAGCAGTGGGCATGATAGACTTCAGGTTTATTCCCCTGAATGTATTATTTTAGAGAGTTAAGCCAAGATATAGCCAGTTAATAAATTACTATCAAAATTGACATCTCTTGAGGGGGCCAACAAAGGAAATTTGAAGTCTTAGGTGTATAGGTACTGAGGAAATAATTCTTTTAAAGAACACTTTCCAAATTTGGAACAGTGGCCATGCTAACCTAGAAAACAAACTATTATTATTATTATTATTATTATTATTATTAAAAGTTTATAGGGGCGCCTTGGTGGCGCAGTCGGTTGGGCGTCCGACTTCAGCCAGGTCACGATCTCGCGGTCCGGGAGTTCGAGCCCCGCGTCGGGCTCTGGGCTGATGGCTCAGAGCTTGGAGCCTGTTTCCGATTCTGTGTCTCCCTCTCTCTCTGCCCCTCCCCTGTTCATGCTCTGTCTCTCTCTGTCCCAAAAATAAATAAACGTTGAAAAAAAAATTAAAAAAAAAGTTTATAATTTATTTTGATAAAGAGAGAGCAGGGGAGGGTCAGAGAGAGAGGGAGAGAGAGAATCCCAAGTAGGCTCTGTGTTGTCAGCACATAGCCTGATGCAGGGCTTGAATTTGTAAGATCATGACCTGAACTGAAGTTGGATGCTTAACCAACTGAACGACTCCAGCACCCCAGATTGAGGTAGGTGATCTTAGCAAATGTAAAGCGCATTGGGAAGAAGTAATAGTCATTAAGTGAAGCTTACTATCATTTGTAGGCTTTAGAAATCGGAGCCCATCTCCAAATCTATAGTATAAGGGAGTGGGGATTGGTATACTTTCTCTGTAAAAGGCCATATAGTAAATATTTAGGCTTCACAGGTTATATGTGTGGTCTCTCAGAATTGTAGTGTAAAGCAGCCATAGAAAATATGCAAACAAATGAATGTAGCTGTATTCCAATCAAACTATTTGGTGGCAGGATTTGACCCATGCATGGGCCACAGTTTGTTGATTTCTGGTATAAGGGATTAAAAATATGATGAGTTGGGGCGCCTGGGTGGCGCAGTCGGTTAAGCGTCTGACTTCAGCCAGGTCACGATCTCGCGGTCCGTGAGTTCGAGCCCCGCGTCGGGCTCTGGGCTGATGGCTCAGAGCCTGGAGCCTGTTTCCGATTCTGTGTCTCCCTCTCTCTCTGCCCCTCCCCCGTTCATGCTCTGTCTCTCTCTGTCCCAAAAATAAATAAACGTTGGAAAAAAAAATATGATGAGTTAATATCCAGAAAATTTATGGGGTGCCTGGGTGGCTCAGTTGGCTGAGGGTCTGACTACAGCTCAAGTCATGATCTCATGGCTCATGAGTTTGAGCCTCGTGTCAGGCTCTGTGCTGATGGCTCAGAGCCTGGAGCCTGCTTCGGATTCTGTGTTTCCCTTGCTCTCTGTTCCTCCCACACTGGCACTGTCTCTCTTTCTCTCTTATTACAAATTTTTTTGAAAAATTATCCAGAATTTTGTTTTTGTAATCAACTTTTTAAATTAAGTTTTTAATTTTAATTCTAGTATAGTTAATATACAATGTTCCATTAGTTTCACGTGTACAGTATAGTGATTCAACAGTTATATATATACATCACCCAGTGCTCATCATGATAAGTGTACTCTTTTAAGTAAGTCACAGTCCTTAAATAAGGGATCTCTCATTTCTTTCTGGTTAACAGTTATTTATAATATTTATAAGGATTTCAAGTAATATGGAGATAGGGATCAGAGGTATGAGTCTGCTGTCCAAACTCAAAGGCTAGACATACGTGAGGAGCAGGCAGTAATAAGACAATCGGACTGGAGGGGTGGTTGGTTGCTAGAGAAAGAACACACACTCTTGCAGCTGACCGTTGCCATAGGGAACTGGGGCCCAATATTTTAGATATTCCAATTTTTCAAAAGAGCCCAGACACCTCATCAAATCTCCTGATTTTTAAATATTGGCTTAAAAACAGTTCTAAAAACAGTTTTAAAACCATTGAGTTGGGGCACCTTGCTGGCTCAGTTGGTTAAACAGCAAACTCCATTTCGGTTCAGGTCATGATCTCATGGTTCGTGAGTTTGAGCCCCACATCAGTCTCTGTGCTCACAGTGTGGAGCCTGCCTGGGATTCTCTGTCTCCCTCTCTCTCTGCCTCTCCCCTGCTCATGCTCTCTCTCTCTCAGAATAAATAAATAAACTTCAAACAAACAAACAAACACTCAGTGCCCCACTAAAAAAATGTAGCCTTAGGCTGGTAGTTTGTGACCTTTGCTCTCAGTCCACAGATCTTTACGTTGAAATACTTGTAGTTGCCATAAAATGGGGCTAGAGTTTTTTGCAAAGCCAGTCTGAATTTTACAAGGACTGATCACATTTATGCCTGTTTCCTTAAAGTCACCCCTCTATTGCAAAACTATTTACCCCAAGATGGCACCACGAGGCTTCACCTGACCGTAGGTTGAGGTATACCAAGCATACCCAGTGAAATTCTATGGATAGGATTTCATTAGAATTTGAACAGCCTGAAGGAAAAGGGGAAGGCTTGGCAGCTTGTTCATTAACAACGAAGATTTATGGACAACCAACCTGCCAAATTTAAAGAGAAATCAGTCCACGTTGGGTTTGAAATTGTCCAGCTCTGCTTGAATGGGTGAAACCCTCCCTTATCTCATCCCTGCTCTTCGTGTTGGCAGATTCAGTTCTATGATTCAATAGAAACCATTCTCTTTTCCTAATATTCAAATCTCATTTTGTTCTAAACTCTAATAATTTGAGACTTGTTTTTTTTTTTTTTTCTGAGCTGGATATAAGCAAAAATTACCTTATCATGTGAAAGTTTAATTCCCTCATTTTAATGAGCTACTTTAAAATCAATAGGTTAAATAAAACTTGTATTGTTTTTATTTGACAATCTCAAACTGCATTATTGTGGAAGTATTTGGGGGTGCAAGTTGTAATTTTAAACGTCCCTGTGCTTATTCCACGGGATTCATCTGTACCGAAGCCATCTGAAAATTCTTTTGTGGAATGAAACTCACATGCTAGAAATCTTGGGAGGCTTTTAAACCCAAAGTCTTTTTTTTTTCTTTTTCCTTTTTAGCAGCAATTCTCCCAGAAATAGTCTATTGTGCCTGACAAAATGTATCCAATCCCGAACTTGAAAAGGATCCACTCCTGTTTGTAACTCAGTGACCCCGAGGCCCAAATTGGTATTGAACTTTCTGAAAAAGCACTCTTGGTTCTTTAATAAGAACTTATTGGTAATTAGCACCCTAGCCTGGGCCTACATTTTGGGTTGTCAAAATAAAAATAAAAATTAAGTGGCATCTGTTGATCTGGAAAAAAAAAAAACCCAACCATTTATACACATTTAGCTCTGCATTTTAGAAATTCTTAAGTTAATCCCATTTTAGTGTTCTGGAGAAAGGTGCAATGGAATGAAATGATCCCATGAAATCCTTGTGTTCCATAAGGTGTCTTGAAGTTTGATTGGATATTAACTAAAAGATCATTTTGTTTCTCTTTTATAGCAGGAGATGCAATGTGTTCATTTTATAACATCTCCGCTGTTTGGAATAAATCACCAAGGACAGATGCTCATCACATTTCGGTTCAATAAAATTCTTTGCAGAGTCTGAACAGATACATGGCTAGTTGCTTTAGGTCTCTGTCCAGGCCATTATTTGTTTGGAAAATCAAATTCACAGAACAAAATAGAGTTACACTAAGGACATTGAAATTAATATTTTGCTTGCTGTCTGTGTGTTTGTTGTTACTCGTTGAAGGGAATGGAGACTATAGAACTTTGCCTTCAGTTTCCCAAGTTCCACCTTTGTAAGTATCATCGACCACCTCTTCATCTTTTCTTCTAAAACAGCACAGTTAATCTGATTTCCTTCTGTTATATCTTCTAGTAATACCATTTTAAAGGTTCTCAGCAGAAAAATTTGCCAGTGCTCTTGAAGAAGTGCTAAAATTCCATATTCAGTCTTTTCTGTGGTGGCAAATGGGTTTTCAACAAGCAAAACCGAGGCGTTTATTTTAAAGTAATATGCGTGTGCTGCAAAACTGTTGGTGAGTTTTGGACATCTTTCATGTGCTGTATGGCACTTCTCTTGAATTTTTTAAAAAATCAAGAAGACGTAATCTACTGACTTGCCAATATTCATTTTTTTTAAAAAAGGAGGAGAGATTTGAGCTTAAAAAGTTGTGACTGTACATCTTCAGTTGATATTTTCTTGAAGAAGTTTCATATGGTTTTAAATTATTTATCCAAGACGGTATGTGATAAACAGTTGAAGCTTCCCATAATGATGTGCAAGGTAAAAATGTGCATTTTACCAAACATTCATAAATGCACGTTCCTGCATTTGACAAAGCTGCACTAGTCTCCTGAGAAAATATTAAGTGGTGTGTGTGTGTGTGTGTGAGAGAGAGAGAGAGAGAGAGAGAGAGAGAGAGAGAGAGAGAAAGTAAAGAAGCTGCTTATATGTTGAGTAAATAGATCAACCCATGGCTAGAATGGTTGCGGGGATGATAATCAGTCCCAAAGGGCCACAGAAAATGCTTGCTAACCTGTCATGGTAATTTTCCTGGAAAACGAATCAAGGAAATCCAGGGTGTATAATAACCATTTGGTAGGGCTAATGTTCTGATGCCATCTGACGGGACCGGAAAAGTGGGAAGTTAGGCGGGTGGCTCTAACCACCGCCAGTGAATTTTGCTTGCTGTTTGTTTATTAACAACCATGTCAGCTCTGGATTGACTTCTGAGCTTTCCTTCTTCCGAGAATGTGTTTCTCACCCTGGGATTCAAAGAACATTTTTATTGGTGTATACTTTTGCTCTGACAAAGAATTCAGGGACTGTCAGGCCATTTTAGGGTGGGCCGTGCTTTTTCCCCACCCAGAATTAGGTTTCCCAGCTGCAGAGAGAAACGCTCCCCATGTGCAGATCCTGAAGTTTATAGTGAGTCGACGACAGGAAATAAAAATTATGCCCTTTCTTTTATTTAAAGATCGCCTTCGTGTTGAACCGGCTTTTTACTGCCATTAAATATTTGCTTTCTGGGAGCATTTGTATATATTTTCTTAGCTCTTAACTACCATTTCTGCTCGGTTTTGTATCTGCTAGCCCCAGCATTTACAACCTACGAAAACCTCATAAATCTACTTCATTTTTCTAATAAGACATGAAAGTCCTTAATTGGCCTTAATGAAATGCACTTAAAGGGCAATAAACGTGTTTAAACCCTCTTTCAGGGTGAGCTTCAGTACTCTCTCTCTACTCTGTTTTAGCCTTTCTGGTAATTAATCATTTATTCATATGTGACGAATCAGTAACAAGATCAAGCAACTACCGCACAATTGCATGATAATAAGCTGCTCATATATGTGTCAAGATTTAGCAATCCTTTTTAAAGCCTAATTTAAAGTCATTTTACAACTAACCAGACTGCTTCTCTGAAGCATTTTTCCCCCAGTATCTTTTCTACATATTTTCATTTGGATGCCATCTTTTTATTTTGTTTATAGAGCCCAGTCCGCCTTAAATCCACTTATGGCACCAGCGTGAATTTCAGCAATGCAAACATTTACCATTGTTTTGCAGCAGGGATGGAATTCTCTCTTTGATCCAAAGGGGGAGGGGGTGGAGGAGAAGCAAAAGGAAAAGAAGGACCGCATTTATAAATAGAAGACCCAAGAGTCCCTGCCATTTTTAGTATGTATTTAAATCTTAAATCTGCAGTGATTTATGGAGACGTGTTAATCATTTGTCTGCACCTCAGCACTCTGAGAATTCAGCAGTTTCCCATGCCGCAGATACGCCAGCGGAGGGGTTTCTTTTTCTGCAGAGGAATTCTTACCTTTTTTAAAAAAATTGAGATATAATGGCCATATCCCTCACCATGAGAGGAATTCGTACTTTGAATGCAAGCTGATGGACCAAATATCTGAATGCCTGCTTGTGTATACACAAACTGGGGACTGGATTTTCCTGGCTGTGTGTGTAAACCATGTGCTCACCAGTCAGCCTTGATCGAGGGTATGTGAGGAACGATTTGGACCTGCTACAAGGTATATCTCGAGTTGACCCTAATGTATAATTGAACCGTTGGCCTCAGCTGTGGTCAAGGCAAGTTTGTTCAGCCCAAGGAAACCAAAGTAATTAAAGAGAAGAATCAAAAGTCCTTCTTCAGCATATATTAACATAAGTATATTACTTGAGGCTTAATCATTTAAACGTCTTTAATATTTTCCCAAAAATAGCGGGTGACCAGACCAGACACACGCATACACACACACACACGTATGTTTAAATAAGGAGACCCTGATAAACTCAGTAGCGATAGCACGTATAAAACTTGCCATCCGCATTGGTTTGCTCTCCGAATTTTTACCTTCTTCTAGTATATCTGTTAGAATTAAATATGTGAGTTGACCCCCACTCCTGACTCTCCCCCACCCCAGGCCGAGATACACTTGAACCTTATTCATTCAAATGTCAGGTGAAAAGGGCTGAGTATGAATTGGTGACGAAGTTGAGGAGTATAATTTTTGAAAAGAAATGTCATTTTATTACTCTAAAGTGTACTGAATGGCTACTCCAGGGTAATCAGGCAGAGGGAGCTCTGGCCAGGTCCGCTTTTATGTCTGGAAATGTGACCACCTGTGACAGCACGTTAATTGCCAGTTGGTAGTAAATGCTCCGGAAGCATTTCAAAATTGCTTTCTTATATACCTTAAAAATCCCCCTGCAACTCAACTGTAGGTGGCCTTCTCTAATGTAGAATTTTTTTTTCTTTGTTGCCAATAATACCCATGGTAATGGACTTAATACTTATCTGTCAATTTACCTTGACTCAGCAACAATTTTTTTTATCTTAGCTCCTAAAAAAGGTCAATTTTGTTCTTACTTCCTTGAAATTACACATTCCTGAATAGAAAGCCCCAAATTACTGAGATTTAATCAAGACCGCATTTTCATTGCAGTCTGTGTGAATGGCTCCCCCAGGAGTTGTGCAGTGCACAATCCGTGCATCCATACGTTGCAGCTCTGTTTTTCTGTCTGTATACACCTGGCCTTGCTAAAGAAGTATCTCTGATTTTGGCTGAAACAGCATTTTTCTTTCATTTTCAGATGGTATGTATTCTGTTTTATCAGGTACCTTTAAAGATCCTTAAATGTAGCAAAAGTGTTTTCATGTGTTAATTTTTATATTGCAAACCTGATTGCTCTAATATTTTCTGCAATTCCTCACAGGCATTATGTCTATTTATCTATCTCTAAATCACTCTATGGGTACAATGTGAGTCGTATCTTCATTCTATTTTGTCTTTCATTTTGTTTTGACAAAATAATATTACTTCAATTGATGACAAATTTCCTTAGTCCAAATAACTTTACAAAAAAGTCAAGTTATGAGCCTGGAGTTAAAACAGAAAAAAAAAGGGGGGGCTGTCTACTCAAGTTACACTAATAAGCTGATTTCAATAACTTTAGGGAGAAAAGATACAACTTTAGAATTTGAAAGCTGAACTCTTTACTGGACTTGAGATTTGAGATTTGAAGATGGAGTGCGGTAGCCTAAGCCCCCTGACTGGCATGACCCTGAATTTTGCAGAAGTAATCACAATGTATAAAAATGATCACAATGTGTAAAAATAATTGCAATAAGGTGATAATTTAGCAGTAAAAGGAAAATTCCAGACTCAGTTTAATCAGTTAAAGTGTCTCTCTGGTTCTTCTGATTTGTTGTTCATTTACGCTGGGCAGCTGGACAATAGGATTTTGCACGGGCCACAAACAATGAAATAAAACAGCAAGATGTACTGTATTTTACTGAAACATACAATAAAGGGCAGCAGGGGACTAGTCAAAGCCCAATATTCAAAGACTGTAATTTTTTATCACTACTTTATTTCCTAAACCAAAATGTTTTTTGGGTATAAATATTGGATGAAAGCAAAAACTGCACCACATTTGCTCTCATGGAGGCAATACCTAAACCTACTTTTTATTAGAATTAAATTAATATTGTGTAAGTAGTTTTATAGTTTCAGCATTTTATTATTATTTATGTTCTAACTGCTCTGCATAAATAGAATTGTTCCTTGCTTCTTTTTGTTTTTACTACTAATAAAAAGTAATAGGTATCATAATTCAGGGACTGTTTGCATTTCAAGGCATTTTCTGTTTGGTCTGGGTGGCCTGTGGAAGGAGACATACCCCAAACTGGAGCGCAAGAAGCTTTAATAACACACGCAGGAGGCACTTCTGAGGAGCATTAAATGTTTAGGCAAGAATGGCCAAAACAAAGATGGACAATTAAAAGATTTTAAAATTGTTAGTCGGAAAGCTGGCCCATCCAACAACTGCATGGTGTGAGCAGGAATATATCTGAGCTGCTTTCTAGCTTCATTTGTGTATGTCTGGTATTTATTAATAAAGATCTGCCCTTAATTACCTGCTCATTTCTCAGAACACTTACGAAAGAGAAGAAAATAGCCTTATTTGTGATGGGCAGGAAGGCAATTTTTAACCACAGCAACCATGCCTTCTTATACATTTCAAAAAAAGACTTTTCAGAAGTAGAAGTGATAGGAGATATGCAAGTGGAAATCAGAAAATGGAAATAATTCCTTTGTGAAAGTCATAGGCCTGTGACATTTTCTTTTTTTTTTTTTAATTTTTTTTTTTCAACGTTTATTTATTTTTGGGACAGAGAGAGACAGAGCATGAACAGGGGAGGGGCAGAGAGAGAGGGAGACACAGAATCGGAAACAGGCTCCAGGCTCTGAGCCATCAGCCCAGAGCCCGACGCGGGGCTCGAACCCACGGACCGCGAGATCGTGACCTGGCTGAAGTCGGACGCTTAACCGACTGCGCCACCCAGGCGCCCCAGCCTGTGACATTTTCGAGGCAATTATGCAAGAATTTACACTTGGAAATCTGGAAAACTGGACTAGTGGCTAGCACTACATTCCTCAAGTGGGCAGATGTAGAACCATATTTGGTAATGTTTTATGCCTCAAAACTGTACTACTATCATCGTTCTAAGCATGCAGGCAGCACAAATCGCCCCTGCCATGCAGGTGATTCCCAGTGTCTTCGCTCCCAAAGAAAACAATGGATCCTTTTTTGTCATTATTCTAGAGAAATCTGTTTTACAGTTAAGCAAGTCCTACGAATATATAATGGAGGACTATACAACCATTCAAAGGAACGTTTGGAAAGGATTTTTAGCTACATAGAAAATACTGATTCTGGAATGAGAAGGGAAAAATACAGCATGCAAAATTATATCCTCAGTGAGATCTCAGAGAGAGATAATGCATGGCAGAAAGACTAAATGAAATATCCTAAAATGTTAACACAACTTGCTCTGGGTGGCAGGATTATGGGTGACCTGTTTTTCTGTGTATGTTTCTCTAATTTTCAAAGTTTCTGTAATATGCATTCATGTTTGCAAAATGAAACTAATATAATAACTATAAGAAAATAAATAAAATGATAAAAACAGACTTAAGGATGCATTTTTAATGAATTATACTATGTTAAATTTTTATATACATTGTCAGTAACGCTGAGAGAGCTTATCTGATTATATTCCTATATTATAGATGAGGATACTAAAGCTTGAGGGAGATAAGGTAAGTGTCCAAGGCCACTCCGCTAGAGAAGTAGAGAATTACAATTCAAATTGGGATAGATTTGTTCATTTTCAACCACCACATTGCCTTTCTAAGTCACTGGTCTTCATGCGCATTTCACGTATAAACAAAAAATTAGGGGTGGGGAGTGCCTGGGTGGCTCAGTGGACTGAGCGTCCTGCTTTGGCTCAGGTCATGATCTTGAGGTTTGTGGGTTTGACTCCTGTGTCAGGCTCTGTGCTGAGGGCTCAGAGCCTGGAGCCTGCTTTGGATTCTGGGTCTCACTCTCTCTCTGCCCCTTCCTCACTCATGCTGTCTATCTCATAAATAAATACACATAAAAAATTTTAAAAAATCGGAAGGTGTCACTGATTCTTCTTTGCTGAAAGAGGCAGTGTGTGGCCACTTCTCCCACCGTGCTGGGTCCTGGAATCATGTCTTTTCTTTTCATAAGGGATGTCACTTTTGGTGATTCTGCTTTTCTCTCCAAATCAAGGGCTGTGTTTTTGTTCAAACCAAACCAAGGAACGGGGCTTCCAGACACCAGCATTCTAGCTCATGAGAGCTCCATCAGTTTGCCAGAGCTCAACTTTCTGTGGTGACGCTGGCATGTTTCCGATGGCGGAGTTTTTCTCAAGCTCTTGTGCTGACTTTTCTGGACACCTTTCCATCCTAACACATCCCATCTATGCTACAATAAATATTGAGCTCAGGTCCTTCTGATTCAGACCGGGCTTGTCAATTTTTTACATAAAACTTGAAAAATATCGGACCTAATACCTGCAGAAGCAGGCCTGTGTTTACTCATGGCACTTATTATAACACATGCTTTTATTAGCTTTGACTTTCTTTGGAGTAACCCCTGAAAACTAGGGATTCTAATACAAACATACTATCAGTTAAAATTTTCTGAGATTTTCATGTGCTTCAAGAAGAAAACAGATTTTGTTTTCTCTTTTCTTTTCTTTTCTTTTCTTTTCTTTTCTTTTCTTTTCTTTTCTTTCCTTTTCTTTCTTTCTTCTTTCTTTCTTTCTTTCTTTCTTTCTTTCTTTCTTTCTTTCTTTCTTTCTTTCTTTCTTTCTTTCTCCCTAAGGTTATTTGAATTAAGCTTAGAGGGCAACTCTGAAATTAGTTCTATTCTGTTAATAATTTTGTGGGATGGTTTGAATTTTGTGCTTCTAACACACCAGGCCTAATTTCCACGGTAGCCTCTACACCACATTTGCAGTTCTCAGTGACAGTGCAAAGTGATTGATGTACGTGATGATCCAGATAATCCAGAGGGATGGACTATTGAAGATAGGGTTTTCTTGGGCTCGATTAAGCTAGGGAAGGATGGCTCCATTGACCATCATTTGTCCGGAATACTTGGATAAGCCTTAATGTTACTTCTGCTATGCAGAATTTAGGCATCAAGTGTGGCACTTTTAAAATATGGTCCCAACTATTTTGCTACTCTTCCCATTGAGAAGGGGTCTATGTCCCCTCCCCTTGAATCTGGGAGGGTTTGTAAGTGCTTCCACCATGGGTAGACTATCAAGACTAGGATACAGAGGCCATGCCTTTCACTTGGTTCTTGTACACTATTTCCTCTCTAGATGCTCTCTCTGGATGATCCTTCTTAGAACCCAGACATGCTATGAGAAGCCCATGTCCACAGAATGGGGACAATAGTTTCAGCTGAACCCAGCTTGAAGTCATCCCAGATCGGGTGCAGATACGTGAGAGAAGTTTTCAGATGGTATTAGCCTGCAGCAATTCCAGCGTGCTCAGCTAGGGCCCCAGTTGCAGTGGAACAGCAACGAGGCATTCCCACCAAGTGCCGTCCAAATCCTACCCACAGAACTGGGGAGCATAATAAAAAGGGTTGTTGTTTTACACCATTAAGTTCAGAGTGGTTTGTTATACAACATGGAGAACTAGAATGGCAAGCTTTTAAAATGTCTCTCCCATTCTTAGTTGTTCAAATAATGTCTTACTCTTATCTTGTTTACTATGAACTAAGAAGCCCCAAGGAATGTCAGAGGCATGGCAATAAAAAGATAAAGATGATTAAGAGACTCCTGGGGGTTGGGTTGGGGGTTGAGGAAGAACATGTGACATACCCACAGATGCTGATACATATCTCCTGGCTTTTGTGGTATGCAAAAGTAATTACAAATATGTGGACATTACAAAGAACTTTTAGATGCATTTAATGTGACTGAATTGCCTCAACAATCTTACAAAGCGAGTATTATTATTATCATCATCATTCTTATTTTACAGATTAAAGAACAGGGGTTCAGAGAGGATAACTAGCTTGCCCAAAGTCACGTAGCTGCTTGAGGGACACAGGGGACGGGAACTCATGTCCCCTGGCCTCTTATCCCTTGCTCTGCTTGGGAAGAGAGCTGCTGCCCCTTGGTGGCAGCTGGTCTCGCTTCATACAGTCCTAAACAGCAACCTTTATAGGAAGCCAGAAGGGTCCCCTTTGCTGAACAGGGCCCCAAACGGCAGTCCTATAGGTCTCTCCTCCAGGATGGAAGGGTTAAAGAGAGGAATAATGGCTGAGCTTTTAATTTCTCTGCGAAGAGCACAACGACTTTTGAGGATTCTTACTGCAGACTTCAGCCCACTGTATTTCATTTCTAGAAGTTTGATTGTTTACAAAATGCCTTCCATGCCCCAGTTTAACATGTCCAGTCTTTCCTCTAGCTTCTTGAATATCTGGAATACAGTTATAGTATCTGTTTTAATGTCCTTGACTACTAATTCTATCATCTGTGTCATTCTGGGTCAGTTTCAATTGACCCAGATGGGTTGCATTTTCTGCTTCTTTGTGTGCCTGGTAATTTTTAATTTGATGCCAGCCATTGTGAATATTATCTTGTTGGGTGCTGGATAGTTTTGTAATTCTGTATCGCTGAGCTTTGTGCTGAGACATGGTTAAGTTATTTAAGAACCAGTTTTACCCTTCCAAGTCTGGCTTTTGAGCTTTGCTAGGTGGGATCAGAGCTGTGTTTCACATAGGGTTAATTTTTGCCTGCTAATGGGCACTATTTCCTCTTAATCTCTGGACACATGTGCACTGGTTGGCCCTCAGCTGCATGCTTGAGAGGGACGCTCTGTAGATTGCTGAGGTTCTCTCCCTGTACAGAGCTCTCCTCTCAGATTGCCTGCCCTATAAATTGTCGCTGCCCTGGCCTCCCTAGACTCCCAGTCTCCTCGACTCAGAGAGACCACGGGGCTCTGAAGCAATTGTAGGGCTCACCTTATTTATTTTCTGTCTTTCAGGGATTATTGTCCTTTGTGATCTGATGTCTAATGTTTTGAGACCTGTGTTTTATGTAGTTTTTTGAGTTTTAGTTATTTTAGGTAGGGGGATAACAGGAAGCCTTGCTGTGTCTCCAAGACTGGTGAGATAACAAACGCATCTAACTGATAGGTGGCTGAAATTGGGCCATTATTGAGAAACCAATCTTGTTTAACTGTTTTCTTTTTCTCTGGAGCTCTGCCTTCAGGACTATTGAATGGGATAAACTTGTGGGTCCTTTAAGTACTTCAGTCACAAAAACCCTCTTGAATATTATTTGAGGCCAATTCACCCACTTTTCAATGCTGAGATTACAATTTGAGTGTGTTGTACACTTTATGGCTAAAATGCAAAGGCTAATTCATGACTTCAGTAGGAGAAAAACATTCATTTCCCTTAGACTTCAGTTTTGATATTTAGATGTTTGTTTCTGGTACTTTATGCACAGTTAAGTATTTATTACATGTCTACTTCGTGTCTTCCGCTTATTACGTTATACTGCTGCTGGACTTTGAAATCTTGTATTGGATGCAATACTCACACAATTAGAAATTTCTCTTATCCCTTGCATTAAAATCATTCACACTTCCTCTGAACTTACATGGACTCCTCCTCAAACCTCCCAGACATGGTCACTTTTGTTGCAGGAATAGAGGCTCACTTCCAGGGGGTCATGGGAGCTCCAGGGGAGGAAGAACTGACCCTCCTGGGATCCAGAAATAATCCAAGGCAGCTCCTTGGTAGGAGCTCTTGGATCTTATCTGAAGGGCCCACCACCAATGTTGACCCCACCTCTTCCCATGGTCGGTCAGTCTCAGGTTGGATTCTCCAGGAGACACACTGCGAGGTGGAGTTCTGAAGACAGAAAATTGGATCGGGGGAGAGATGCCTTTAGGACTGATTCCTGACAGGGACAGAAACAGGACTGGGCAGAGGGAGAAGTTGGACACAAAGCCCGCACCACAAAGGCCTCAGCTCCCAGTGGGGAGCTCTGGAGCTGGGATGGCCCTTCTGAGTTTCCCCGAATTGAGGGAGGAGGGGTTGATAATTTGTATGCTCCCATCCACTAGTTCTTGGGTGCAGGCTGGTCCTGGGCAGGGGGTGTGGTCATGGATGAGGCTGCTGAGGGCAATTTCTAGGAAGGGTCTCAGTTCATTGCCATCAGCCTCCAGCCCTCTCAGAAACTGGAGGAATGGGTGCTTCAAATAGGAAGCGACCTATTGGGTTTTGGGGTTCCAAGGGGCGATTTCAACAGTGTATTAGCTGTGAGAACTCGGGCAAAATCTTTCATTCATTTGTTCATTCAAATGATATTTTTGAAATGCCTATCCTATGTTTGAAGTTCTGAGGATAAAGAGGTGAAGTGGTCAAGTTCAAACAAAACCCAAGCCCTTATGGAACCTATAATCTTGTTTAAAAAATTACATACTCAGGACCATATTCAAAATGGCTGTAAAGTGTAATAAAAGTTACAGACAAGTAACATAAACTAATGTGAAGTGCTTCTCAAACTTTAATGTGGAAAACAAATCATCTGAGGATCTTGTTGAAACGAAGATTATAATTCAATAGATCTGGGGTGGGGCCAAGATGATTCATTTCTGATAAGCTCCCAATTGATGCTGCTGCTGGTCCATGGGTAACACTTTGAGCATCAAGGTGGGAAAGGACATGAATAGGGTGGACGAGGAGGGCTGGGTGGTGGTCTCTGTAAGAGAAGTATATTTGAATTGAGACCCAAAGCAAGTGAATTACTTCATCCAAGTCTTAGCCTCCTCAGCTATGAAATGAGAATAATAACACTTAGTAGGCACTCAATAAATATTAACGACCAGTGTGGTTGTTACAGGGCTCGCTGAGGCCCATCATGGTCGTTCTGCCCTCCTCCTACCTCACAACCTTTCATCTTCTACTCCTGCTCATTGTTGCCATGTTCTCGCCATGTTTTCTGTTTTAAATTCTCAAGAATGGGGATTTGATTGGCTCAGCTCTGTGTGAACCAACTGTTTTAAGCCCAGCTACTTCGTAGGCTGCTGAAGCCTGCCTACTGGGAATCCTTGGCTTTATTGTCCTTCACTGGTCCATCAGCTGCATCTGGAGAACAGGGGCATCATATGGTATGAACACAGCAGCCTGAGCTGCTCCCTTAGCAAAGGCGCTTGGCAGGCACTAAGGCTAATGTTTAATATGCGTGCCTTGTTAGGTCACTGGTCCCATTTTCCTGGGGCCAGCTCTTCATGCATTCATTTCTTCTTATGGAGTGTGAGTTCCTTGAGGGTAGGCACCTGTTTTTTTCTGACATCTGCAAAGTGTTGGCCATACAGCAAGAACTTAATATTATGGGGGTTAACTTAGCAATATTATGGAGGCGCCATGCGGGCTGACATGCTCTGGGGAAGGTTTGGAGGAGGAGGCTGACAGAGAAGGAATGTGAAAGACAAGAGTATTTCAGTAGATGGAGTGGAGAATGCAGGGAGGCACTCGCATAAGCAAAAGTTCGGTGGGTGAAAAGACCAACATTTTAGGCAAGACACAAACGATGTCTCGGTTTATTCAGAGGCTGACCTGAATTTGAGCAATGTTTGTGCCTGCTACAGATGCTAATTGGCATTTTCATTAGTCTTTCTGTGTAAGTCCTGGATACCCTGCTCTTGCGTGCATGTGCACACACCGTATAATAAAGATAAAACATTCCGTTAAAGCATATTCTGCTCAAGCATTTACTTCACTAGCCGCAGAGGTGTGGAAGTCCAAAGCCAGGAGGAATGCAAACATAATGAGAGGCAGCTTGCCCAGAGGGTGGTTTGTTGTAAGGGCTCCCAGATCTTATTTTAAGGCTGAAGCCCCCAGGTGTCCTTCCTCCTCTTTTCAACTGACAGTTGTGGTTGTGCAAGGAGTGCGGCTGGCCCCGGTGAACTGCCAGCCGGGTTCGAACAAACAGCCTCTGTGGCTGTGGATTTCCTCTTGGCTCTGCCTGGAGGCAGCAGTTAGTGTTGGGGAGATTGGGGGCTGGAGGCTGGGGCCACACTTTGAGTGGTGCTAATTCTGACTCCAGTTCCCTCATTGTCAGGACTGTTGTGACAATTTTAGCTTCTCCCTTGGACACTAACAGTGCCCGAGAAGAATATTCGAGGGGACAGCCCTTCCAAACTGCACAGCCTTTAAACTTTCCTGTGAATATGACTCCCGACTGATGGGCATGCCGCTGTGCTGGTCTTTGCGATGGGGTCGAAGCTTCCTTCTCCCCTATCCCTGAAGAAAAGCTCTGCTTCAATGAGTAATACAAATGAGGGCGAGGGGCACGTTTAATCTGTTCGAGATCACTCCGTACCTGAAAAACTTCCCAGCTAATCTCTCTCCCGCTAGTCTTTTGCCCTGGAATCCTTATCGTAGGGGGTGCCTGGGTGGCTCAGGCGGTTAAGCGTCCGACTCTTGATTTTGATCTCATGGTTTGTGGGATCGAGCCTCACGTTGGTCTCTGCCCTGACAGCATGAGCCTGCTTGGGATTCTCTTTCTCCTCTCTCTGCCCCTCCCCTGCTCGCTCTCTCTCTCTCTCTCTAAAAATAAATAAATAAACATTAAAAAAATAAAAGAATCCTTATAGTACAACATGCCAGGTTAATTCCAACATTTTCCTCATGTCATTACCAAACTTTCCATGACTTCTTTTACTTCCAAGATAGTGTCTTCTTCCTTTGTTCAAATTTAATTTTGTCTTCCCAATCTGGCCCCAAACTCTTACCACCCTTGCGTTCTATTTTCTGTACACCAGATCTCCAATCTAGCCAGACTGGTGAATCCGCTGTTCCTATATCCTACAGTTCCTGTCTTAAAATCTTTGCCCACAAAGTTCTTTATGCTGGCTACGCATTCTCAGGTCCTGTCTCTGAGTTCACTAGTTCTTCACATCTAGCTGAAGCCGCACGTCCTCCAGCCTCCAGGATGGCTGTACTCCCAAATTCCTCCAGTGTCTCCCAGGACTCTTCATGGCTGAATCTTAATCCCATCTGGGTTTTTTGTCAATTTTTGGTGTGCCTAGGCTCTGTTTCCTCAACTAAGACCGTCAAGTCCTAGAGGACAGCCTAAGCACAATGTTCTGTAGTTTAATGAGTTACTAGCAGCTTGTATGAAGAGTGCTGT
The DNA here is from genome assembly GCF_022079265.1 of Lynx rufus. Lineage (NCBI taxonomy): Eukaryota > Metazoa > Chordata > Mammalia > Carnivora > Felidae > Lynx > Lynx rufus. The sequence continues at coordinate 23,824,479 of NW_025814867.1, read as the reverse complement.
TAGTTACAAATAAATTTGATTGAAAACAGACCTCAGAGGTCTCACAGTTGAAAAAAAAATTTATGTTTATTTGTTTTTGAGAGAGAGAGAGAGAGAGAGAGAGAGAGAGAGAATGAGCAGGGAAGGGGCAGAGAGAGAGGAGACACAGAATCTGAAGCAGGCTCTAGGCTCTGAGCTGTCAGCACAGAGCCTAACACAGGGCTCGAACCCATGAGCCGTGAAATCATGACCTGAGTCGAAGTCAGACACTTAGCCAACTGAGCCACCCAGGCACCCCGAAAATTTCTAATAATGCCAGCACTATATATACTGGAAATTAATAAGTTGGCATATCAGTAGACTTTTCTCTCAAGTTGAGTTGTTCTCTATAGTCAGTGTGGTGTAGTGGAAAGAACTCTCCAGGGGGAGTGGAGATACTAGACTCTCATCCCATCTCTGCTGCCAATGAGCTATGGTGTCCCTCATGAGTGACCCTGCTTCCCTGGGGCTCAGCTTCTTTAAGCTGTGGATGTCAGAGAATATCATAATCCCAGTTTGAATTAATAAAGGGCAAGGCCAGGGCAGGGTGGCACATTTCTGTAAATGTTCAAGTTTAAACTCTTGCTTCTGTATTTCTCTGTTTTCTCTTGTTAGGATCCCCTCAGTAAGTCTGATAACGATCTCACTTTCCTTTTTATTCCTTCCCTTGTTCTAACCACACTTCAGTGTGTTCTTCTAAGATAAACATTTCTCAGGCCTTGAGTGCTGAGGGGGCACGTGCAAGTTCCAGCTAACCTTGCTCCCAGAATCTTTGTTAAAAAAAATAATAATAAAGGAATGAACTCTTAGCCCAAGAATACATCTTTCTTGTAATTAAACATTGCATTCCCGCTCAAGAGTGCCAAGCCTTTAAAAAACATGACCTCATTCATCTCTCATCCCCTGTCAGCTCATAGGATGTCTAGAGATGGGGGTATAAGGGAAATGCCCAGCATGCCACCCCATTTTACAGAGTGAGAAATCAAGATCCAGAGCCTCCGCAATTTGCCCTAGGAGTTCAGTGAGTCCCTGGCTGGTAGGAAAACAGAACACGGGGTTCCCAGTTCTGAGCCACTTCTACAGCCACAGGCATGGGGCAAGTTTGGGAAGAATCTTAAAGAGATTATGGTGAGCCAAGCAAGGGTGATGAGTGAGTGCAGTGATATGCTCTGACAGGAGACTGGTGAAGAAAAAAGCGTTCATTCACCTACAGAATTTTCTAGAACAAAGAAAAGGGAACGCTCTATTGACGCAAGACCAAAGGGAAGATAAAAAAAAAATGATCTGGGCCACCTTTACTTTATTTATTGATGTTCAAACCTAACTACCAAGCTGTATGATATGTTATCTGCTTCATAGTTGGGAGAAAACTTTGCATTGAGACCTGACCGGAGAAGGAAACAACAGAAAATGAAGGAAGCTTAGGTCTCGAGCCTCTCACCTGCACCGACCCCCTTCCAACACCGGAGAAGGCCCTAGCAATGGGTTCACGTGGTTCTAGATTTCTGTAAAACCTGCAAAAGTAAGGTATTCTTTTTCTTAATGAGTCCCCCAAACTGTACAAGCTTTAGGGCTCATGAAATCTGAATCTGCCCCTGGACCCAACCTCCACTGACATAATATCCACAGCTTCTGAGCCCCAAGAGACCACTCCTCTTGCTAAATGGAGCTGTGCTGCCTTAAACTGCCGAACTCTGTTTGCACGTGCTCCCTGTGTCCTCAACATGCAATTGCAATTCTGGGTCCTAAGGAAGGATCTGAGCCCTTGTTGTGTAGCCAATGCTTTCATAAATGTCACCTAAGTCCAGACTTTCCACGTCTCACTTTTTCAAAGTGGGGGGACAGGTTCAGGGAGGTCTGGTAACTTGGTGAAGGTCACCTGGCTTGAAAGTGGCACAGCCCTTGAGACAAGTCCTCCTTGTGGCATAAGCAGTGATAGGTGGGAAGGGGGGAGGGAAGAGGATTCTGGGGTAATGGGAAAGATCTTTCCTTTTTGCTTGAGCCTCTTCTTTGTTTTTGTTTTTCCTGATCTATTTCTCTCTCCTTTCTGTGATTGCAATCAATGGGTGTTTATGCCATGTGTGGTGTCTTCAAGGCCTTGGGATACACACCCAAAGATGGAAAAGTCAGTTTCTGGGGCACCTGGGTAGCCCAGTGGGTTAAGCATCTGACTCTTGGTTTTGGCTCAGGTCATGAACTCACGGTTTGTGGGTTCATGCCCTGTGTTGGGCTCTACACTGGCAGCGTAGAGCCTGCTAGGGATTCTCTGTCTCCCTCTCTCTGCCCTTCCTCTGCTTGTGTTCTCTCTCTCAAAAATAAATGAATAAACACTAAAAAAAAAGTCAGTTCCTTGCCATATAAAAGAGGGAGCAAAATAACTACACCAAATCATTGGAACACTACGTACTACTAGTACGTAGTGCTAATGGGGGTACAGGTGAGAGGAAAATGCCGCAGGTGAGATGAGCTTCAGATAATATTTCAGGAGGATGAAGCAGCTGGGGAAAATGTGCATGGAGACTGTGGCCAGAGCCCAAAGGAAAGAAGAAAAAATACGAATAAGTAGTATTGTCCTTAGACCTAGGCAAGGGGGCAGGGTGGCATTGCCCTGAGCCCTGTACTTTATCAGAGCAGTGAGCCTCACATTTTGGCATGCACCAGAAGTGAGGGGGGCTTGCTAAAACTCAGATTCCTGGGTTCGCCCTCCTGAGTTTCTGACTCAGTGGTTCTGTGGTGGGTACCGAGGGTCTGTATTTCTAACAATGTCCCACACGAGGCTAATCCTGCTGGCAGGGAGCACATTTGGTTTAGAGGGCCCACTCTGGGCCCCCTCTGGGCTGTCCCTTCACTACAGGGCAAAGGGTCTGCAGGGCCCAAAGGGTGGTGCTTGCTCACACCCCATGACCCACCTTCCAGACTACTCTTCATGTATTAGGATTTGGAGGTCTTAGATTTTTCATCCCAAACACACCTGAGCCCACTTCTAGGACTGGGTGGACCCCTTCCCTAGGTTTCTTTTCCCGAAGATGAACTGTCTCACTGATCTGTGCACCCTTAGTCCTAAGGGGTGGCCGCGGGATGCGTATTTACTTGCCGTGTGGACAGAACTTGCACCTGCAAACTCTTGTGCCCATAGTTGTGCATGCTGGCCAAAGTGGAGATAAATCCAAGGGGTAGGAAGAAATGAGGATGCCAGCTATGGATTAGAATCCAGAAACCAGTTTCCTCCCCACCTCCACGTTCTAACACAGAGCTCTGAGGATCTGGAGGATTCTAAATCCAAGCATAGCCTTCCAGGTCATTATGAAGGTGTATTTGTCAGGCAAGAAAATAAAACACATTGGACCGAATGGTTTGTTCATTTGATCTATAACTTTTAAATATTTGGGCATTTGGTACATGGGCTTCTATTTGTATTCTTATTCCAAGGTCTTCAAATGTTAGAAGTGGGTCTGTAGACAAGAGCAAGCCATACCTCATTCTAATTTTTCTAAAAGAAAAAAGAGACCTTTTTTTTTTTCTTTCCACCTTGTTGCAGGCATTGAAATTCTTCCCTGTAGTTGTTGACTCCCAGAAATGGAGAGCTGCTCCTGCCTGGAGTGACATAGCTCGTGTGCCAATCTGTGAATAAAATGAGCTATGTGTATGTTTGCCTTTGTCATCTCTCTCCTTTCTCTTGGTGCCTCTCTTCTCTCCCCCTTCCAAAGCCTGTGACTCTACACAAACTACTGATATTAGCTAAGGATGGCCCAAGGCCCCTCTCAGGAATACCCCTCGGAGGGGGCAAAGCCTCTGAGCTCTTGAGTCACGACATTCTGAGTGCCCCGAGATATGGAATGCTATGGGATGGAGCATTTGGGGCACACTTCAAACCACAGCACAATTGGGGCTTCCAACATGTGGTTTTATGCCTGTGCAGTGGAAAGGTTTCAAAGAGAAGGAGAATTTGTAAGCACTGGAAACACAGAGGAGTAACGTGGGTCTAGGTAATGACTGGCAAAACTCAGTTCCCAGGGATTGATTAGTGATTCTAAAATTTTGATGGGCACGAACTCACCTTAAAGCTGGCTACTCATGCAGATTCCTTGGGCCCCAGCACAGAGACTGTGATTCAGTAAAGCTGGAGAAAGGACTAAAAATGGACAAGTTCAACAACCACCTCAGCCCCTGTCGCAGGTGGCTCTTGGAACCCCCCTGGAGAGCTCACTGTCACATTCAGGGGGAGGCTATTGCCTATACAGCCGAAGAACAGACAAGTCTTCGTTGGAGGCAGGAGAGCCTAGTGGTTATGAACGTGAACTCTGGAGCCAGGCTGCTCAAGTTCAAATCCCAGCTTCACTATTTGCTCATTGTGGGAGCTTGGGCAAGTTAACTAACCTCTCTAAGTCTAGTTTTCTCATCTTGTGAGATGGGGATGGTGCTCAAATCCTCACAATGTTGTCCTGAAGAGCCCATGAGTTAACTTAGGGGAGGCACTTACAACAGTGCCTGGCACTATTTGCTACTGTTGTCATCTGCTGCTATTATTCCTCTAATAAGAAGGAATTTGGTAGCCATGGAGTCTTGTCAAGACTGATTTTAGTGGGTTTCTGAAGAAAACTGTGCCAAAGGAGTGAGTAAACAGAGAACGTAGGAAGCTACTGAGGAAATGAAAGGAATCAGTGGAGCCGTGTACTTTCTCCAGCTGCTTGTGGGCAAGTACAGACCGAATCCTGCTGAACCACCAGAAGGGTCCTTACCAGACCAGGGTTACCTGCACTAATTAGCCACACACACACAACGCTTCCCTTCCGCTTCCAGGCAGAGAGGTCTCGTTAATGCTATAGAGGGAATCTTCCAGAAAATGCCACATTCAACATCAGCACACCTGCTTCATACACCCTGAGCTCCAAATGGAGAAAACAAGCAAAAAAATTGATTTAAATTATGCAGGTGGAGGGTAATTAAATATTGATATAATAATTATTAAATTATGCAGGTGTAGGATAGGTTTATGTGAAACTTCTGGAATCACTGCAGGAGGGGTATAGACAATGAAAAAGCCTGCATGGGGCTCTGAGCTGGAAGACAATGCTGTGAAGTTATGGTTGAACTGGGCAGCTGGTTAACTTCACATTCATCCGTAGGTAGATATCTCTCTGGATGAGTTCATCCAAACCAAGGGCAAGGCTTCCCCCAAATGGCCTGAGCACATAAAAGAGAAAGCCACTCTGATCAGGCAGCCCTAAGAATTAAAAGAAAAAATAGAAAAGGAAAATGACAGAGCCTCCCGAATAATTGTATTTTCCTGTAAAACTGTAATCTGAAACAACAACACCGACTACTGTATTTTCTTGTCTAAAGTAACGGTGGTGATTTCGAAGCCAGAACAAAATAGCTCTGCAGTGAACAAATGGTTGAGAGAAGAGCCGGAGGCAAGGTTCGAGGAGCCATGAGGTGGAGTCATCGCACGTCTGGACCAGGAATGTGTGTGTGGACGGTGGCTGGGATGGGCGCACTTGCCACAGCTAGCTAGTTTGTTGGAGGAAAATTCTAGTTCCAAGGCAGTGAATTTTTATGTTTGACCATTTTGTCACTTGTGTCACTAAAAAAGAATGGGCCAGATGGTGGTCTCTAGTATGTTTTTCACAGTGTGGCGTCTGCAGAGGGGTTTACCCTAGTCGGCCATTAACAATCAGTCTGAACAGCTTAAATGAGAGTCCAATGTTGAAAGGCAAGAAAGCCAAATGCTGAAATGTTCTTTAATTTCAAATCTCGGATGAACTTGAATGTTCAGTTTTAAAAGCCACAGTGACAGTCCTAGCCAATGGATGAGATGACAACTTCAAGTATCTGTTTAAATAAGCCATTCCCCCCCTTCTCTGTCTCCATAAAATACAAAATATTATGGTTAAGCCAAAGGATTCTGATGTGGTGGCATTCAGTGTTTCTGACTTTGGTTTTGTGATTTTTGACTTTTCAATGTGAGTTTAGAGGGTCTCGTACTTAGGCAAGCTTCAGAACCTCATGGGAGACTTGTTAAAACACAGATTGCTGGGCCCCATCACCAGGATTTCTAATTTAGTAGAAATTTACATTTTGAACAAATTCTCAGGTGGAAGTTCCCAACTCCCCAGCACGTTCTCGGCTGCTGGTGTGGGGACCACACACATGGTAATCACTGTTCTAAAACATCTTCTGGCTCCATTGAGATCCTAAATTTTTTTAAAGCCCGTAAATTCTTTTGAGAATCTGATGAAAGCCATGGGCCCTTTCCTTAGAAAAGATATATAGCTAAACATAGACACTTGTAATTTTAGAGAATTTATCCTAAGGGGATTCCATGAGTGTCTGTATAAAAGCCCTTGTCCTGTCTAGAGCAGGGGTCAGCAAACTTTTTCTGTAAATGTCTAGATTGTAAATTTTGTAGGCTTTATGGGCCATACAGAGTCTCTCAACTCTGCCATTGTAGTGGGAAAGCGGCCATAGACAGTATGGAAATGGATGGGCTTGGCTGTGCTCCAAAAAAATGAATTTATAGGAATAAGTGCTGGTGGGCAGTATTTGCCCCCTGGGCTGTGGTCTGCCAATGTCTGGTCCAGAGCATGCATTTTAGAGTCAGAGTAGCTGTGCAACCTTGGGGTCAATTCTTAACCTATTCCAGCTTTGTTTTCCTCATCCGAAAAATTAAGGTATGATGATTCTTGCTCTGAAGTCTTGTGTTGACAAGTAACTGAGATGAGCCACCCCAAATTCCAAGCATTTTCCTTAAATGCTATTATATTTCCATTTAACAGTATTAATAATAGTAAATAAGTAAATACTAGTGTGAAAGCCCTAGATGAATCGTACAGGCACCACACAATATTGGTTCTTGGTATCGTTATTATTGTCAGGCAGAGAAAGTGCATGGGAATTACCCAAGTACAAAGACTGGTAATGTGGTGCTTTGTTCTAGAATTGTGAAATTAGAGGGTTGAAGGTCTAGTAAGGCCTTATGTGTCCTCGCCATTGTCTTTCTCTCCACACTCCTCCTGCCCACTGTACTACTGACGCCTGGCTTTTCTCCTAGATCCATATGATCTTGAGATTAAACCCCTTCTTTCCTGGAATGTTCTTTCTCCTCCTTACCCCATCCTTCAAGCCTCTGTTTAAGTGTTACTTCCTCAGAAGGTAGGTCAAACAGAACCTTGTTCTTTTCCCTTGTAAATTATTAGAATTTGTACTTATTTACTCATTTATTTACTAGATTTTGAAAGTTCTCCCTGTTAGAACTGTAGGCTCCTTGAGGTCTGGGTTGTGTCTGTTCTGGTCGTCACTGTGTATCTGGAGTTTAGCACCAAGCCTGGCACTTCGTAGATGCTCAAGTAATCTGTAATGAACGAATGAGCTAATTTTACCCAAGATTATTTTTGGCTCAGAGAAACATAATGAAAGTTTGCCTTTGGGGACTTCTATCAGTGCTCCTGTCTCTAGGTACAGGTGGGGAAGGTGAGGGGGGGCAAGGGCTTCATGCTGCCTTCCATGGTCTTTCATGATCAAGTTCCCCCTCCACAAACTGAGCTCATGAGTGTCCTCTCCCAACTGTCACATAAAGCCAAACCTCAAACAAGTTCCACTCAGTGGTGACAGACCTTCTTTTCCAGAAGCAGCTGGTTTTAACAGAGATCTCTGGAGATGCAAAGCCTTAAAGCCAGAGCAGAGCTCTTTTTTTAAATTTTTTATATGTTTATTTTTGAGACACAGAGAGAGAGAGAGAAAGAGAAAGAGAGAGAGAGAGAGGCAGGGGCAGAGATGGGGAGACACAAAATCCGAAGCAGGCTGCAGGCTCTGAGCTGTCAGCAAAGAGCCCAATGTGGGGCTCGAACTCATGGACCATGAGATCATGACCTGAGCCAAAGATGGACATGCAACTAACTGAGCCACCCAGGTGCCCCTGGAGCAGGGCTCTTTCGTGGTTGACCCCTAGGCTGAGGTAGATGAATGGGTGGGATAAATTCTGGAACTGGAGCCATGCCTGGAATCCTTCAAATCACAGCGCAGCGTCAGCTGTCTGCTCTTAAGCAGCATCAGGGCAAATGCTTGGATGTGAGGGAGGCATTTGCTCTTTCTACATGTAAACCCATTTATTTCCCCAAACATACTGATATAAAATACATTTTGTTGGTGACATTAATTTAGCAACTGCTGCTACTGCTGCATGTCTTCCCCCTCCGTCCCTTCCTCCCTCCCTCCCTTCCTGCCTTCCTTCCTTCCTTCCTTCCTTCCCCCCTTCCTTCCTTCCTTCTTTCCTTCTTCCTTCCTTCCTTCCTTCCTTCCTTCCTTCCTTCCTTCCTTCCCCTCTTCCTTCCTTCCTCTCTTCCTTCCTTCCTTCCTCCCTCCCTTCCCCCCTTTCCCCCTTCCTTCCTTCCTTCTTCCCTTCCTTCCTACCTTCCTTCCTTCCTCCCTTCCCCCCTTCCTTCTTCCTCCCTTCCTTCCTTCCTACCTTCCTTCCTTCCTCCCTTCCCCCCTTCCTTCTTCCTCCCTTCCTTCCTTCCTACCTTCCTTCCTTCCTCCCTTACTTCTTTCCTTCCTTCCTTCCTCCCTCCCTCCCTTCCTTCTTCCTTCCTTCCTCCCTTCCCCCTTCCTTCCTTCCCCCTTCCTTCCTTCCTCCCTTCCTTCTTTCCTTCCTTCCTTCCTTCCTTCCTTCCTTCCTTCCTTCCCCCCTTCCTTCCTCCCTTCCCCCTACTTTCCCCCTCCCTCCCTCCCTTCCTTCCTTCCCCCTCCTTTCTCCCTTCCTTCCTGACTCCCTCCCTTCCTTCCTTCCTTCTTTCCTCCCTCCCTCCCTTCCTTCCTCCCTCCCTCTCTCCCTCAATCTCTTTCTCTTTCTCTCCTTCCCTTTCTCCCTCTTTTTCTCTTTCTCTTTCTTTCTTTATTCTCTCTTTCTTTCTCTCTCTCTAATCTGTCTAATGACTTAAGCTCTTAATCCCAATTGTAGTAGAGAAAGATACAAACAGTAATCATGGCTAACAATGGCCTCAAGTCTATTGATAAACTCTTGAACTCCTCAAGCTGTCTGTGACTGAGTAGGGTCAAACTCCTGTATGAAGAGAAATAAGCTTAAAATTTAGTCACCAGCAATGAGAGTGGAGGGGTGTAGCAGGTCTTGGAGTACTCTGTCCTTTCTCCTAGACTCATCCTTTATATCAGCAATAGTGTTGATAGATAGCACTGTGCACTCAGACAGGGATCCCCCTGACAGGTTTCTTCAAAGCTGGGGGAGCCTATTCAGCCAGTAGGTAGAGAGCCTGGAAGGAAAGGGGAGTTAACACCCCAGTGGCAAACCTCAGCCAATGGGACGTGGGAGCTAGTGCCTTAAAGTCCTTTGAACAGAGGATCCTGGGAGGCATATTGTGTCCTTCAGAGGCCCCGGGGGAGTCAAGCCCCTCTCTCTGCAGCAGTAACCACAACAACCCACCTTTGTAGTCTCCTTTTCTGAGTGTCACTCTTTCATCCCACGTGCGTGTTTGTTTGTTTGTTTGGTGATGGTGGGTGTCTCTCAATAAACTACCTACCCCCAAGTCTTTTCCTACCCTCAGCTTTTGGAGGAAACTAACCCAAGACAAGGGGTGATTTAGTAGTGCAATGAACTTAAAATAGTTCTACATGAGAGGTGGTAACTTGCTGTTTTTTTTCGTCGCAGGAAATGGCTTTAGATGGAAACATATAGGATGTGGAAGGCATGGACATGGGAGCCAGCACTATCCAATATGGGAGCCACTAGCCACATGTAGTTATTGACTTAAATGGGGCTAGTGTGAGTGAGGAGCTGAATTTGTAATTTAATTCAATTTTAATTAACTGCAATAATGACCTGTGCCTAGTGGTTACTGTGCTGGACTGCACAGCTTTAGACATTACTAGAAAACCCCCCTTCTGGATGTTTAAAAAATAAATTATGTGGTTGACTTTACTAGTTCGTTACCTAACATCTATTCTTGCAGAATCCTAATTTTCGTAGTATGTTGTTGTGCCCAGTTAAAATGCACAAACAGGAGTGTATGGGTGGCTTAGTTGGTTAAGCGTCTGATTCTTGATTTCAGCTCAGGTCATGATCTACACTCTGTGGGATCCAACCCCGTGTCAGTCTCTGCATTGACGGTGTGGAACCTGCTTGGGATTCTCTCTCTCTGCTCTCTTTCTGCCTCCCACTCCCCATCTTGCTTGTGCGTTCTCTCTCTCTCTCAAAATAAGTAAATATTAAAGAAAAAAAAACTAAAAAAAGCCCAGCTAACCCACAAACAAAACACGATTTCCCAGACTCTCTTGCAGCTGTGCATGGTCACAGGAACTTTCCTTCCCATCTAAAAGATGTCTGGAACAGAGAGGAATCTTGCTCTTTGCCCTTCCCCTGTCGCTTTTCTTCCCGCCTGGTCATATATCATGCTTGGTGGTACCGAAGTCATCTTACTAACAGCAGGAAGAGAGCTGCCTGTTAAGAATGGTGAGGCCATGAGATGGGAGAAATGCTTTCCTCAATTTGCTGCATGGCCTGGCCTCCTTACTTCCAGACCATGTTGACTGAGACAAATAAAACCCTGATACTCGCCGCAGAATGCTTCCTGACTGGCATAGAGGATTTGAGCAGATTCTAGTCAAAAGTAGGTGAATCCTGCTCTGTCAAGCTTTCCTATTGGAGATTGGGAAGTAGTGGAACAGATTGTAAAGCTCTGCAAAGGTATTGCTTGGAAAACTTGGAAGATGAGTATAGACAATGGCCATAAAGCAGAGAACTTGATCCTCTCTGGGCATTTATTTGAAAGATACCAACTATTAGGGTATAGTGGCCATGCCTTGAAATAATACAGAGCCGTTCTTCCTAAGGCCTTCTTAGATGTCTCTAGATGGCTGAAACACTTAGTCTCAGAGAGTGAAAGATGGATTTGTGCTGGTGTGGTTGGGGCCTCGAGGTAGGGCTGACACACTATACATTATTGACACAGAACGGGGCCTAGGTCAGGAGAGAGCCAATGCAGAACTTGCACCGAACAGGTAACCCCACACCCCTTTCACCTCTAATTACGATGGACAATTGTGCTGAGAAGTTGGATAGCCCCCTTGTAATCCATTTGCAAATGTTCGGTGAATATTTGCGGACCAAGTCTCTTTCTTCCCACCATGTCGATCATTAACTAACTACGATACGTACACTTCTGCCACAGGAAAAAAGATATTTCACTCTTCCAGGCTTTCACTGAATAAAGAAATTTTTGAACTGAGCTCCTTAAAATATCAATGCTCCATATTACTCCCTAGATACAGATATAAATCTTTATAATGGTGCACTTTACAAGCAGCACTCTGGAGTCTTTTCTGATTGGTAATCACAGTGTTTCCTTATTAATACTGTAAAAAATGTAAAAGGCATAAACATTTTGCAATCTATCTGTTCTTTCTGTGCGGGCATACATCAGGGGCTGCTTTAAGCATTCCTAATGGTTCACCCATCACATTTTTTATGAGTTTATATGGGAAGAAAATTGTACCAGAAAACTGAATTCAATGACTGCCATTCTATGAATAAATTCTGTTATCTTTGATACTCTGGGTATAATAAAAACATACAAAAGTTAAATTTCAGCATCCTTGCAGACTTATGTCAACTGTTTTTAATGTCAATAAGACACTGCTGTTTCAACCAATGTCTTTTCCCTCCAAAAAATACTGCTTGATTTTCAGGTTATGTTTTCATTAAAACAACTTGTTTTTAACAGCGAGATGCTCTGCATGTTTGCTAATTTATGTATACTACAAAGTCTGATCAAAATGAAGAGTTATAATTTTAAGACCCGGAGCTCAGTAAAAACCTATCTATACTTTGGATGAAAGATTAAAATAAAAGTCAGGTGTCCATAAAATGTGTTTTATATAAGTTAGATCAGAAAATTCCTTGAAAGAATAACTTTTATCAAGTAGATTCTTACATATGTATGTGAATTTGCACACATCCCCCTGTGATTAGAGGGCACATCTTACATTGTATCCTCTAGGTGTTTCCTATAAGTAAGATCTTGGTCTTTATGATCATCTGGGAGATTTCTTTCCTAAGAAAATACAGTGATCTAAAGACTTTGAAACAAAGAGTAGATTTTCCTGAACTATTCAATTTCAATATTTGCAAATTGATTTACTGTGCTTCCTTTACACGATAACAAACTCTTAGCAACTTCTTTATGTTATGGAAAGCCTGAAGCTCAAACAATTTCCCCAAGGTAGTGACCCACAGGCTCTCACCTATCCAACTTAAGGCCTGTCATTTTCCTTTTGGGGGAGATTTTTGCCCTTAAAAGATTTAACTTATCTATGTGGCCATCTTCTTATTAATGGATTAGTTGTCAATATATAGGGAAGTGAAATAAAAATCTTGAAGATATTCAGAACTGTCAAGGCTCTGAAAAATCCTCTGTTGCTCATATTCCCATCACCTGGAAAATCCCAACGAGTCCGTGCATATAGGCTACAAACCAAAGAAGACACTGCAGGTGCTTGCTAGTGATGTGGACCCATCCCCCAGATTTTTGTGACCCTCCAGACCTAGTTGTTGACATTTATGACCTCAGGGTTCCTACATCCTCTTCAGCTTTGCTTCAAGGGTAGTTTCTGCCTCGCTCCCTGGGCTGCAGGCTAACTCTTAGCCTTTCTGCAAGTAGGAAAAGGAGGAAATGATTTGGACAAAAGTGTATTTTAAGGAATGTAAAACACAATTTATTCCTAGGTCCAGTCGAGTAGGAATAGAATTCCTTTTCTGGAAATAATCAGATAATTGAAATAAAAATGCCTACGTGGCCTACATATGTGTCAGATGACCTCAATTCTCTATTTATCTGTGGAAACAGCTTCCTGTCTTGGCCACAAGCAGAGATTTCCCAGAAAAATTAGGGTCCCAGAAAGCCTTCAGGAACAGGCCCATTAGGAGGGCTGATGGAGTTTCATTAGACTCACTCTAACTTCTTCTAGGGCGTTCACTGCTTTATTTTCATGATTGGGCTAAAGCATCTTTTCCGGACATACCTAGCCAGATGACTCCATCTGAGAAAATGAGTGTTTTGTTTTCTTTTAAAAGTGTACATGAAGATGCTTATTTGTGAAGCAGATTCCAGAGTTGGTATCCTTGGAGGTTAATCCTGATTAATAGGTGCTTGGTGATATAATTTTGGCTCTTACTTGAGGTTGAGATTCTGGCCTCCAGCCACCCTGCAATTATTACCAAGTCTCAGGGCACACCTTGTGGGTACCCCTGTATGGAGGCGATGGCTCATTTAGATGGCATAAACAACACCTTATAACCAGGAAACACTCATTAAGTATTTCATCTTCCAGAATTTCATGATCATCTCTCTCATTTTCCCATGTCCGTTAGCACCACGAATAGGTATTTTGTTGTTTTTGCATGACATTTACTAAAGTTTTTCCTTGCTCTGGGGTGATTGTCAGCACTTAGGAGAAATTGGAATCAACAGGGCTTGAGTGTTTTCATCCTGGAGAAGCTAAGGGGACATGTCATGGAAGTGATCACACTTAGACATACATTGGACCGATTGGGACAAGACTGTGGATAGCTAATTTTTTCAGAGTTATGTCTTCATTATTTTAATTTGATAAGCAGGGACAACTTTATACAATGTCTCTATCAGCTTATGGAAAATGTCTCTACTGTGCATTCTCTCTAGATACAACAACGTGTGAGAGTTTGATGTTAAAGTAGAAGAACTTCAATGAGGGTGTTCAAGGTGGCAGTCCTATTAGTTATGTCAAATTTCACTTGAAGCCAGTGGTACATAGAGTTGCACAAATGGCAGCTTCTTAGGTAGACCACAGTTGAATAAATGGCCTGGGCAGTTGAAGGAGTCAGAGGCGTCTTGAGCTTCTGTCTGCTGAGACCCTTCTGCCCTCTTTGTGATTCACAAAATCACCTACGAAGGACTTTGGGAATCTGGCTGCATTTTTTAACAAATAAGAGAAGATAAGTATTTACCAAACATTTTCTATGTGTACAGTACAGAGCTAGATGCTGTGAGGATGAAGGGACTTTAGGATATAGGTCTCATTGCTAAAGAAACTCATAATCTAGTTGGACAGTTAGTGTCAGGTCTAATTTAGTGGGTTGGCATCCAACATGTGATTGTGATTTGAGAGACACCAGAATGATTTCCAAATATTTCACCTATACCAAGACTAAAGGCAACGTTAACTCCAGCCTCAACCCGGACACCAACTCTGCCCAAAGCAGTCAATCTCTCCTAATAAGTACTTTGAACACGCTCAGCATTGTGATATATCCTTCCTATATGTGATGTTATTTAATTCTAAACTGTATTAGGCTTTGACCCTGCTTTACCTTTTGTGCCCGTTCATGTGTAAGTTCTAGGCAACCTCTTTGCAGAGCCTTGAGTTGAGATAGATGACCACTCGAGCCCCTGAATTGCAACCCTGGACTCGTAAGAACACATTGCTAAAGCCGTCCAGAGAGCTGTAACATGAGACTCCTACATGTTTTGAATATTTGACAATGTTGTGACCAGCAAGGAATCTGAAGTGACATCCTAGGCTATGAGAATGCCCCATTCTCTAGTCCCCAAAAGGCCTCCTATTACCTTGATGAATTTTAAAGAGTAAAAAATTTCTCTAATAATAGTCACAACATGTCTCTCCTATGTCTGCAGCTTATGCAGCAGATGGGCTTCAAGATCCCACCATCTTTAAGGTCTCTCATATTGTAGACTCTGTTTGGTGAGAAAGAGACAGAATTCTCACAGGAGCTGACTTGGATTTCCACTCACTTCTGGGTTTCTATCTGTACAGCTACGAACAACCACCAGGAACTCCTGTTTCTCATCTCTGAAGCATCAGCACATGTTCAGGGTGTTAACTCTTCAAACACCTTTAGGTCAAGGCTACTGGCATGTTCATTTAACCTGGCTTTTCCCAAACAACAGATTGTTTGAGGAATAGAAATTGTGAAATGCGATCAGAATTATTTTTTTTATGGGGGGGGGCGGTGAGGAGAAGCCACATAAATATGTGCCAAAGTAGATCATATATAGCTAACTTCTGAAACTCTTCCTTTTGTTTTTGTTGTTCCTATTAAAATATGGGGAGTATTTTTGGAGTGACATGGAAAAGGCACCCCAGAAGTTGTACTTTTTAAAGTCCAAATATTGATTGACTGCTATGTGCCATTTTTCATACTTTTTTCTTCTTTCTTAAACAACCCAGAAATATCCATTTACATTAACTGAGGCTCACATGAGTTGAATAGCATGTCCAACTTCATATATCAGCCCCTCATGCTCTTTCCACTAACACTTTGTTTCTTTCAAGTTTTTTCAACAAATATTAGGAACATTAGAACAATAAAATTATTTTATTTTTTCCCAGATTTATTGAGATATAACTTACATATAGCATTGTATAAGTTTAAGGTGTACAACGTGTTGATCTGATACACATGTGTTGCAATATGATTATCACCGTAACCGCTGTAGCATTAGATAACATCTCTTTCGTATCACATAATTACCATTTCTTTTTTGTGGTGAGAACATTTAAGATCTACTCTCTTAACAACTTTCAAGTCTATAACCCACTATTGTTAACTTTAATCGCAATGTTATGCATTAGATAAATAGAACTTATTCATCTTCTAACTGAAAGTTTGTACCCTTTGACCAACATATCCCCATCACTGCCAACCTCCCACTCCCCACTGCTGGCCCTGGTAACCACCATTCTACTCTCAGTTTCTATTTCACAAATAAGTGATATCGTACAATATTTGTCTTTCTCTGACTTACTTCACTTAGCAAAATGCCCACAAATTTCGTCCGTGTTACTGCAAAAGGCAGGAAGGATTTCCTTTTTTATCGATTTCTTTTTTGATGGACATTTAAGTTGTTTCCATGTCTTGGCTTTATGAATAATGCTGCAATAAACATGGGAGTGAAGATATCTTTTTGATATTCTGTTTTTGTTTTCTTTGGATACATACCCTGAAGTGGGATTGCTGGATCATATGGTAATTCTATTTTGAATTTTTGAGGAAACTCCATACTATTTTCCATAGTGGCTGCACCAATTTACATTCCTATCTAATGGGCACAGGGGTTCAAGAGAAAAATTATTATAGCCTTAAAATAGGTGGCTCTTTTCTTCATTTCTCTCATGGAATCATGAGAAGAATTACATAATGTAGCTAAGTATCGGTGCCAGAATCGGTGCCAATGTGACTTATTATTTGCAAAAGGTCAGTGACAAGAGTTGATAAGTTGCAGCTAATCAGTGGTGTGCTAGTAAAGTTGGGGTGAGGGTAGAGTAGGGGTTTGGGAAGCTTAATTTGTGGCATTTGTCAATTTCATCAAGACTCATTTCAGGGTACCAATGGTTTAACAACAGGCTCACACAATTCCTGCAAATTTAACAATTAACTTTCATAAGGTAGTATGATCTGGTTCCAGCATCCACTACAAATCTTCTCTGAGAACTGATAGCCTCTGCATCTGGTAAAAGATATCCAAGATACCCTTCTTGCTTGTACCTGCCCAGGATTTCCCAGGTGGACCCTCATGGTGGGGGGATTCTGGTCTCATTCATCACATTTTCCTCTAAAATGTCTGGTGATTTTTTTTTTTTACTTTCAAAAATAGCTTTATTGATATATAAGCTTTATATTGATATATAAAATAGCTTTATATTGATATACAAAATAGCTTTATATTGATATATAAGTGACATATTAAAGCTCCACATATATGTAATAGGCACAATTTGGTTAGTTTGAGCATATGCATAGATTTGTGAAACCATCATCACAATCAAGATAATACCATATTTGTCACCTTCAAAAGTTTACTTGTACCCAATTGTTGTCATTGTTGTAGTTCTAAGAATAAGGAAAGCCCCTTTCAAGGAAATCTATCAAATATACAGAACTTTGTGTGAGGAAAATAAGACATTGAAAATGCTTATAAAAATCAAGATGTCAATTTATCAGAGAGGTGGATTAAAAAAAGATTAGAAATAATACTGAAACTCACACAACTCAATAGCAAAAACCAAACAACCCAATTAAAAAGGAGCCATAGGACCTAAATATGCCTTCTTTCTCCAAAGAAGACATACAAATGGCCAGCAGGTACAAGAAAAGGCGCTCAATATCACTAATCATCATCAAAATACAAATCAAAACAACAGTGAGATATCACTTCATACTGGTTAGGGTGGCTAATATCAAAAAGACAAGAAATAACAGTGTTGGCAAGCATATGGAGAAAAGGGAACCCTTGTGCACTGCTGCTGGGAATGCAAACTGGGGCAGACACTCTGGAAAACACTATGGAGTTTCCTCAAGAAATTAAAAGTAGAACTACCCTATGATGCAGCAATTTGACTTCTGGGTATGTAATCAGAGGAAATGAAAAGGGGATAGCAAAGAGAGATCTGTACTCTATGCTCACTGAAGTATTATTCACAATGACCAACATATGCTAACAATGTAAGTGCCCAGTAATGAATGAATGCATACGAGAGGTGTGGAACGTGTATACAATGGAATATACAGCCACGAGAAAGAAGGAAATCCCAACATTTGTAACAACATAGATGAATCTGGAGGGCATTATGTTAAGTGAAGAAAGTCAGAGAAAGACAAACACTGCATGGTGCCACTTATATGTGGAATCTAAAAAATTTTTAAAAATAAAGTTAAAGTCATAGAAACAGAGTAGATTAGTGGTAGCTAGGGGCTGAGGGATGAAGAGAATAGGGAGAGGTTGCAAAAGGGTACAAACTGTCAGTTATAAGATAAATAAGGTTTAAGGATCTAATGTGTAACATGATGACTGTAGTAGATAACACTGTATTGTATGACTGAAATTTATCAGGAGTAGGAACTAAAATGTTCTCACCAAAATAAAACAAACAGAACTTTATGTTGAGAAAAAAAAAAAAGAAAATAAACGATGCTCAGATAGCTTACAGTTTCAATTTATTGATAGTACACTGGATGTGGCTGAACGATGTCATATCTTAGGATGAAACAATTAGGAGATTCCAAGCTGGGCATATTTTGGTCTGCAAACAGGAAGGTACTGGTGTGGAGGTAAGGGTGTGCTTTGATTCATCTTCAGTGGCCAGCATTCCTAGGAGAGGAAAGGCTAGGGTCACATCAAGGTATGTATTCAGATGTGGCCAGCAGAAGCTTTGGCTGTATTACTGTGGCTATTTCTCCCCTTTCTGTGGTGTTTTGAGATTCCTGGTTTAGGTGCAGTGAGTTTGTCTTCCATGGTTGAGTCCACAGAATCATAATATCATAATAATATTTGGAAAGGCATCTAGGTCAGTATGTAAATATCTTTCTCAATTTCCCTGACACATGATCATTTGCTTGGGGTCTAAGACTTCCACTGAAAGGGACACTCAACTTCCTGAGGCCCCTGCTTACATCTTCAGGCAATTCTATTTGTTAGAAAATTCTTCATGCAGAGTAGGATCTGTATTTCTGCAGCTAATTTTGATTCTTCTATGGACACATAGGACCTAAGATGGACACACACTCAGCTTTAAAAGTTGTCATTCAAGTTCAGTTCTACAAACATTTCCTGGGTGTTTGCCATGGCCAAGATTCACGGATGCACTAGCTTCATTTCTGTCCTGGAGAAGACCAAAGCCTGGCAACCTAGAAAGGTTCACAAACAGAGAACTTAATTCCATTCTAGCATTCCCTAATAGAGATTTCCCTTGTCCTAGCAATTGTCTTTCCTTCTCTTCTGCCACATGCTGATGATAGGATCTTCTGTATTTTAACATAATCTCGTCATTTTGAGGAACACGATTGGTCGGTCTGGGGAAGGGTCCTGACCAAATTGCACTCATCACAATGTTCTGCCCTCACTGGTGTTAAAAGAACAAAATTCAATTGAATACATTTTAAAGATCTTATTGGCTTTATTCAATGACTCATGAATTGTGCAGCATCCCAGCTAGCAGACAGAAAGGAACTTTAAAGAGCTATCCAAGATGCAAGACATTTATAGGCAGAAGGAGGCAGGACAAGGAAGTTATACTAGCAAAAAGCTGATTACTTGTGGCAAGGTCACCTTCCTTGAATGGATGGCAGGGGTCTATAAAGCAGATTAGTCTGCTAGAACTGACCAGGTAATTCCAGATTGACCGGTTTAAGATTCCACTCCTGGGGGAAGCTGAAACTGTAATTAAGTTAGATAGTAAGTCTCAGTTTGGTGACATAGGGTTCAGTGTAAGTGACTCCATTTTGAGCCTGATGTCTCTTTTTTGAACACTGACCAACGCTGTTTAGTCCAGGAGTGGGCTCCTGACTAGAACTGGCCACTCAAAGCTCTTTCTTGGGATTTTAAAATCTGCTATCAGAAAGGATATAAGCCAGTCTCTAACGGCTGCCTCCCTAATGACTGAACAACCATGCACCTGCTGTAGCCATCTTCTCTGCTGTTCTGCAGCAACAAAGAATGAGGCAGATGGGCAGAGAGAAGGAGAAGTGAGAAATGGAGCGAAGGTCCTGACAGCATTCCTTTCATGCTTCCAGTTTCTCTTGAGGCCCATCTCTGCCTCTGCTGGTCACATGTTCAGCTCTTCTTTGAATCACCGATTCCACGCATTCTTATTTTAAGCTGATTTGAGTGTGATTTCTGGGAGATTTTTGGAGGTTGGGTGGATGAGGATAAATAAAGGGGTTAGAGAGCAATGTTGATGCCCCCAACCTAGTCCCTTCACTGGTGAAAAACCTGTCTCGGGCACATAGCAGAGAGACAGGCTGTGTATCAAAGAGGGGAAGTTCGTGTTTTCTTGGAAGACACGTCAGTGAGTGGTGGAGAATGATAAGGCAGGAATGTTGTTGAGTGGAGATTGTTTTCTTGGTGAGATGTTTATATTCACTACTGCTTCCTGGGGGCATCTTGTCTGTTTACTCTGGGTCTGCTGCTAAAGCAGTCAACTTCTGGGTGGTTCTGTAAGCCTGAATAGGGATGGAATCCCGTCTTTGCTAATAGAGGGCTTACTGCATACCTGAGACTTACAGACACTTATAAATAAATGCATATTTATATATATTGCATATGTACTTTCAATTGTACTTACATATAAATCTCATAATATTATCATAAAGTTGGGGATTATAACCCACACATGAGAACCAGAGATCGCAAACGTCAATACGTTGTCTGAGGCTCACACACCTGTAGAGTGGCAGTTGGGATGGGGGCCCAGCTTCTGACCCCAAACTATACCGTATGTCCCTTTCTTCCTAGAGAGAGAATCTGGCCTCTGAGACTCTGCCTGGTTTGAGGCTTGCTGTGGCAATAGTTCTCTAGTAGTGTGGCCCAGAGACTGTGCTCCCTGGGAAGGACTCTGCTCGCCACCCCACCCCCCCTTCCTGGAACTCTGTCTTTGTCCCTTGAGCAAGGGAGGCGTGAATGTTTCAGGGCAGGTCTTTGCTTTGGCAAAAACCCAAGACTCAGCAGGTTGAACCAGAGTCCTACAGCCAGGTGCGTCCGGCCTGAGTCACTGCGCCGGGCCAGGTGAGGCTCTGGGGTGGCACCTGCCTGCGGTTGGCAAGACTTCTGAGAGGGCTGCCTAATCCCAAATAATAATAATGACAACAATAGTGGTGATAATGGAGGGCTTTATGCGCGCAAAGTGTGCTTCAATCCCAAAAGGTCCGGGAACTCTACAAAAGGTCCTGATAAGTATTATTATCTCTTGGGAAGGCAGGACATGAATTATCAGCAGCAAATGACAGTGCAAGCTCTGGTTCTAAGAAAAAGCAATGCACACACTGTACGGGGGGCCATTTGCTCTGCATGTGTGTCTTCAGATTGCACACTCAGGAGTCTCTAGGGCTGGCAGGCAATGGTAGCAAATGAAAAAGGTCAAGTGAAAGGCAGACATATTGCAAGTAAAATGAGATAAAGATGACATGACAATATGTTTGGCTCTAGTATTGGGGGATGACAAGGAAGGATGGGGACCGTGGCAAACTAAAAAACAACACATGACTCTGCTGAAGGGGGCAGCTCCACTCAGATCCAACCAAAGCTGGCCCCATGGTGTCAGATCTTGCAATTTGGGAAAGAAACTGGAAATCTAAATTGTTGTGAAACAGACCTTGAATTTGAAGTATTGGTAACTGGGGCACCTGGGTGGCTCAGTCTGTTAAGAATTTGACTCTTGATTTTGGCTCAGGTCATGATCTCATGGCCATGAGATCGAGCCCCAGGTAAGACTCTGCACTAGGCATGGAGTCTGCTTGAGATTCTCTCTCTCCCTCTCCCTCTGCCCCTCCCCTGATCATGCTCGCTCTCTCTCTCTCTCTCTAAAAGAAAGAAAGAAAGAAAGAAAGAAAGAAAGAAAGAAAGAAAGAAAGAAAAGTGGGTAACTAATTTGAACATTTTCAAATGCTGTTGGCCCCAGTGGCCTGCCTAGTTGGGTTATCTCTTAGAGGATAACCTTTCCGTTATTTCAAATTTTTAAGAAGCTCAGCCTCATAATACACATGGAGTTGGATGAGACAGAGCTGGCCCAGGATGTACCCCAGTCCCGATCTGCATCCCCAAGGTTATGAAGGAAGCCAGTGGGATGGAGGGAGAACATTCCAGGCTCTTGTGTCTAGACACTGCATGGAATGTGGGCTGGATGAGGCTGCCATGCCAGGTGTGGCCATGATTGTAGTCAGGTGAGAAAAGCAAAAACAAAAAAATCTTGGTAGAAGGAGGGGCTGGTGAGGGTGGGATTCAGCAGGGCTACTGGAGATAAAGAGAAACTAGGACAAGAGTTTGTCCCTTTTAGCCTCCCCAACCTTTTTCTTTCTCTTTACTGCCCTCCTCTCCTGCCCCTTTCCCTGCCTCCCTGCCTCCCTTTCTTCCTTATTTCCTTCTTTCCACAAATTCACTGACCACTAACACTGTGTCAGGAGCTTTACCAGCCTATGAGCATACCATCTATGCATAAAATTACATTTCTAACTTCTGAAAAAAACCATATCATGTGAAACAGCTATATAGATTTTTACCAAATTTGGAGGCAAAGTTGACAAGATTGGACGTTATACAAACTGTGTAAACTTTTCCTTGAGGAAATCATTTCAGTGAGGCACACAGTCCATCACCAGAGCGGCAGAAACCGAACATTGAAAAGAGGTCTACTGTTTGTCAGGGACATGAGACCCACTGGACGCCTGAGGTGTTGTGAGCAGAGACCCTACAAACAGTAGATTCAAATCTGACACCTGAACTGAAAGTCACAAAGGAAACATCTGTTACTGACAATGTCAACTCTATGTAGGTGCTCCTGGGTCACTAGCACAACAGGTGTTCATCTAATGGTGTTAATGACTTTTTCTATCAATACGGCAAGAGGCTTCTAGTGATGCATAAAGGTCAGCTCTTATTCTAACACTCTGCTCAAAGTGTGGTCCATGGACAGCAATGTCAGCATCACCTGGGAACACGGTAGAAATGCAGACTCTTAGCTGCACCGCAGACCTACTTCCTTGTAACAGTGTCTCCACGTGTGCACATTCCAGTTTGAGAACAACTCTAAAGCAGGCCGTTACAAACCCTGCAATCATCTGGGGAGCTAAAAATACTAATGTTCCCCCTTCCCCAGTTCTTACCACCAAAAGGCTCTGATTTAATCAGTCTAGGGGTGGAGTCTGGGCAGTAGACATTTTTGAACCATCTCCCTGGTGTTCCCGATAGGCAGCGTGGTTTGAGAACAACTGCTTGTTAGAAATGCTAATTTGGGGCCCTACCTCAGTCCCAATTGATCAGAATCTGTGTTTTCAGAAGGCTTGTAGGCATAATTCTGCTGCTTATGCTTGAGAACCACTGTCCCAAAGGATCACAATCTATGGTGAGGACAGATAGGAAAAACCAGCCATTTCGATGCGGTGGCATGAGAGTCCAGACAGGGGCAAAACCACATTCTCCTGTGAGGGACATCCAGCCCCAGGCAGAAGAGGACAGGAAGGCCTTCTGTAGGAGGTGATGGGCAGCTAGAGGGCTGAGTGGAACCTAGCCCAGTACGGAGGTAGGAAGGAAAAGAACATTCCAGGACAAGGAAGAGCAGGTGCAATGTCCCTGAGGTGGGAGCACACTGCTCATCCGAGCACGTGAAATTTGTTCAGTTTGGCTGGAAGGAGGGGTTGCCGAGGGGTGTAAGTAAAAGCTATACCTAGGAGAGAGGTAATGAAGGACCTTGTGCATTGTGTTCAGAATTTCAATTCTATCCCGGGCGGGGTTTTGGTTGGAGAGTATTAGAAAGAACACTTTGGTTGCCACGTGGACAGTGGATGGGGGCGGCAGGAGACGAGTTAGACGTCAGTAGTTCAGACGTGGGATGTGTTTACCGTCAACCAGTGTGTCTTTACTGAGAATTTCCTACACTAGTAATTGTATGTGACGCAATAGACAACTTTTGACCTCAAGGGTCTTTTTTTGGATTGTCAAGACAAATAGAACATTCCATTCAACCAGTTAGTTAATTTGACTCGATTTAAAAATGTTCATAAAACCTTTACTACAGAGAGGCGATAGCCCACGAGACAGAGTCGTGCAGTGATCAATAAGGCATGGTTGCTGCCATCAAGGAGCTTATAGTCCTCTTGGGCAAGGCAAATATGATCAGATACCACATATGGTATCACGTACAAATACTGCTGTGGTCAAGTAAATTAATTGGTAATGAGCACCAGGACACTGATTTACCCATCCCCATCCCCTGTGCTTGGCTTATCTGGCCAACCACAATCTTGAGTAGCAGTATTATCTGTATTCCCATTTCATAGATGAGACAACTGAGGTTCAGAGAGGTTATGCATTTACTCTGAATCACAGGACTGGTGAAGTAGCAGAGATAGGATTTTTATTCCAGGCCTTCTAGTCTCATTGTCTCATTTTCTGATGATTATAATGTTTCCCAAGCTTCATTTATCCTTTCTGATTTTTACCATTATTTTGCAAGCCTGCACTATTATTTACTTTGTATTTTACATTAAACTGACTTATTTTTTTCATGTTAAATAATCTATCCTAAAACAAAGACCATATGACTATAATGAATATAAAGTCAGTAGTAATAACTGTAAAATTAAATACATCAGACACAGACCAATGGTATTATAAATCTAGTTGCATACAGTATCCTGGCCAAGGCTCTAAGCCGGGGGTCTGCTTTCTTTTTGCTAAAAAAAGAAACTCGCAGGTGTTAAGATGTGTTAAGAACCTGGTAGCAACAACCTGACACTAAGCTTTGTCTCATCTAAGGATAATTGAGACATTTATAAATAACTTTCTCACTCTGAGATTTAATCTTATTTAATGGTATCCTTCTATCATCTTAAGTCATTGCACATCATCCACATGACAGACATTGTGAAGTGTCCCATTCTCCCCTTTTTCCTTTTGGCAAGACAAATGTCCTCCCCTATCAAAACCCCCCATCCCATCGGGTCATTAGGGGCATCCCTTGTAGGTGGACAAAAGGCAGTGAACCTTTGGGACAGGACCATAGGGTGTGGAGATGGTTGTTGGTGTTTCAGTCTTGGGGAAATACAATTGTGATAAACAGTGACGATCCTCATGCCATAACCTGTAAGGGTTAGATTTTGCTTTGCCCTCAGCACATGCTTTATTTTTTCCTCTCTTTTGTGGGTCACTTCAGCCTCGATCTCATGTTTCTGTTTCTCATATTCATATTCATAAACCCTCCATCACTTTGTTAATCATGTTTAATGATATTTTTTATGTTATTACCCAACAGGATACGTTTAGGATACAGAGGACTTTGGGAGGTGCCTCAAGCTCCATGATCCTGGGGGATTAGGACTACAGTGTGGAAGCTGCCTGAGAGGAAAGGTTATCAGCTGGTTTGTCTGTGCACAGGGACCTCTAGATACTGGAGCACTGGCCACGTGACCAAAGGATGAGTCTGGGGAGCGGTCCTCAGGTAGGATGTGGAGCTGTGTGAAAAGTCTGAGTACAAACTCCACCTCCAATGAGCAGGGCTCAGGGAAGGTGTCTACATTGCATTTAGATCTCCATGCATATTGGGGGTCCTCAGCCCCTTGAGAATTGGCTTCTACCTTGACCATTCTCCCTGACTTGATAATGTGTAAGAGTGGGGACTTGTCATAGAAATTCTACCCACCTGAGTGATATATTTGTTGACCTAGCTATGTGTGTACCTAATTTGTACATCAGCTGGGACATTGCTTTTATTTGAATCAAACAATTTATATGTTAAATACCCTACTTTAATGATCATGATTATCATGATTTATCATATACTTTTTAGCATCCTGATAATAGAAAATTCAAAATTTTCTTTTCAAAATTCAGGAGATTATCACTTAAGTCTGCTTTGCCAGTGATTTATTTCTGTCAATATACCAGTGAGAGGGGAACATTTTGTTTATGTGACTCACACTGGGGATTTACAAAGAGTAAAAGACCCCTTATAAAAAGTGACTGCAAGTAAAAACATATCTAAACACATGTAACTTCATAAGAAAGATTAAAGGAAGAAGAAAATTGATTGTAAGACCAAGTTTTGAATTTCTCTGAACTTTAGTATAGTGGATCTCACTGAGATCCAATCTTCAAAATTTGGGTTTGAACAACAACAGAAAGTCATTTAGAAACTTTTTAAAAATAGTTTTTAAAATCTCATTTAAAATAAAAGACAAAAAATCTGATATCTTTCGAGAATATCTTTCCAGAAAATGGACATTTGTTCCAGGCAAGGTACTAGAGATGTTGCATATACAAAATTATAAGAAATGATCAGTGCTCTCAGGAAATTTAACAATCTCCCAAGGGGAAAATAGACATAAAAACCCTGATAAAATGGACTAGAGGAATTGAAATGTGACAGATGAACCCAGGGTCTGGGCAATTCATTTTACATCAGCTGGTAGAGGGAAGGGCTATAGAGGAGATGGCATTTGAGTTTGGTCTTGACAGATGCATAGGATTTTGCAAGGAGTGGGGAAAGAAAGTTAGAGGCAGAGGAAACAATGGGACCAATGACAGACAAGAATGTGCATAACTGCTTGGCAGATGGGAATGATGATGACTATTTGAGGGAAAATGCCCAAGAATAAGGATGGAAAGGTGGGTAAGAGCCTGATTGTGAAGGTCTCTGAATGGTGTTTGGATTTCATTGGGATCCAATGTGCCCATTGGCCATCACAGATTCTTAAGTAGGAGAGTGACCGTAATGGAAAATTTTGATTTAGAAAGCTAGGGAAAGGAGATCAGGTAAAAGTCTTGTTACGTTGGCCCAGGTAAAATTATCCTTCGTATCTTTCATAATTTCATCTTGTTTTTTCTTCTCATAAATATACTGAATAAAGAATCTTTATTTTGGAGAAATCAATGTGTTTGTCACTCAAGCAACTCAGGTTGTCCCAGTGAATGAAGAGCTAAAACATAGCAGAAGGGATGAGAAAGGGCTATTTTCACTTTGGATTTATAGTTCTTATTTTTTCAGTATGTGGGACATTAATTATTAAGGCAGGAGCTGGGGAACGAGAAAGAGGGAAGAAAGCTATATGTGTCATACTTTTTTCCCCCAAGAAGGCAGATTTTTTTTTCTTTTTTGCAAGTCTCTTCAGATCATATTAAGCAATAAAAATATTCTAATTGAGCTGGGCTGGACTAAAGATGGATCTTTATCTACATACAATTACATGGTATAATCTATGTTTCCAATTATACCATTCTTCCTTACAAGAGGAAGAGACTGAGCTTGTAAATAGATTCTCAGTCCCATTCAAGAAGTGTGGTCACTGTTATGAAAGAAAGAAAAAGTGTGCTATCATAAATGTGTATGACACCCACTGCCTTTAAAGACACCCGCATTCCTGCCCGTGAAGCGTGGAGGGAAGGCGGAGAGACTGGTAGACCCTTTGATGGGGATGAGGGAAATTTAATTGTAAAATATAAGATAATGGTGATGGCTGCTTTTTCAACTTGGGCTTTGGCTCTGGTCACTGGTGGAGCTGCAGGCACGGGAGGCACAGTGGGGAGGGTGCGGGGGGGGGGATCTAACAGTTCTAACGCGGCCAGGGGTCCTCAGTAGAGCCCGCTGCATAATGGAAGCTTGGCTTTCTTTCAAGGGAGACAGATCCAGGGTGGCACCCTCTTGTTCAGTCTTTCCCCACACTTCCTCCACCTCCTCTCCCCTCACATACTCTTCCCCCTGAATCAGAATTGTGAAATACAGACTGTAGTTTTCAATCTTGAACTTTTGATTTTCAGATGTGG
The DNA here is from genome assembly GCF_022079265.1 of Lynx rufus. NCBI lineage: Eukaryota > Metazoa > Chordata > Mammalia > Carnivora > Felidae > Lynx > Lynx rufus. Next base: position 23,797,147 of record NW_025814867.1, on the reverse strand, counting down.
TTTTGAACAAGTCATGAGAAAAGCAAGTTGTAAGACTTTTCCTTCTATCTGTTTTTTATTTTTTTCCTCTTGGTTTCAGATTCCCTCTAGAATCTTTTTATGTGAACTCCCTGGGGAGGTGCATTGACACTGTGGGAAACACTCCATTTTCTCTTATATAGTAGGAGGATACTCAATTATCAGTTAAAAAAAAAATAATGATCTGTAGCCCATTAAAGAACTGAGTGCCTTACACATTGAGTCTTTTAAGTGGGTAATTCCTTTAACCGGGTAATTCTTCTAAGCGGGTAATTCCTTTAAGCAGGACCCTTCATAGCCCTGTAAAACTGAAGACCATCTAGGAACTCTTGAACTGTTTCAAATTGTTTTCAAATGGGTCTGAATGCTGTTGAGAAATGCATAATTTACGACCTTAACACTTGATTAGGTGTTAAACGACTGTCGGGAGAGATGTCCTTGGTAATCCAGTTATCATCTAGACTCTAATTATCACTTCACAGGAGAGGTAAGGCTGGGTAATTGAGAACCAAAATTCTTAAAGGGCTTGAAGTGGCTATTTTCTTATGCAGTTAAGCAAATTATTTCTCTACCTAGAAGGTGTCTAATTGGTACCAATTGATGAGAAGGAAGAAATGGTGTTATGACTTTCAGGAGTGAGTTAGTCAGGGGGCTCCAGCCAAGGAAACAGAAAGTTGCATTGAGTACTTAGTACTCTTCCATTTAAAATTTTTGCTTTATTTAAAATACGTATTAAAGGAGGGAGAAAAGAGAAAGCAGGAGACAGCCAAGAGAAGACAGAATGTAATTAAGAGCTGATGGCCTTACCTCTCCCTTGTCTGTCATTACTAAGGATTTTTCTCAGATGAGACCCAATTTCACCTTGTGTTAGTTCCCATTGATCACTATAAATTATTTAAGCCACAAATGCTATGCTATCCAGTAAGCCAGGAATGGGGAATGGGGATAATGGGCCAAAATCTGCCTGCGAGAAGGGTCCCACTCTCACTGCTTCCGGTAGTAAATAAGAGTACGAGGTAACAGGTGGAGAGATTCCATTCTGTATCTTCTCCTTTGACCAGCCCTCCTTCTCTCTCACACCCCCAGTCTTCTACAGAGCACCTCTAAGTGTGTAAATGTTCACAGTTAGTGCTATAAATACAAAAATGGAAATCTAAGACATGACCCTTATTTTCAACAATGTCCGCTCTAGACAACCGGTGATGGGTAGTGTTGGGATTTAAAGGAGGCTAATAATAAATGCCTCTTTCTTCCCTTTCCAAATATGGGACAAATTGATGGTTGCTGGAGAATGGGAAATCATATTGCCTTGATTACTAACAACATTGATTGGAGAACATGGGTTAGACCGGTGGCCAATGAGTTTGTCCAGTCATCAGTGAAATCAGCACTTACCTCTGGTCACTGGCAGAGCTGGTCAGCTATGGGTATTCCCCCTGATTAGGGAGTGGGAAACAGTCCCTAGGGCAGAGACCAGATTAGAATGCATGTATCTTTTGGAAAGGCTGGCTCCAAAAGAGGCTCTTCTGAACACTAATTGGATAATCACAGGCTACCATGCGAAGAGTGAGCTGGAGGAGAAGCCTAGATTGTCTCTCTAGCTCAAGTCCTTCTACACAGAAACACGAAGCTCCTTCTTGAGAGGCCTTGGAAAGGATGTTAAGTGGAGACTAAACTTGTATGTGGTAAATTACATGCTTAATTCACTGCTTTTTATGCGTTTGAGGTTAGAAGTGCAATTCTATGCAGTGTTCTGAGAAATAAAGCTGGCCACATCCTGAAGAGCTCAGAGAGCTAAAAAGGCACAGAACCACCATAATCTAGAGTCACTAACCTATTATGCCAGGGATGTAGAAAGTGTGTAGTCTGTCCCTGATTGGTAGGTATCAGTCTGATACAGCAAATGTATGGTGAGCAGAAAATGGTGGCTAAATTTAAGCCTATATTTTCCAGGTTCTTCTGACCTTATTTTTTTCTTGATAGCATCTTTTTGAATGAATACAAATGCAATGCATGTTTATCACAGAATATTTAGAACATACTTAAAATATAAAGAAGAAAATAAAAGTCAACTTTATCCTATCATCCAAAGATATCATTGATACCATTTAGGTTTTTTTTTTTAATCTTTCTTTATTTATTTTGAGAGAGAGAGAGGGGCAGAGAGAGAATCCCAAGCAGGCTCAGCCCTGTCAGCACAGAGCCCAATGTGGGGCCCGATCCCAAGAATCGTGAGACCATGGCCTGAGCCGAAATCAAGAGTGTGATACTCGGGGAGCCTCGGTGGCTCAGTTGGTTAAGTGTCCAACTTTGGCTCAGGTCATGATCTCATGGTTCATGAGTTCGAGCCCCAGGTCGGGCTCTGTGCTGACAGCTCGGAGCCTGGAGCCTGTTTCTGATTCTGTGTCTCCCTCTCTCTCTGCTCCTCCCCTGCTCACACACTGTCTCTCTCTCAAAAATAAATAAAGATTAAAAAAAATTATATATATATGTATATGTATATACATATATATATGCATGTATATATATACATATATATATATAAAAGAGTCTGATGCTTAATCGACTGAGACACCCAGGTGCTGAAAATTCTATATATAAAGTGATGGATGTTAACCAAACTTATTGTGGTATTCACAATATATACATATATCAAGTCATTATGTTTACACCTTAAACTTATATGATGCTATGTCAATTACACTTCAATAAACTGGAAACAAATAAAATGAAATTCTATGTATTCATACATACAATTTTCCCAGAAAATTTCTTATACTATGTATGGAAAATTCCTTTTATACTATGTATTCTGTTTTCCCCTTATTATATTCTGAATAATGTTTCATGTCATCAGGTAGACTAAAAATATGATTTTAGTAGCTGCAGAGCAGTTTGTTTAACCTGGTCCTTCTTGGATATTGAGATTATTTCCCACTTTGTCTCCTACAGACACCTTTCTTTTTTTTAAATTTTTAAAAATGTTTATTTATTTTTGAGAGAGAGAGAAAGACAGAGTGTGAACCAGGGAGGGGTAGAGAGAGAGGGAAACACAGAATCCGAATCAGGCTCCAGGCTCTGAGTTGTCAGCACAGAGCCTGACGCAGGGCTTGAATCACTCATAAACTGCAAGATCATGACCTGAGCCAAAGTCAGTCGTTTAATTGACTGAGCCACCCAGGCGCCCCCAGACACCTTTCTTATATGTAAAAATTTACGTGTTTCTCTGAATATTTCTTAGAACAGAGGTGCTGGGACTGAGGGTTTGAACATCTTATGGCAGTGCTATGCTGGTAACTGTCTAACAACACGCTTGCGGAGCGGGGAGGAAGCCTTGATTCGTAGCATTTGCCAATTTCTATGGTGTAAATACTCCCACTGAAGCTGATTTCAAGCTACCAATGAAGCTATGTACCTTGAAAAATTCCTGAAAAATTAGCAGTTGGTTCTTGTGAGCCAGCATGGCAAATGCAAGCCTTTAAATGCATATATTGCCTTTTCTCTCCAGAAACGTTGTGCTTAATTTTCTTCCTCCCACAGTATGTGAGATGGCCTACCTAGATCCTGCTTAGGGTCTGGCCACCCAGTTGGGCCAGCAGCTGAGGTGGAAGGTAACTCTGGGTTTGTTACCTTTTACTCTGAGAGACCCAGGGCCATCCAAGATGACATGTAGGAGAAACGACGTTTCTTTCTAAAGAGCTATTCCACACATACAAACGTTGTAAAAGGGGGAAAATTAAACTCAGGATTTGTTTTAGATTTTATGTAAGACCAAGTCCAAATATTTACTAACCAAAATAGTCTCTCTGTGACTTTTCTATCCTTCACATTGATGCAATGCTATTAAATATGACATTTAATCATCCTGTATATGCAGAGAAATACGGTTTCGTGGAATAGAAAGGGACCTTGTGATATTGCTGGAGCATGGTAATTCTCAAAGAGTTTAGCCCTGGCTCCGCCACTAACTCTGTGACCTTAAGTGGATCCCCTGCCTCTTCTGTGGATTCTTTATATGAAAACCAGCGGGAGCCTTAAAGTTGCAGAGCTGATTCTGCCACTCCTTCATTCAATACCTCCTTTGAATGAGTTTCCCAATGTTGGCATTAGGATAAAATATCACATTCTTTACATGGTTTACAATGTTACGTGGTGCAGCAGACAAACTCTAAAATAACCCCCAACAGGTATCTGTCAGCAAAGCCTAATAGCTCTGCCTTCAAAATATATCCAGAAGCTGAATATACCTCCATGGGTGGTGCTACTCCTCTGTCCCAGTCATCATCATTTCCACCTGTATCACTGGGATCACCTCCAAACAGAGCTCCTCGCCTCTACTCTTGTCCCTCCTTGTTTCACTACAGAGTAGCCAGGGTGATACTCTTAAAAGATAACCGTTCCTGTCACATCACTGCTCAAACCCCCAATCAATGGCTCCCATCAATGGCTACTTTGTGCCATAAATCCTTCAAGTCTAGCAAATTCATCTTGGATAATTACCTCACTGTCATTAAAGCTGTGAGATTTAGATACAGTTTTGTGTTTGTTTGTTTTTTTTAAACAAAAGTTTTAACCATTTGTACCCACCATGGCGCATACTAGTACTCCATGTTCAAAGCACTTTTCCTGATACAGAGTAAATATTTTTTGCAAACTCTAAATGTTGCATGGACAGATGGATGGATATATCAGAAGATATGAGATTAATACAGAGCAGACTAGGTGTTTTGAACTGAATGATAGAACACAATTTCTTTGGTCAGATTATTTAGATAGGGCTCTGAAAGTAATTCACTCAAACTCTGATGTAAGTTATTTATAAACTATGTTATATAACACTTTTTGCAAATGCACAACTTTAGGAACTCGACTAAACATGATTGTAAAGGAAGGGAATTAACCCACACAATATATAAAGAGAAAGAAGTCAAAGATTTTGGCCTGGGGTGCCTGGGTGGCGCAGTCGGTTAAGCGTCCGACTTCAGCCAGGTCACGATCTCGCGGTCTGTGAGTTCGAGCCCCGCGTCAGGCTCTGGGCTGATGGCTCAGAGCCTGGAGCCTGTTTCCGATTCTGTGTCTCCCTCTCTCTCTGCCCCTCCCCCGTTCATGCTCTGTCTCTCTCTGTCCCAAAAATAAATAAACGTTGAAAAAAAAAATTAAAAAAAAAGAAAAAAAAAGATTTTGGCCTGTGCAATTTACAGGTTGGGGTTGTCATTTAGTGAGGTGGGGAAAGCTGCAAGAGAAGAGAGCTTCTAGCTCGGGGATTAAGAGTGTGGAACATTTCTATTATAAATCTCCAGCAGGATCTAACTGAATAAATAATATTAAGTTTAACACATATCTCAGAAATTTTACAAACTGTTTTGAATGTTGGCTTCAATATGACTGTGGGTGGAGACAAAGAACATTCTATGCTTTTAGCCCTTATCAGTATGTGCTAACTGAGGTAGGTGTGCTTCTGTTCACAAGAGATCATCACCCAGTGTGGATTGGATTCCGGGCTGGCCCTTGGCTCAGATTTGTTCCTTGCCTTTCTGCTCTGCTCAGTATCACAGAAGAGCTGATCTTTGCAGGCAGGGTTTCCTGGACTCCTAAGTGGAGGGCTTTGGCCTGTGCTGGTACCATAGGTCCTCATAGGAGACTAGAGCCTAGGAGGAGGGCGAAGCCAGGGTATTCCTCTTATCTCTGTCTGACTCATGCAGCATCACTAGCAAGGGCTGAACACCCTCTGTGGCACCAGATTCCAGGGGACAGGCCCTCTGTTCAGAGGGTTCTGCCCTCTCTCCTTGCCCCTGGGCTCTGATAACACTACCTCCCCTCTTTGAACCTCCAGCCTCAAGGGTCTTTAACTTCCTGTAGTTGCTGATGTCCGGGTTATCCTCCTGTCCCCATTTGGTTTCTCAGTTTAGTGTTTAGAGTGGTTTCTATTTTCCTGATCGGTTCCCACAGATTGAGATTCCTAGAGTAATTCCTAGAGTAACCTGGGGTAATAATTTGGTGCATCACTTATTCAAGGGAATTTGAGCATTTGACTTGAGTTTCTCTTCTATACTTGCCTTGTCTGTGACACTATTATCTATCTGGGTGAGATGGGTTATGGGTTTAGTATGGTCTGGCCCTCATGCATTTTTATCCACTACTCAGGACCAAAAGGGTGGACAGTAGTCTTAGAACCACTTCTCTGATGTTTGCTTTTTTTCTCTGCTGCCCCGCCCTTTTTGATATATTCATGAGAAACTCACTAATTTCTGAGGTTTACCATTTCATCTTTAGATGATTCCTGTTACAAATTTTAATTTTTTAATTAGAACACTTTGTGTTAAAAAGCCCAACCCAAAATGGCTTTAAGAAGAAAATAGGATTTATAGGCTCATTTAATTGATCAATCCAGAGGGAATTTTTAGGTAAAGCTTTACTGCAGGCTCAAATGATGTGTCTTCGATCCAGTTTTCATTTTATTTTTCCTCTCCATTTCCTAGCATATCTTCTTTAGGGTTGTTTCCATCCTGAGGTAGGCTCGCCTTGTAGCCTAAAAAGGGCTCTCAGCAGCTCACAAAGGCTCAAACAAATCCTGGCATGGACTCTCCCTGGCCCTCACTGATTCATGTCCCACCCCTCATTGGTCTGCACAGGTCATGTTTCTATCTCTAATTGGCCTGCCTTGGGTCCTGCTCCCAAGCCTGAACTAATTCCTGTGGCTGGGGGGAAATGAGATACCTCGATAGGCCTAAGAAAATACACAGTAAATGGGATACTCTGATTTATTTTTTTGTTGCTGATACAGTGATTTGCTTAAGCAAATATATGGCTGGCTGGCCCTGGGAGTGTGGTCAATCCCACCCCAACTACATGTCTCAAAAATTCAGAGTGAAGCTAGAAAGAAAGGGGAAATGGATTTTAGGGATCCTGAAACAAACAAACAAACAAACAAAGAAACAACAACAACAGCAACAACAACAACAAAACCAGAACAAACCACCATGGAAGCAAGGACAGAGAGTCATTTTGAGTATCTGTCATTATTTTAAATAGGTAGGTGAAGGATTCTTGAAGGTTCCCATTAGACTAATGAAGGCTTCCAGGGTGTGTTAGCAATCACAGGGTGCCACAACTCCAAAATATGGTTAAGTAAAATGAGAGGTTCTACCTTAAGGAGGTAAACTCTGAATTTCCAAAACTCCTTGTGCAGCAGTAAAACTATTTTGATTTGATTATACATGAATAAACAATACATGTATAGGCACATATGTTTGGAAAGGGAAGACAAAGAGAAATAAAAAGAAGCAATTTTTTTTTAAATCTCAGCTTTTGACATAGCAAAAATACATGGGAAATGAGCTGTTTCCTAAAACAATGCACAATTAGAACTGAAAGTATCACACCAAATGTGGAGGAAAAGCCTATCAATATAAAAAACATGTATTGGACCCCCATGAGAAACGCAGCCAAAATTTCATTTGATAATTTCATTGCTTCATTTTGCAAAATGGTAACTGTGGCAACTGAAATATGCTTTAAAGGTCTATACCTCCTTATACACCTCAATTTGTGGCAGGTTGTTTATTCGTTATTCTTTTTCATATAGGCCAATGAGCAGTTAAATTGAACAAAGCTTCCCTTCTTCCCCCTCCTCCTTCCTATTTTTTTTTTTTCTTTTGGTTTGGCAGGTGCCTAGATTTTTATCTTTGCACAGGACAATGAAGCAGCCGATGAGCTGGTAAAAGTAACAACGAGAACAAAATCCCACATACAAGTGTAACCTCAAAAAAATGAAGTGAACAGAGATTCACTCAATCCTATTCTTACTATTAAATCATAGTTAATTATTTATGAATTAAGAAGAAAGTACTTAAGTCTTAGTAAATACAGTTGATTGGTATAGGAGGGAGTAGGACTAGACAGAATTTAATTTTATTATTATTTTTAAATTTTTTATCTATTTTAGCATGTGGGTTTTTTTTGTTTGTTTATTTTCTTTTTTCGAAGTAAACTCTTACTTTTTAAGCTTCAGGAGACTATGGAAGGGATAAAGGGACTTGTGACAGAGCTTACCTGTTGAGGTTGTTTTTTATGTTAATCAGTTACACCAAATAATTCTGAGATGGCTTCTCTTAAAGTAACTTGAAAACCACTGTGAAGACAGTAACAGTATAACAGAGATGCCCAAAGCTGTTGTGAGATTCTGTTTCAACTGCTTCTCCAACATAATGACCCGGGGGAACGTCTCAGTTAGCTGCTATAGTGCAATAACCCCCCTCAAAATGTAGGAGCTAAAAATAACAATCATTTGTTATTCCTGACAAGTCAGTGTATCTGCCGGGTGGATTCAATGATCGGGGCTGACTGGCCCATCTCAGGTGGGCGCACGCGTGTCCCTGTGGTCAGCTGGAGGGTTGGCTGAGGCTGGTTGGTCTGGGATGGCCATGGCTGGGATGAATGGAACTCGACTCCATTTGGTCTCTTATTCTTCTAGCAGGAAAGTCCAGACTTGGTCAGATGGCAGTGACAGGGTTCCAGAGGAGAATGGAAGTATGGGAAGTCTCTGGAGGCCTAGGATCTGAATTGGAACACTATCACATTGACATTATTCTATGGGTAAAAGGAAGCCCAGATTCAAGAGGAGGGGCTATAAATAATGCCTCTGGTGGGAGGAGCTACAAACTCCCATTGGATGCAGGAAGGAAAGAATTAGAGCCATATTTACATCCACTCACCACAGAAAACTTGAGGATGCTTAGCTTACATGATAAACACCTTATTTTTAGGGGGGAGAGTAATATAAAAATACACATTATGTGTGAGAGAAGTTCCCAGACCCAATTTAGAAACAATCTGGTTTATTAAAATAGAAGCACCCTCCCCCAAATCCATTTTTAGTTTTCTCATTTCTACCATGTGTTGACTTTCTACTCAATGTAAAGAGAGAAACTTTCCTATTTAACTTACTTTTTTGTTTTAGTAATAACTGAATTATTTTTGGCTTTGTTTATTAATATATTAGCATGGAGTTTAGGTTTTTAATACTATCAGAACATGTTTTATTCTTCTGAGTTTGCTTTTAGGTATCTTTTTTAATGTTTATTTATTTACATTGAGAGAGAGAGAGAGGGAGAGAGCATGTAGATGGGGGGAGGGACAGAGAGAGGGAGACAGAGAATCCCAAGCAGGCTCTGTACTGTCAGCGCAAAGTCCTATGCAAAGCTCGATCTCATGAACCGTGTGATCCGTGTGACCTGAGTGATATCAAGAGTTGGACTCTTAACAGACTGAGCCACCCAGGCACCGCAGCTTTTAGGTATCTTAAAAGGAATTGTTACCCATAGTAGAATACTTGAAATTATTAAGTGTAAAGGAAAATATTCAATTATTATTTCTTTTTTGAGAAATACCGTTGAGTGAGTCCCTCCTGAGCATTAGAAGCTGGGCTAGGTGCTAGAATACAGTGGAGAGCAAGACAAACAAAATCCCTACCCTCACAGAGCCTCTGTTTTAGTGGAGTGACAGGAAGCAAGCAAACAAAGGAAGCAGGGAAACCACCAGACGGTGATAAGTTCTAAGAAGGCTAAAGCAGGACATTGCAGACCTTCCTTTCAACAGAGACACTTCCATCTCCATTTATAAGGGAATAGTAGAGGTGAAAATGAAGCAGCGACTACCTTAAGGAAAAGAAAGCACCCATGCAGGGGGCCAGGGGAAGAGAGATCCAGAACAGAAGGACCTTGATGAGGCCTGAAGATGGCTCCACGCTGTGTTTTAGGAGCAGAAGCTCAGTGTAGCGAGCACTGTCATGACCTTGTCCATATCCATTCAGATGCACTACCCCCTGCGTGTGCTTTCTGTCCCAGTACCAACACCTACATCTCTTTGTTACACTGCTGCCTTCAGGATGCAGAATGCACTTTCTCTGCAAGTCCGTGAGCTGTTATCTCTGGAAATGTGTACTCTGCAGGGCAGCCCTTCGCTGATGACTGGTGGGTGTAGGGGCATAAACTCCCCAGGTCCCTTGCCCCAGTGGGAGTGCCTCCCCAGACCTCCCCTATAGAACTGACCAGAGTTATCCTCACTGGGACTTTGTTGGACTTCTGACCCTCACTTGGTTTCCTTTCTTACCTGGGCACACTTCCTTATTCTATTTGTTTTTTCCTGGAACAGTTTCTAATAAATGGATCCCACATGAATTCTTGTCTGGAGATGATATTGTGGTACCTGACCCCCAACAGCTAGTAACACTGCACCACAATGAAGGAAGAAGGAGGCAGGAGAGAAGATTCCAGAGACAGACAGATCAGGGGTTGCAGCCACAGTACAACCTGGGCAATGTCGTAACCTCACTAACTTTTTTTTTTTTTAAGGTTTATTTATTTATCTGGAGAGAGAGAAAGAACTTGAGAGCACAAGTGGGGGAGGGCAGTAAAAGGGGGAGAGAGAATCCCAAGCAGGCTATGTGCTGTCAACACAGAGCCCGTGGCAAGGCTCTGTCCCATGACTATGAGATCATGACCTGAGCTGAAATTAGGAGTCAGACACTCGACCGGCTGAGCCACCCAGGAGCCCCAACCTAACTTACTTTTTAAAAAGACCACTCTGTTTGCTAGTGTGGCAATGACTGGACGGAGAATTGGTTGGAGGAGGGCAGAGGAAAACCTCAAATTAGATCTAGGGCCAATTATCTTTCCCTGTGCGATTTCTACCTTTATCTTTCCAACAGGGTTAAAATGATGTACCCTTTGACGATGCCTCAAAGATGGTATGAGGGTGAAAAGACGATTTGCATAAACTTCTTAGAGCTCTGGAAAATAAGTGCCCAATAAAAATCACTATTATTATTGATAAAAATAAAAATAGCAATGCAAGCTCATAACCAGCCTCTGGAGAATTTTCATACACTAATGGGAAAATTAAGTGTTATATTAAAGACTAAAGCAACTGTTTCTAGGTTTCTCTTTTGTTCTTATTGTTGTTGCTGTTTTGAGTGTGTGTGGAAGCAAAATAGCTGATGGAAATGTTTGCTCCAGGGTTCAAACCCAACCTGGTTCACCCTGGAGTACAGATGAGGGGTCTTTTGAAAAATGGAAGGAGTGAAAGAAACATTCCAGGTCTTTTTCCTTTGGGGGAAGGGATAGGTTACTTTGAAATTCAAAAAGAAACACAGCCGTTAGATAAATGGAGGTCAAACTGTCATTGAAAAATATTGGCTTGTGTTCTAGGTAAATACACGCACACATAATCTCCATACAGGGTGAGTGAGGGAGTGTATGCGTGTGTCTGGATGTGTGATGTGTACACTCATGCATGCTTGGTAGACTTGCTCTGCTCACTGAATGTTTTTTTTCCAACCCAACGTACGGCAAAGTGACAGATGGATCGGCAATGACTGAGAAGCAGTTACACATATCTGGCCAGCATGGTTTTGATTGTATGTTGGGTTGTCAGCCAGCCACACACCAGAACAATTATTTTCAGAGGCTGGAAGAGAATTATCCAACATCAATGGGAAGAGAGAGAGATCAGGGAATGAAATAGACACTGTGTACCTGTGTGTCTGGGGCGGGGTGGGGGGGGTGGATAAGAAGCGATGGAGACAAGATGGGAGGTGCCGTACCAGTTCTACTTAAGAAGTTCCCCAGTTCCTTCAGACCTCTTGTTCCTCTCCATGGAAAGACCATCTTTCCGTCTTTTGTAAAAATGCTTTCAAGGAGACATCAATGTAGTTTAAACTACATCCAACGACCTGAATTCACAGAAGGACTCACCAAAAGCAATGCATTCTGGTATTCGGTTTCAATTGTTATTGTACCTGAGTTCTCACAATAAAAATCTCACAGCTGAAATAAATATGTGATATACAGCGGTCTTGGGATTGCATATCTTCCAATAACCCTGTAAATATTTCTTATCTCAGTAGTTTTCTGAACCACACTGCAGGTATAACCTGAAATGCAGTAGAAAATGGCTGACGTACTTGAATGTCAGAAGAACAAATATTTAGGCACAGCACCTGGAAAGATTACATACCTCAGTAAGACCCACAAGTCAAAAAAAATCTGCAGGAAAAACATGCAAATGTTTGCTTTTCTACTTTTCCATCAACACCATTCTGGTACTTTACTGTATGTGCTCTAAAATACAATGTGCTTGACAAAAGATGTCAACATGAGCCCAAACAAGCTAGTGCCGTCTAGACTCTATCACGCTGAGGATGCTCTAAGTCACTTTTTTCTTTTTTCCAAATTGAAAACATTCACTCCTCAAGCCTCTTTCTCTTGTTTCCCGCCCCCTCTCTCTTAGAAGAAAGGGACATTGTGGGCCTGTGTTATTAAACTAGATCTTTGCCAACTCTTAACATTTCATCCTTTGGCCCATTGTGAAGGTTGGGAGATGGTTATAAGAGTTGGTTTTGAGAAATGGTAGAATGAATGACAGAGTTTCATGCAACATGGCTAACCATCGCTACCCATGTATCTTTCGATCTCTCAGAGACCCAGTTCCCAGCTGTCTGGGCCTCATTCTCTCTGGCCCTCATCCTTTGCAGGGTCTCTGCAATGCTGTAGCTCACTCCAACTGCTGGTAAGCATGCTTACACTAACTTTTGAGGATGGCCTCTTCTTTTAAATTTTTAGGTTTTTTTTTTTTTTTTTTTTTAGTTATACGATATAACATCTCCACTGCAGAAAACCACGGCTTAGAACACAGTAAGTACTGAATAAATATGCACTGAATGTGGCACCTGGGTGGCTCAGTTGGTTGGGCGTCTGACTTTGGCTCAGGTCATGGTCTCACAGCTTGTGAGTTTGAACCCCACATCAGACTCTGTGCTGACAGCTCAGAGCCTGGAGCCTGCTTTGGATTCTATGTCTCCGTCTCTCTCTGCCCCTCCTCTGCTCACACTCTGTCTCTCTCTCCTTCAAAAATAAATATAAACATTAAAAAATTTAAAAAATGAATACGCACTGAATGAATGAAGGGATTAAAAATAATACAGAGGAAGAAAAAAAGTAAGAACCAGTCATAAACCTACCCTACAGAGATGAACTGTATCACCACATCCTGGTTATATGCTCCTAGAGATTAGCTGCAGTTTTAAAAACAAAACTTTGATCATTTTGTCTTTATTGTTTTGTTGCGTGCTTGCCTCTCCCCTCAAGATGAACATCCTGCCTTGACAATACATAGTCTCATGCTTTATACTTTAAATGGCTACATTATAATCCATTGTATAGAGTATTACTATGAATCGTTTAACTAAGTTTCTATTGTTTGACATTTAGGTTGCTTCTATGTTTTTTGCTTTTGTAAACAATACCGTAATAAACATCCTTGATGTTGTTCCTTAATTTTTGCATGCAATTTTAATTATTTCTTTAGGATAAATCCTCAGAAATGAAGTATCTGGGCCAAAGTATCTGTGCATTTTAATTCCTATGGACAAATCATCCAGGAAGGCATCTCTTTGTCTGAGTCCCGAGTCCCGAGACTGATCCATTTCCAAATAGCACTCTGAATTATAACTTTCTTCAGAGTCTATGTCCTGCAGGACCTGTGACTTGTACAGCAGATGATCAATATGCATTTATTAGATCAAGTAATTGTAATATCCCTTTCCCATGGCCTTAATTCTAGCTCCCTTAAGAAATGAATTCCCTTGTACACCTAAAAAACAAGTAAGCGGAAAGACAGGGAGAGAAGAACCCCACGTTACCTCTGAAACCTTAACTCCAGCTCAATTCATTAATCTAGACCAGGGGTCAGCTAACTACAGCCCACACAGGTCACATCCATCCTGTTTTCGTATGGCTCATAAATAAGGATTGTTCCTCCATTTGTAAATGCTTGAAAAAAAAAGGAAGAATATTTTTGATGCGAAAGTTACATGAAATTTAATTTGTGTCCATAAAGTTTTATTGGACTACAGGAAGACTAATTTATGACTTGTCTATGGTTGGTAAAATGGCAGGGCTAAGTAATGTCCACAGAGGTCGTAGGGCCCACAAAGCCTACAATAGTTACTAGTTGGCCATTTACAGAAAAAGTTTGCTGAACCCTGATCTTCCTGTTTGTTAGCCAATCCGAACTGAATAACCTGAGCCCTAGAAAAATGAAATCTGCAGTGACGTTGTCACTAAATCAGCGCTCTTCGAGAGTTGCCATTATTGGCACTTCAGCATGCCGGGTCTCAGTGTTGACCCCGGCATTCCAGAGGGGAGAAAACCTAGTACCTTAAACCCTGGCTCCACAAAGTATTCAGACGAGCGTTTCCCACCGTGAGCACTGACAATCTCCCAAGTTCCCGGTTTCAGCCTCACTGATCCCAAGTCCTGAGGGCATGCTTTGGCTAGTAGGGCTGACGGGATGAAGTACGGCTCCCTTATTAACTTGTCAAAGTGCGGTGCAGCTGCGTATTTGCTCACCCATTTGCTTCACTTAAATAAAGGTTGGTGGTTAGGCTTCTGTTGCATTGTGCTCTCCTGCTAATTATCAGTGTATTTGTTTTAGAGACAATTAGCCACCTGGTTCATTCTCCCATTGAAGTCAGGTCATCATGAGTTACATCTGCTTTCAGGCCTCCTCAAGTCCAAGACATAATAAAAAGATGATGGCTGTGATTATAAAAAGCGTGCGGGGTTGGGCATCAATGGTACAGCATATTGAATTCCCAAGGAGGACTGAGTTGCATCATTGTACTCACAGAAGCTCCTCTCTGCCAGTCACAAAAGAAGAATGTGAACTGAGAAGTCTTGCGTGGATCCAGAAGTCTTTTGGCAAGTGGGGACAGTGTTTGCAAAGGTAGACACTAAGAATGGCAAGGCAACGTGAGCCACGATTCCTCCCCAGGCACTGTGCTGATACCACAAAAAAGTGACAAGTAAGCACGTCTTAGTGCTTGTAGAATTTGCATAAGACTGAACTTGTTCAGACCTGTGGGTGTTGCCTTTTTAAAAAATGTGCCTGATAATGTGACATAATATTATGCAGAATACACATTTGCTTTTATAATCCCATATGCTCTGGCAAAACTTAGCATTTTGGAGCTAAGACTTTATTATGCTAGGTCCTTGCTGAATCACACTGACGATGGAGACACTGCAGCTTTCTGAGTTCGGGGAGTTGAGAGTCTGTGGCACTGAGGCAGCTCGGTCGCACGGGATGTTCTGTTCGGAGGATGTCACTTGACTATAGAGAGGGACAGATCTAGGAGACTTAGTGTAATTAATCAAGTCTGTGTCCTAGCTCCAGAGGGCCTGGAACTGGATTCGATATAGAGAGAGTATTAAAGCAGTTCACTTTGGCTGCTTTAATACTAGTCAAGCAGATAAAGTGAGGTTTGGGGTTGGGGGAAAATAAAGCGTTTGTAAAACGTTACAAGTAACAGGTCACCAGGACAGATTTTGAAAACCTTTCATTCTGTGCACCAAGAAAGAATGTAACCGAATGCATGCTTCAAGACCCAAATTAGCAAATTGCTTAAGGGCCAAAAGAAATTCCAATTTACGTAAAAACCATCCACAAAACTCTAGATTATGATGCTCTATGCAAAGGCATGGTGGATTGCTGACAACATGTTATCCAACTTAAAATAATAAAGGTGATGTAAGCAGAAGGCCAACGTTGGCAGAAGGCCAGACTCTAAAACTGGGTTTCCTCAAAGTGCATCCTGACCGAGCACCGGTTCCCTGGGATGTTATATTGAAAAAGAGATTGTGGGGCCTCTTAATTTTGGGAAGCAGGGGGCTCAGCTAACTTAACTCAACTAACTAAAAAGTTTAGGTAGGACTTCTGGGAGTCCTTTTAGGTGTTAAAATGCTAATGAACTTTGTGAAATGTGCATTTCCCAAACTTACTAGGCCATAGAACCCTCTTTTCCTAAGCATCTGGCAAGAACAGTGTTCTGACACAGGCTTGTTGAGACACATTGCCCCAAAGTGTTTGCTCTAACTCAGGCCTCATTAAAAACCCATGACCTCTTGTATCCAAAATCTATAAAGAACTTACCAAACTCAACACCTGAAAAACAAAGAATCCAGTGAAGAAATGGGCAGAAAACATGAATAGGCACTTTTCCAAAGAAGACATCCAGTTGGCCAATAGACACATGAAAAGATGTTCAACATCACTCATCATCAGGGAAATACAAATCAAAGCCACACTGAAATACCACCCCAAACTGGTCAGAGTGGTTAAAATGAACAAATCAGGAAACTACAAATACTGGCAAGGATGTGGAGAAACAGGAACCCTCTTGCACTGTTGGTGGGAATGCACACTGGTGCAGCCGCTCTGGAAAACAGTGTGGAGGTTCCTCAAAAAATTAAAAACAGATCTACTCTATGACCCAGCAATAGAACGGCTAGGAATTTACCCAAGGGATACAGGAGTGCTGATGCACAGGGGCACTTGTACCCCAATGTTTATAGCAGTGCTTTCAACAATAGCCAAATTATGGAAAGAGCTCTAACTCAGGCCTCATTAAAAACCCAAGACCTCTTGTATCGAAAATCCATAAAGAACTTACCAAACTCAACACCTGAAAAACAAAGAATCCAGTGAAGAAATGGTCACAAAACATGAATAGACACTTTTCCATCAACTGATGTCCATCAGCTGATGAATGGATAAAAAAGATGTGGTTTACATATTCAATGGAATACTACTTGGCAATGAGAAAGAATGAAATTTGGCCATTTATAGCAATGTGGATGGAACTGGAAGGTATTATGCTGAGTGAAATAAGTCAGAGAAAGAGAGATACCATATGTTTTCACTCATATGTGGATGTTGAGAAACTTACCAGAAGGCTATGGCGGGGGAAGGGGAAAAAAACAGTTACAAACAGAGAGGGAGGGAGGCAAACCACAAGAGCTTTAAATACAGAGAACAAACTGAGGGTGGATGGGGGACGGGGGAGAGCGGAAAATGGTGATGGGCAGTGAGGAGGGCACTTGTTGGGATGAGCAGTGGGTGTTGTATGTAAGCGATGAACCACGGGAATCTACCCCAAAAACCAAAAGCACACTTTACACACTGTATGTTAGTCAATTTGATGATAAATTATATGAAAATAAAACAGCAAGTGTGCAAGTACATAGTTGGGGATGGAGGGCTTACAGAACAGAACAGGCAGACTGACAGAAGCTCCAATTCACTTGCATACGCATCCTTTTCTTCTCTGGATCTTATCAAGGCTTAGGCTTTTCATACTACAGGTCTGAGGTCTGAACAGGAAGGTCCCACTTCTAAGTTTTTGAAAATTGCTTCCTTGTGGAGCCTTAGGCTATGATTTGAAATGGTAAGAAATAGTTTAGCTAATTGAATTGAGAAGTAAGCCCACAACTTTTAATCACCTGCATAAAATCCATTAGAGTGAAGATAAATTGTGTAGTACAAAGGGTGTGCAAATGAATACGACAGGGTGGGATCGCCCTAATTTCCTAATGCAGGAGAAAGTAATTCAGCTTGATTATACATCACTGGTGGTAGCATGTGAGTCTTACTATTTGAAAATGTTTGCCAGTTACATAATAGAGTGTGGAATATAAATAATACGGATCAAGTGAGGACGTGGGACATGAAGTTTCCTGATTTACACACACTGATTCATAATACCAGCATTTTAGAGAAAGACGTCTTGGGACAGCAGCTACCTACAAATGCAGTTTGGTTGCCTATGTCTGTTTTTGTGTTGTGCTTTCCTGCAGACTTTCACAAGGCTGTTGTAAACCTAATCCTGTTTAGCAATTATGATTTACTTCAAATGGCTCCACTCATTAAGCTGTTTAAACTTAGATTTAAGGAATAATATCCACTTTGTTTCTTCACACAACTTTGTGGGGGGGGGGCAATAAAACATTTAAAATGGGATTCTTGGCAGAGAACGGTCGACATAAGACACTAAAGCTTGCTGTACCTTTAATACATATATTTTCCTTCTTTAAAAAGGATTTTGAGTGAGAAGAACAAAGCCCGGATTGTTTTTCAGAGACAGGAAGAATGACTACTGATAAACGCCAATTACAAACAGAATATATGCCATTTATTTGGACTTGTGAAAATGTGTATCTTGGAAAAAATGTTTATATAATCACGTATCAGCAACCTCGGGGGTTTTGAACCTGTTAAACGCAGCTAAGCAAAGACCAAAAGCGTGTCACTTATGGAAGCTGGATAGTACATGAAAGCAAGAGACAAGCGGTGGGTTTGTCTCCTCTCATGGTTTGCTATTGAAGCTCATTTACTGTAAGAAGCTGCTCCTCAGGTTGCTAAATGGGGGTAGCTCAGGATTCGGGGTCTATGTGAGGACATTTCTCCTGGGCGAGATGCTGTCTTTGAACCCTTACTTTTCAAGGCTATCACCTTATGCCCTGCTGGCCTCATCGCCTCAGGACATAATTAAATAACTCTGCGCGTGTTGGTAATGGCCATAAGAGGTGTTTAGGAATGGCCTGAAGGAAGCATGCATTCATGAATTTCTCAGGTGTATGTTTTAATCAAAATCAGAGACTCTCAACACGTTGAACTCAATAGACTACTGGATACTGGGCAATATGCCCAGGATGATATTTGAGTTTTCATGTTAAGAATAAGGGTAAGCCCCTCAAAGCCTCAAATGTGTTTATATTATGTGTATTCTTAGGACAACACAGGGCAATTGAGGATGTTTTCATGAAAAACAAGGCAGAAATAATTTTTTTCTTATGGCAGGTGATGTCATCAAATTCTGAACTTTATAACTGATGACAAGTTTTTTGTTTGTTTGTTTGTTTGCTTTAGTTGCTGAGAGATTTACCCTAAACCTGGTATTCATTTAAATTTTTGGTATGTTGATTGCTATCTTTCTTATATATGATTCTTAGCTTTTTATTGTATTTCACACTCCTATCGTATGGCGCTTAAAAAAAATTAACAGACTTTTACAAGTATTTTACTTGTTTCAGAGTAGCTGGTACAGACAATTACCACTTAAAATCCATCCACAGGCCAAAAAGTATGATCAAAATTGAAAGATAAAGGTGTTCTGTTACAGATGTTTCTGTATGACCTTTTTTCTTATTGTCCTTAAAACTCTTAAAATACATCGTCTCTTCAGTAGAGACACCTTTGGAGTTGACCTATCTTCCTCACTTCCAACCTAATTTTTCTTCTTTTGGTGCAGACCATTACATTTTAAAGGTATGTTCAAATTAAGGTAACATCTTTTCTTCCCCCATATTAGTCCCACTGCCATGGTCAGAATGTATTCCCTCCAATTTCTTATGTTGAGATCCTAACCCCTAAGGTGATAGTACCGGGAGGTGGGGCTCTGGGAGATGATAAGGCCATGAGGGTGGA
The DNA here is from genome assembly GCF_022079265.1 of Lynx rufus. NCBI lineage: Eukaryota > Metazoa > Chordata > Mammalia > Carnivora > Felidae > Lynx > Lynx rufus. The sequence continues at coordinate 23,777,806 of NW_025814867.1, read as the reverse complement.
ACCCTCAGGAATGTGGCTCATGCCCTTATAAAAGAAGCCCTGGAAATGTCCCTCTCCCCTTCCGTCATGTGAAGACACAGGAACCCTGCAACTGGAAAGAGAGATCTCACCTGCCCATGCTGACATCCTATCTCAGAATTCCAGTCTCTGGCACTATGAGACATAAATGTTTGTTGGCCACACAGTCTGTGCTATTTGTCATAGCAGCCTGACCAGACTAAGACACCTACAGGAAGTCCAGCAGTGAAGCAGTCATGGGTGAGAACTTCAGATCCCATGGAAGAGTCACTGGGTGCACTCTCATCCATCAGTCTCATAGCAGAGCAGCCTGAAAATGCCCACTTCTAGAAAAGGTGGCCTTCTCCCCCTATGTTCACATAAACTTTATAAAAAGGAGAGAGTAATGTGAAGGAGGCTCCAGTTCAATCACAAGAGCTCAGCAAAACGAAGACCAATGAAAATGAATAATAAGGACTGAGATTCAGAATGACAGATATTTATTTTTTAATGTTTATTTATTTATTTATTTGAGAGAGAGAGGGAGAGAGAGAGAATGGGAGAAGGGCAGAGAGAGAGGGAGACACAGAATCTGAAACAGGTTCTAGGCTCCGAGATGTCAGCACAGAGCCTGGAGCAGGGCTCGAACCCATGAACCGTGAGATCGTGATCTGAGCCGACGTCAGATGCTTAACCGACTGAGCCACCCAGGCCCCCCAAATATACCAGATATTTTAAAGGGAGGCTCTCAGGGAGTGGGGACCTACTTCAAGTGAGCTTACAATCACATTACAGAAGAACTTACATCACATTACAGAAGAACTACTTACATCACATTACAGAAGAACTACTTACAAAAATAAGAAGGGACTAAGGAATAGGCAAAAACATTAAAAGAATGTCGAATCTGTTGAATGGCTTGCTGCTGTTCTTGATAAAAATCAACTACCTCTCCTCCTCTACTCCCAGTGCTTTGGAGCTGCATTATCAGAAATGCACTGAGTGTGGAGGAGAACCCCAAGTCCATTGCTTGGAAGCCCTAATGTGGGTAGCATGATTCTTGCTGTGTTTGTCCTCTCCACCTTGCTGCTCTCCTGTGCAATGACTTTGTGTTTAAGGTATTTCCCCTTCTTACCCACCAATTTTTCAGGCGAAAGTTCACCTCCTGGTCAGGTGTAGTGGCTGTGGCTTGTCCCCACTGAGTCCTGGCAGCAGCAACCCCCAGAAGACAGAGCCCCTCACTGGAGTTACACACCCTCTCTGTTCCCACCGTGCTACCCCTGACATGGTGTCTTTTCCTGTAGAGAGTCTTGAGTCTATTTAGGAAGTAGCTAGGGACAGGAATTAAAAATAAAGCAGACATTTGTGTTCAGGCAGCGTGGCCTAGAGGCTAGGTTGAACACTCAGAAACCACACTCTCTAGGTTTAAATTCCAGATTTGCCATTTGCAAACAGTGTGTCCTCATGTAAGTCAAGTCACCTCTTCAAGACTTAGTTTTGTCATCTGCCAAACGGGGGCAAAAAAGGCTGACTTCTTCACAAAATTGTGGGGACGAATAATGGATTGAAAGGTATAAAATGCAACACGGTGCTTTGCTCATGATAAATGCTAAATGTATTCTTGCTGCTATTGTGATCATTGACCCTAGGGAGTAAGAGAAGAGTATAAGAACTGGTTGTTGTCCTGAACAAATAAAGGTACAGCCTTCAGTCACACACAGACGTATATGACACACACAGTCAGGCAATGATTAAAGAGCATTGCAGAGCAATGTGCTGGAAGGGAAAGCTATGGAAGCTCATGTGACTGTTCACAAGGATGTAAGCGCCAATAGCATACATAGAGGAAACTTTTTTTTTTTTTTTTTTTTTTTTTTTAGTTTTTTTTTTTTTTTTTTTTTTTAGTTTGCTTATTTATTTATTTATTTATTTTTTTTATGAAGTTTATTGACAAATTGGTTTCCATACAACACCCAGTGCTCATCCCAAAAGGTGCCCTCCTCAATACCCATCACCCACCCGCCCCTCCCTCCCACCCCCCATCAACCCTCAGTTTGTTCTCAGTTTTTAACAGTCTCTTATGCTTTGGCTCTCTCCCACTCTAACGTCTTTTTTTTTTTCTCCCTTCCCCTCCCCCATGGGTTCCTGTTGAGTTTCTCAGGATCCACATAAGAGTGAAACCATATGGTATCTGTCTTTCTCTGTATGGCTTATTTCACTTAGCATCACACTCTCCAGTTCCATCCACGTTGCTACAAAAGGCCATATTTCATTTTTTCTCATTGCCACGTAGTATTCCATTGTGTATATAAACCACAATTTCTTTATCCATTCATCAGTTGATGGACATTTAGGCTCTTTCCATAATTTGGCTATTGTTGAGAGTGCTGCTATGAACATTGGGGTACAAGTGCCCCTATGCATCAGTACTCCTGTATCCCTTGGGTAGATTCCTAGCAGTGCTATTGCTGGGTCATAGGGTAGGTCTATTTTTAATTTTCTGAGGAACCTCCACACTGTTTTCCAGAGCGGCTGCACCAATTTGCATTCCCACCAACAGTGCAAGAGGGTTCCCGTTTCTCCACATCCTCTCCAGCATCTATAGTCTCCTGATTTGTTCATTTTGGCCACTCTGACTGGCGTGAGGTGATACCTGAGTGTGGTTTTGATTTGTATTTCCCTGATAAGGAGCGACGCTGAACATCTTTTCATGTGCCTGTTGGCCATCTGGATGTCTTCTTTAGAGAAGTGTCTATTCATGTTTTCTGCCCATTTCTTCACTGGGTTATTTGTTTTTCGGGTGTGGAGTTTGGTGAGCTCTTTATAGATTTTAGATACTAGCCCTTTGTCCGATATGTCATTTGCAAATATCTTTTCCCATTCCGTTGGTTGTCTTTTAGTTTTGTTGGTTGTTTCCTTTGCTGTGCAGAAGCTTTTTATCTTCATAAGGTCCCAGTAATTCACTTTTGCTTTTAATTCCCTTGCCTTTGGGGATGTGTCGAGTAAGAGATTGCTACGGCTGAGGTCAGAGAGGTCTTTTCCTGCTTTCTCCTCTAAGGTTCTGATGGTTTCCTGTCTCACATTTAGGTCCTTTATCCATTTTGAGTTTATTTTTGTAAATGGTGTGAGAAAGTGGTCTAGTTTCAACCTTCTGCATGTTGCTGTCCAGTTCTCCCAGCACCATTTGTTAAAGAGGCTGTCTTTTTTCCATTGGATGTTCTTTCCTGCTTTGTCAAAGATGAGTTGGCCATATGTTTGTGGGTCTAGTTCTGGGGTTTCTATTCTATTCCATTGGTCTGTGTGTCTGTTTTTGTGCCACATAGAGGAAACTTAGTTGCAAAACTGGAATGTGAGTGGGGCCCTAGATAAGAGAGAAAGTTTTATAGATGGACAGAGAAGAAAAGAGTGTTCTGGTATTAGGCATCTGGGAATCAGCATAGAACACGTAGGGGACCCAAGAAACGTGTCCAAAAGAACCAGATGGCTTGTACTGTGGACTCTATCATGACTAAGACACAGTAGGTGCTTCAGATGCACATGTGGATGAAAGAAGAAAGATGTTTCTGGATGTGTGGGAGGAGATCAGATGATGGAAGGATTTGGGTATAAGATGAGATGTTTGAGCCCAAGTACAGCAAAAGGGAAAATAAGAAAACACATTATCAGAAGATTATTCGGAAGAGGCCATCATGAAAAACTGTAGAAAAAAGAACCTGGAAGTAGAGAGACCAGTTACGAGGCCATGCTGATAATGAGGATTCCAAGAGCTGAACCTCTGTTGGGATCGGGCAGTGGGAATAGCTAGAGGAAAGAGTATCGATAGGACAGATGAAAATAGCTCTCTCCCAATCACTTTCTTTCCCTGTGTTCTGTCTCATTGCTTTTGAAACGCTTTCCACAATCTGCAGGTCCTTTGTTGATTTATGCATTTACTTGTTTATTGTCTACTTACTCCCCTAGAATGTAAGTAAGCTCTGGAGAACAGAGAATTTACTGCTCCTAGAACATGGCCTGCTGTGTAATTGTGTTGGAGGGAGACAGGGGAGGAAGCCCTTTTAAAGATATGGGTTGTCAAAGGATTGCCGTGTGGGCCAACAGAAGCAGGGAAGTCAGGATGAGCAGATCTGAGAAGAAATGAAGACAATCCATGCATCTACACATCCTTTCAACCATAATGCTCGTTGAGTGCTTGTGTGGAAGCCATGCAGACCAGTTGTTAAGGCCCAGACTCTGACATTGGATGGCTTGCCTTTCAGTCCCAGGTTCCACCACTTTTTACTTGTGAAGGGACGTAGGGCAAGTTCTTCTCTGAGTCTGAATTTCCTCACCTCCACAATGGCTAAAAATAAAACCCATCTCACTCACAGTCTGGATGTGAAAACGTACTGAGATATATATGGTGAGCTCCTGGTACGGTGCTTAGTATTAACAAGGACCCCATAATAGTGGCTCTTGTTATGACTATGTGCCAGGTGCTGTGCCACTGTGTAAGGTGGCAGTGAGACGCAGTGATGGAAATATTCTAGAAGCTGTCAGATATACGGGCTTGATGTTTAAATGAGACATGAGAGCAAATTTGCTTTGATTTCATTCCCTGTTGACTTGGGTTGCTACTGCTGGCTATGTAACAGTGAAAGGAAGCTGTCTCCAAAGCTATTTCAGATCTATTTTCTGCAAGGGACTCACCATAACAAAGGAAATTACTATCAAGAAATGAGAGCTGGTGTATAGTTCTTCCAGAAGGAATAATGAAATGAAGGAAACTGCTTTTCTTTCTTCTTTTATTTTTTTATAACTCAAAATAATGCTAGAAAATAGATGGTAAGATAATTTCAAAGTCAAGTGCTTATTGATGTTTTTTTATTTATAGAAATTGGAGTAGTTAAATTTCAGGTACTGTTATGCAGGTACTGTTCTATGAGTAGCTGTGCTAGACAGGAGGGAAAGCTATCTAACAAAACTCCTGATATCTGGTAGAATAACCAAAACAAAGAGCATTAATAGCAACCCAGGATACTTTTCTGCTATGAAGAAGCTTTTTAAAAGTATTTTTGATATGAGAGAATTAAAGGGAGTTTCACTGCCTGTAACATTGCTTATTCAATGTCTTACTAAGGGTTATTTCATTTTATTTTTTACTGATGGTTTATTTTTCAAAAGTAAACTTTAGTGAGCAGGGAACAGATTAAATGGAACAATAACAATGGGATGTTGAGATTGAAAAGAAAGTTGAGGATAATTTTAATCTTGTTGTTCTGCACATAATGAAACCCAGAGACTGAAAAGGATCTTCTCAGGGCCACACAGACTCTGGGTGGCAGAGCTTGGTCTAGAGCCCAGGTCTCCTGATTCCTAACCCAGATCCCTTTCCCCTGCATCAAGTTGGTGGCTTATGGTAAAGGGGCAAATGTCCAATGAGGGGACACATTAAAATAATAGGGCAAGTGACTGTCAAAATTCCATGATGATTTCTGTGATCTGCATTTGTCCAATCTAATCTTGTTCATCCAAGGCCCCGTGTAGCTACTGACATATCCCGGGGACTCTGGACTCAATATGGACTGTGTATCTTGGCAAATGGCACCACCGTCTACCCTCTTGGTCAAACAGGAACCTGAGCATCATATGAAATCCAGAAATCATCACTGATCTCTCTCTCTCTTCCCAGAACCAACTCTTCAGTGAATGTCATCGTCCTTCCCTCCTGAATCCCTCCACCATACTCCTTGAATCCCTTCCCACCGTACTCCTTGAATCCCTCCACCTCTCTCCATTTCCATTCCCTCCACCCCCAAGAAAGCCACCATCATTTCTCACCTGCAACACTGCCACAGCCCCTAACATGTCTCCCCTCCCGTCTCCTTGTCTCCCCCCACCTTCCTGCTCAATCTAGTCTTCACATGTGACGAAAGCAATCACTCTAAAATCAAATCTGGTTATGTCATGGTCCTTTTTGTTATTCATCAATTGTTCCCATCACCTTCAAGGTGAAATCCAAGCTCCTGTCACTTGAAATACAAGTGCTGCAAAAACTAGCCGCTGATTATCTTCCCAGGCTCACCTGTTCCTTTATTATTTCACCTAAAGCCTCTTCTCCATGCAGAGTCTGTGCTCTAGCCATATTGAAGTTTGATTTTTTCAAATGTACCAAGCTCTCCACATCTGGGCTTTTGTATGTGCTGTTCTCTCTGCCTTGAACACTTCCCCCTTATAGATTTGCCTGGTTGATTTCTAATCATCCTTTAGTCTATGTAGATAGATATCATGGAGGTATTACCTCTTCCAAACAATACCCCCTGACCAACCAGCCCCTCCACCTGTCTGGGGAGACTCCTCTACTCCAAGAGTAAGCTGAATGTCCCTGTTACAGCACTAATCACACCTGATTGTAACCATGTATCTTTTGTTCTCCTTCATTACCATTTTAGCTCCATGTGGGATGGAAATCATGTCCAACTCCTACATAGAATCTTCACTACCTATTGCATTTCCTGGCACATAACCATAAATAGCTGGTGAATGAATGAATTTATGAATAAAAGGAGCTGCCTTTCATTTTCTAAAATTCCTCATGGGATTAAGGGAGATCGAGTTGAGTGTGAGGATGGGTAAGGAGTGGTTCGGAAAGAAACATCGCAGGTTGGAGCTGGAGAGGAGGCAGTGAATCATTTGTTCCTCACCCTCTTGGAATTCTAATAAAGAACAGAGTTGGGGACAAAAGAGAATGAGATGCTATGTTAAGCATTAACTTGCAGTTTTATCAAGTGAGACTCTGAAATCAATGGAAGTCTCCAGTAGAGACTTCTACTACTCTAGTGATGCATGTTTAGTTTGTGTATATTTAAATTTTTCTGTAATATTTAAAAACATTTTTAAAAAACTACTCTTTTGCTTAGAATTCCAGGAAATTGACGAGGCAATCATTTGGTCAAAGGGAAATGGTTTTTGTTTTGTTTTGTTTTGTTTTTTAAAATATAATTTATTGCCAAGTTGGCTGGCATATAGGGTATACAGCGTGCTCTTGGTTTTGGGGGTAGATTCTCGTGATTCATCACTTACGTACAACACCCAGTTGTCATCCCAACAAGCGCCCTCCTCAATGCCCATCACAAGGGGAAATGGTTCTTTAGTCAGTAAATGGGTATTGGTGGATATGGGCATTAGAGGAGAGGAACATGTTTATCAGATGACTTGAGGTAGAAAGTGGTATCCTGAGTGCTTGAAGTTGAGGAACTTATATTGAGAGGACGAACTTAACACTAGCTTAAATTGTAATCATTTGTTGATAAGAAAGGAATGATAATCTTTGTTAGATGATTATTTTTAGAGCTTATCTGTGTGTATTTTAATAAAATTAAAGCAAAGTTAGTATATGGTGATATGTATTTTTAACCACGTGAGTTTGTTTTGTAACAATTGTTTTCAAACTTCTGAAAGTAAGGCAGGAACATTTTAAAATTTAATTTAATTAATTTATTTTTTTAGAGAGAGCAGGGAAGAGAGGCAGAGAGAGAGAGAATCTTTTTTTTTTGAGAGAGAGAGAGAGAGAGAGCGTGCACGCATGCATGGGAGGGGCAGAGAGAGAGAGAGAGAGAGAGAGAAAGAGAGAGAATCCTAAGCAGACTTCATGCTGTCAGTGCAGAGCCTGAAGTGGGGTTTGATCTCACAAACTCGTGAGATCATGACCTGAGCCGAAATCAAGAGTTGGCCTCTTAACCGACTGAGCCACCCAGGTGCCCCAAGCCAGCAACATTTTTAAGTGGGTTATTGCTACATAAAAATCACATCATTGTCTCAGTTTCCCCCCAAATTTTACTAAGCTATTTTCTGAAGGCAAACCAAGGTCTTAATAGTTTTTAAGCTGGTAAAGTGGGAGTTATTTGGACATTTGAATGTGTCATTGCATAAACAAGTTAATCAAATTATATATAAGGCTACAGGCTTGTACTCCAGATAGCTTCCGTGGTACCTTTTGAATGTTCTAGCTTTCATGAGTTTCCTTTTGCTGCATGTATAAAATTATTTACAACCAGCACAGTTTTCTTGAGTCCAGTGTCTCACCAGGCACTCACTCTCTACATGTTCCAGCCAAAACATCTCTGGGCAAATGAAGATTCTCTTTTAAGACAGGAAATGAAATCCAGCTCCAGTGGTTTCCCATGAAGCTAATATAGTATCTCCTGCCATTTTGGTTGGAGCCCAACTATATCTGACTCAAAGTTTGGTCTCTGATTCTGGTGATTTTCCTCATTTTTCATAATTTACCTACTGCTGTCAAGAACAATCATTGTCTTCTCCGAAAGACTAGTAAATACTCTTCTAAGCCAATGGATTTATAAGAGGTGCAATCCAATGATTCAACTCATTTGAATCATTTGGGCAGATTTATCAAATGCTTCATAAATACAAGACATAGTAGAAGATGTTTTCAGGGATGCAAAGAGAACAGTCCTTGACCTGAAGGAATTTGAAGTCAAATTATGGGCATACAGGAAAAATATACAGAAAATGATTTCTCCCTGGTCCTGAGGGGATATAGTCTATCCCTTATATAAATCCCTTATACTAAACTCTTGTTGAAGGAACATATGATTATACCCAAAACCAACTGTGAGATGGTTTCTTTAGAATAATTAGAAATGAGTGTTTTTGCTACCATCCATTAGGAAAAGATACTGCTATAGATAGACATTTTCTTAAATAACTTGTTCCAAAGAAAGCAAGGTTGCTGTGTCAACTTCACACATCTATTTGCTTTAGAAATTGGTACATTCTGGACTAGCTAATTAGGCCACTGGAGTGTAGCCAATCCAGGATTCTGGAGGAAAAGTATATAAGTATGGGAGCACTTTAACTTGGGGTTGTTACATAAAGCCTCAAATGGACAGAAGAAGTTGAAGTTGCTGCTCTGTCTCAGGAAGAGTAAAATATTTATTTATTTATTTATTTATTTATTTATTTATTTATTTATGTATTTATGTATTTCTTTATTTATGTATGTATTTATTTCTGCTGGGGGAGGTCATTGGAGTCTTTACTAAATTCACCCAGCAAATCTTAAGGAATAGCTGGCAAAGCCTGTCCTTGTGAACACTGAAATGACTCTGATGAGAAAAGCTACCCTCCAAAATCGGATGGCCTTGGACATGACTACTGCCTGGCAAGGAGGTAGGTACCTGTACTTTTATAAAAAAAAGAATGTGTGTTCATATCCAATGAATAAGCTAAGGTATCATCTTAATTAAATCACAACAAGGACACAAGTAGATGCCCTGAGTGATCTGACCCTTGGCCTAGGGGACTTAATAAATTAGTGGTTCAGATTATGCGGGTCATGGTGGAAAAAAATTGTTACTCCTTTTGGGAGTTATTATGTTATTCTGTGTTGTCTCTTACATGTACCTGTATTGTTGCTGTGGCATCTGCCTCTAGTACAGCCAGATAGCCACAGAATGAGCCACCTCTATGCTAATGAAACCCCTCACTGACTCCTCAGGATGCACAGTGGAGGAGGGATGTGTGTGTAAGACTGTAGGAGCTGGTTGAGGGCTGGAGTTGTAGAGGAGGCCATGGAGAGGAGGTGACGGTCCATTGACCTGAAAGCAGAAGCCGGCGATTGGAGGCTCCTCACTCCTTCCCTTGTCCTTGGAAAGTTCTGTCCACCATTCCTGGATTGGGAGCCGTTTCCAAGGACACAGCCTTGAGAGAGCAATGTGTTGCTGGGACCATCTGGACAGTATGTATAACTGAACCCAGTGACTTAAGGCCTCTGTATAAACTTGGAAGATTCTGGAAGGTGGGTGTGAAGATCTCATCTTGCAGCCGCTCAAGACAAGCCTCAAAAGTCAGTTCCCTGGCTTATTCAAATTGCCACCTACCAGTCCAGAGTGGCCTCCTTCTTGCTCACCTCTTACCGGCACCAGTTTTTGAACCAACAAGCAAAACACAAGTTGAATTTTGGTATTTATTTTAGCTTCTTTTCATCTTGTTTTGTTTAAGATTTATCTTCTTTGGAATAACATGCTACCTCTAAGAACTTAATAAGGTGGGGGCTACAGCCCAGTTGACTTCCAACTAAGCTATTTAGAAAAGAAAGCAAATAGTAAAAGAGTTATATATCTAAATCTAAAGGTAATTATAAACTTAATCTACCTTAATATACCTCTGTATACATAAATTGCATATCCATGTATTCATATTTGGTATAAAACTCATAACCACGGGAATTTTTTCAACCATAGATTGCCCTTTGTATGCAGATTTCCAATGAAATACAAACATTTTTTGGAAAAACACATGTGCTTTAGATTCTTAATTTTTAAATATAACGGTGATATGTGAAATATGGAAGAAAGCAAAACTCTTCCACTGGCTACTTAAGGTTGGCAATAACATCCATGAAAGGTAGTGTGGAAGGCTGATTTATTTTCACGGCCTCATCGTGGCAAAGTACAATCCCCCACCTTTGAACTTTGGATTTGATGATGTCAGTTGTTTTAACCAAAGGGGTGTTAGTACACATGACACAAGCACAGGCTTTGGATGTGCTTATGTGATGGGTTAGCCTTTTTGCATTTTGGTGATCCTCAGGGAGGACCGTATCTCATGATGTAGCCACTGCGGCTGTAGCCTGAGTCCTAAAATGAGTCTTAAGGAGCTGACCATAGACCCTGGCAACTGCTGATCTGAGGAGGAGGAAGAGACACATGGAATAGATCTGAACTTAACCTGCAGCCTGGGGCCCATCGTCCAAGCTACAGGCAGCCAACCCTACCACTGCTGAGTGTGAGAATATGCTTGTGTTTCAAGTTCATGAGTTTCAGGGTGGTTTGTGGTTCAGCATTCTCATGTCAGTAACGGACTACACAGATGATTTCCAGAGATGTGTTTCTAACTCCACATAGACATAGATGACTATGAAAATTTCTACAAAATGCCATTCCTTTCCATTCGTGTCTTCGACAGTATTTTGCGATGCGACTTGGCTATTTAGTGGGTTTTAGCTACAAATGTCTTTTCTCTGTTTTGGAAGGACTGAATCAGTTAAAAACTAGAATCCTGTTCTGAGTGACTTCTAGATGTAATAGGTACTACTTTCTGTCTTCAAAAAGTATAAGTGCTGACCACAAATTGTGCAGTTGGAATTCGGGAATCTGATAACGTATAGGCATTCTGAGATGTCGTAGAAAGTGAATTCTGTGCGCAGCTCGAAGTTGTCAGAAACGCTCTGCTGCCTTTGTTTCTCTTAAGTTTGAGCAAACTTTTCACTCCTAAGCTTTCTAATTTTCCGAGGAGGAAAAAAAAAATCCTATCAAAAGAATGCAAGTGTGAGGAGCAGTTAGTTCCAAACTGCCTGCTGCTTTTCAGCTAGGATTGTGTGCAGTTTATGTCAAAACACTTCAGCAAAGAAATACAAATACAGACTAATGTTTGACTTCTTTTGTTGTGTTGAACTGGAGCCAGCAAAAGTATTTATATATAAATCCACTTGTGAAATGCATAACCCTCTCAATGTGACTTATATGTTTAAGGCTTAAAGAGAATTCAGGTTGATTGACAGAAGCTATTGCTCTGACAATGTCAAAATGTTTGACTCCGCTTCTGCGGAAACTTTTAAATTCATCCTTTTCGTGGAGGGATGTTTACCTTCTAATTAAGTGCGACTGCTTTAGCAGGCAACATTTTTTTCTGCCCTACTGTGTGTATTGTAAAGCATAAGCCTCAATGCACCTATCCTCCTTCTTCTCCTTAGAAACTTGAGGGAAACGAATCCCCTCAAGCCCCAAGCGTATCCCGAAAATAGCTACTTAGACATTGCCTGAGGGCAAAATAGATGGCTTTGCTGTTTTAAACACTTGAACAGAATGTAGGTATAAAAGAGAGCCCTGTCATATGGATTCAGATATTTTCCTTCCCTCGCTAATGGGAATATGCTACAAAACCCTATTTTCTTCTCCTTAATTCTGTGAGGAATCAAGGCCTGCTTTCTGAATCTATGATTTGGATGAGCTTCTGAGGAGGGAACTAAGGGATCATGGGCACATCAAGTGCCCGAGACACTGGCGGGGTGCCGTGTCTCCGTTTTTCAAAGGCTGCATCCTTCTATTTTGTTGAACTGTAGTACCTTGTTTAAATTTTTATTGCATTCCCACATAGTGTTATGCATAAGTATATAAGAAATGCCACAACGGATTAGGCCAATGGTCCATCTTGCCTGCCTCTGAGGGACGTTTCGTGGGGAGCTAAGGTTGTCTTTCTTGACGTTACTCTGAAAACATTAAGGATCGACTGTACACGTTCCTCATGCCCTTTAATATTCTATTACAGAACCAGCATCTGAGAATTTTCCTAAACCTTTTAAAACTTATTTATAGTTTTGCCCTTTGTTATTCTTTTGGGACAAAAAGATCACTGCATGATTTGTACTTAAAAAAATCGCCCCCTTCAAGTTTCAAGAGTTGGTTCCTGAAGGCTTAGCGTTTTGAGATACGATGTGTCAGTCCCTGTTTAAAAAACTCGTATCTTCACAATTTCCTAGAATTTGGTTATGTGGCAGGCTGCTTCTGAAGTGGTTCCCAATGATCCCCACATCCCACTATTCATGCCTTTGTGCACATCCCTTGCCTTCTGCCTGGGCTGGACCTAGTAAGTGGCTTCCCATGAATAGAATATGGCAAATGTGACGAAATAGAGATTTCAAGATTAGGTTATGATAGACTGGGACTTCCATCTTGCTCATACTCTTTCTGACTCCTTTCCGGTGCCTTCTCTGAAGAAGGAAACGGCCACGTTGTGCGCTGCCCTGTGGAGGCATCCCCAGGCAAGGACTGGAGGGCAGCCTCTGTCCAACAGTCAGCAAGGAACTGAGGACCTGAGTTCAACAGCCCGCGAGGAACTGGATCCTGCCACCAATCATGCAGTGGCCTTGGAAGTTGTTTCTTCCCTCACTGAGCCTTCAGATGAGGTGGCCGATCCAGCAACACCTTGGCTGCAGCCTTGTAGGACACCCTCAAGAGAAGCTGGGGATCACTGGGGACCATTTTATTTTATTAAAAAAATTTTTTAATGTTTATTCATTTTGAGAGAGAGAGAGAGAGAGAGAGAGAGAGAGAGAGAGAGAGAAAGCATAAGTGGGGGAGGAGCAGAGACAGAGGGAGACACAGAATCCAAAGCAGGCTTGAACTCACGAACTGTGAGATCATGACCTGAGCTGAAGTCAGCCTACCACATAACTAAACAGGGTCCGTGAAAGTCCTTGTTTCAATTTGTTTTGATTACATTTTTTGACATAGTCCTGGTAGAAGATCCTAATAGTTTGCCACATTGGTCCTGCGAAAATATTTTTATCTTGGCAGTTCTAAGATGCATGCATTTAAATGACTTAAAAAAATGTAAGCATGATTCTAGAAAATTTTGATACAGTGGGTGTATCACTCAGTTCTGTGTAACGGACCATCTTAAAATGTAGTGGCTTAAAACGATAATTATTTATCTAGCTCCTGACTCTGTGGGTTGGCAGTTTAGATTGGGCTCAGCTGGACTCCTTCTGTATCTGCCATCAACTGCAGGTCATGTAGCAGGCTTTGCTGATCTTGGATAGACTCTCTCACATCTCTGAGGCCTCAGCTGGGATTATCCAACTGCCTCAGTTGTGTTCCGTGCGATGATGATCCAGCAGGCTACCCCAGGCTTACTCACATGGCAGTCCCGAGAAAATAAACAGAAGCAAGGCCTCTTGAGTCCCAGGCTTACAACAGAAACATCTGTCCCTCCTGCATTCTATTGGCCAAAGTCAGTCACGAGGCCAGTCCAGATTCATGGGGTGGGAAACACATTCTCCTCCTGCTGGGAGGAAATGGAAAGGCAGTTGCAAAGAGCATGAATACAGACGGAATGAATAGTCGTGGCCATTTGTGCAGTCCACCCCGGTGGGCGTGATTTAACATAGAGTCTCCTCCTTCTACAACACACAGTGTTGTTACGCTAAGTGGTACCAGTCGTTACCAGTGTTACGCTACCAATGTTGGCTTCTCATTCCGGTTTTGCAGCTGTCTGGGTGACTTTGTGCCAGTTTACTTATCTGTACAGTGAGGCTGTTAAGAGGTCCTAACTCATAGGGCTACTGTGAAGGTTAATGATGGTCTGGGCCTCAAAAAGTGCTCAAAAACTGTTAACTATTATTATCAAGATGACCTTGCTTTGTAACAACTATTTGCTTTCATGTTTATTTCTCTGCTAGACCTAGACTCATTGAGGGGGGACCTTGGTGCATTTAGACTTCCTTCAAAAATGACTGAGCATGAGCTATATGCCAGGAGCTAGCAACTGGGGAATAGTTGATCCCCAGGGGCACATAAACCGGCAACTATGTTATTTTTAGCAGCATGGATGTTGGTGTCTGTGTCTTACTTCCCTAAGCTCCTATCTTGGTCTTTTCCTCCTTGTTGTTTACTTATTTAAGACTTGTTGCTGTTGTTACTGTTTAAATCTTTGGAATATTTTCTAGCATGTTTGGTGATCTCAATTATCATCCCTGGTTATCCTGCACTTAACTTTTGTTACTCTAGGCTTCACTAGCTCTAGTAGACGAGTAAGTCTTTGCCTTTCATTTCTATATTTTCCAAGGACTCTGTTTAATTCTTTTTGTTTCTGAGTGTGTGGTGGAAACTGAATACGTTTAGAGGGAGCTTAAGATCCTTTAGCCAAATGGGAGAGCCATTTATGTGTTTGTTCCCCTGGCAAATGGGGGTGGTGAGTACCCAGAGTTGTTGGATGGATTATGTCAGTGATTTTCCGCAGGGAGCAGAGCCACTCAGGGCTTTGTTTTTCTCATTTGCCAATCGGGAATAATACTCTCCACCCCCAGGTGCCTAGAGAGTCTGCGTGAAAAGCGAATTACAGAATGGAAACAAAAGAATGTAAGCAATGTTTTCATAGTATCTATAATGGTAGTGATGTCACATTTATTAAGGAGCAAGAGGCACTAGACCATTGGAGGTTAGAAACTGGCGAAGACCCAATCAATTCTAGGCACTGAAAGGAACTTGTATTGTTCTAAAGATTTTTGAAAAGTAAGGATCAAATTTTACTTAATAGAATGGCTCCATTCCTTTTTCATCTTTCCGAAGTTTTTTTTTTTTTTTTTGTACTTCTTGAATCTAAATCAAGGCTGAGCACAAAAGCTTCTGTATGATGCAAAATCACTGTTGTAGTAACTATAAAATGTTGCATGTACTTTATTTCCGTAAGTACAATGTGTTCTGCTTCACTTTTATTTTACTCTATTAGGTATGCAGCCTATTTGCCAGGGTGAGTTATCTCCTCTTAGAGTTTGGTTATATACCTAGTCTATTTTGTAAACAGAATTTCCATTAAAAATGAATTACTTTTCCTTAGAGCTTATTGATGGGGCTGACACATCGCTAAATTTCTCTTCTGAGCCAAGATTTGTCACCTTGATCAAAAGTTGGCAAATGCGGTTTGTGATCATTCAAAAGGTACAAGGGGGGGGGGGTATGTGTGCCCTGCAAAACATTTTTTTAGTGGCACACTTGCCCTTGATTTTTGTCTTTAAAGCAATTAACCCAGCAGGAACAAAGAAATAGCAACTCGCACTATGATTCCTCATATAGTCTTGGCATTCAGCAGAAACACTTTTCTTCATTTAGAAAGAAGTGTTCTTCTGACAGACAGTCTGGAACAAAGTGTGCGTACACATACAATGAGTCAAGAGTTGGATTGCAAAAACATGAGACCCCAAACAGTAAGCTAAAAATGCGATAGCGGATGCTTGGCAGAGAGATTATATTGTAAGCCTTCCGAAACCCAGCCCGTGACACAATCCGGCATCGCTGCCGTTAGCGATCCTTCCCCGATATCTCCGGAAAAGGAGGGAAGAGAAAAGCATTGGTTTGATGAGATCATCTGTCTACTTCTTTCAATATTACCAATAAAAAGTTGTTAAAAAGGTCCCCCCCCCACGATTACAAAAGCCATACATTCTCATAGCAAAAAAATAAAAATCAGAAAATTAGTTGTGAGAATAGAACTGGGAAGAATTTAGGATGATGTCCCTTCCAACCATGGTTGGTTGTTTTTATTTCTAAGTTTGGATGCAAATTGTGGTTCAAAGTATTTAATTATTTGAGGCTTCTAAGGGTCATCAATGGGGGTGGGGGTAAGATAAGGTAATTTCTGTGACCTCTGAGAAAACAAAGGAATTTCTTGGTTGAGTATTTGCCCCATTGTTCTGTACTAATTAGCACTTACAATATCCTAAGCTTCATTTTTCATGGCAATTCCCACACAAACATGCCTCCCCTAAGTTTCTCAAGATGAAATAACATTAGGGAGAGAAGCTATATGGAATAGGTATAGAAAAAAGCAAATGTTCTGAGATGAGATTGGAAGGTTTGTTTTCCTAGAAACAAGGGGGGTTGAGATCAGTAAGCCTTGGGCCGAACAGTTTGATTTGTGGGAGAAAAGAAAACTTTTTTTTTTTTATGTTGAAAATCAGTAAATGATGAGTAGTTTTCTGGAACAGAATAAAGCCGTGCTAAGTTGAAAGCAGGTCTATAAAATAAAGAGCCTCATGGGAAACAAGGAAAGAAAACCATCTTCATAATGGTGCTCCTCATAAAAAGAGAAGCGAGTAAACAATAACGATTATTCGCTGATGGGTGAGAGATGATAATGGCTGAATCCACCATTAGGTGCTCAGCTAGAGAGCACCCTGGGCCAGGAGAAATGCAAGCCACAGATAAGCGGGGGAGTGGTGATAATTAGCAGGAAAGACACTCAGCACAGCTCACAGGCTGCCCGTCATCACCCCCAAAGGGTGAGGGCTTGGAAGGGGCAAAGCCAGAGACATCCCCACTTGAACAGCTTAACAGGGGTAGGAACCGAAGGTGCTAGAAATAAGCATTCACTTTCTGCTTGGGCCCCTCTCAGGCCTCCGGAGAAACTGGTTTTATATCTCCATCTGCACACATTTTTTCTGTGCATTACAAAGTTCCGCAAAGTGTTTTGATCCCTGCTGGCTGTGTCAGCATCAATAAAGGGTTTGTTCATAGAGCAGCAGTACCGATGGTAGTAATAGTAACAGCATTAAGTGATAGCTGACACTAGAGAGAAATCACTCTGTGCCAGACATTCTTATGTTTAACACAGATTACTTAATTTAATCCTAACACATGCTGTGAGGTAGGTACTATTGTTTCCTTTTATTGATGGGGGCACTGAAGCTTTGAAGAGGTCCCCTGACTTCCCAATGGTGTTGGAAATGTCATCGGAAGTAGGTGGCAAAGCCATAGATGTGAAGCTCAGCTGCTTGATTCCAGACCCTGCATTGCACTGCTTACCTGGGAAATAAACAATAAATGTTTCCTGTGTGTTTCCTACACTCCCGGGTGGTACTAAGCATTCCATGTGTATCGTATCATTTACTGATACAAAGCTGATGAGGCAGGGACAGAAACCACGCGCATGCTGCAGATGACGGATGTTGGCTTCTATAGTGTCAGTAACTCACCCATGTCAGGTGAGCAAGTCAGGGTACCTCTCTGCTTGACTGAGGTCAGATGAAACCCTAAATCAGCACCCTGAATCCTTGTTCTTTATTGCCCATCGTATATTCGTTCTACTCATGTGTTGAAGAGTCTTTTGAAAGGATACACTTTTCCTTTCTGTTTATTTTTCTTCTTTTTAAAAAACTATGACTGTCTCTTAAAATCTATTTTCTCTTTAAAAATGCTACCTTTTTTTTTGGCTGCCAAAGGAAAGACCTCATTGGGTGATACGCTTATTAAAAACCCTCACTCTTGAGGAGATGGGAACCCCTCAATGCTCTCACACCTCCCTTGTGAGCACAAACTGAAAGCATACTAAATTTTGCTATTTGGTACTCGACAGTGACCACCACTTAATGCTTTTGAGGCATGTTAGAACCCCCGCAGTGCCTCTAAATTGTGCAGGAGTACTCCTTGGGGAGAAATGTCTTTCTGACCCCAGCTTGCAATCAATTAACACCATGAAGCATGGGAATTTATAGCCCTTACTTTTTATTTTCTCAGCAAGGGAGAATCTGGAAGACACCAAGGCTATAATGGAGTAAAGGAATGCAATCTGATCTGTTGCTCCCCGGATCTCTCCTTGACCTGTACTGTAAGGTCATCAACGAGGGACACTGTTTTAGCCATCCTCCAAGTGAATGTAGTGTGACTTTGTTGTTGTTGTTGTTGTGTGTTGTTTTTTTTTTTTAAAACAAACTTCCAGTGTCTAACTTTTTAATTCTTGCCATAACACCAGCTGGCTCGTAATTAACCGCTGGCATCATCAATATCTCGTCAAAGTTAATGAGTTTTTAACATAATTTTTAACTGCTCTGAAGAGGTTACAGAATTAAAAGAACAAGAATAATGTATATATTTATTCACAGACAAACAGAGAGATGAAAGATAAGGATCCAGCTCTCAGACCACTGGGCAAGGAATTTGAGACAACTACCTGAGCCTTCCTGGTCAATCCAGTGGTCAGAGTTGAAGGGATTTACAGGCCTGGGTGGTCTCACAGATCACTTGTGCCCTCTAAGAACTAACATTTTCCTTTTTTTGGAAATTGCTTAGGTAGAACAACAATTCAGATACAAAGCAACACATGTTTAGGATATTGATGTATTTTCTTTCTTTTTCTTTGGCCCTCAGACTCAGAGAATTCGCTTAATCACATTTCCTGGCGTGCGATTATTGTTGGTAGAGCAAGTTCCTCTCTTTCCTTCCTTCCTTATTACCCCCTGCCCTCCTCTCTACTGCCTTTCCCTCCCTCCCTTCCTTCCTTTTTATCTCCATTTCCCCCCTCTGTCTCCCTCACCCACAGTCAACCATTTTTGAATGATTTCATGGGTATCCTTTTATTTATATATGTTGTTACACAGTGTGTGTTATTTTTGAACATGGGTTTTTAATTTACGTGAATGTTATTGTGTTATGTAGATCTCATTCTCTTTCTCTTTTTATATTCAACACTGGTTTTAATCTTTCTTTGTGCTTTTGTGTATATCTGCCTGTTGATTTTAGCTGTTGCATAATATTCACCATTGAACTTATGCATCTTCTGATGTGGAATACCAGGATTGCTTTCAATTTCCCACCACCAGAAGCAATGCTATCAAGGGTATTATCATACATACCCTCATTGACTTGTGTGGGAATGTCTCTGAAACACTTCCAGGAGCTAGAATGCTGGGTCATAGGGTAAGACTACACTTAATTTGATTACACAGCTATATGGCCCTCCGATAGGTACACACATTCTGTATGAGCTCTGCATGAGAATTCCTTGAGCCACACATTGTCAGCTTTGAGCATTATCTTGCTATCTAATTTTTACCAATCTTATGATAGAAAATGACATCTCATAGTTATAATTTGCCCTTCTGTAATTATTAGCTTGATCTCTTTTCATGTGTTTATCAGGCTGTGTGTTTTCTTTTTAAGTAGTTGCCTTTTATAACTTTGGCCCATTTTTTTTCTATTGAGATTTGTGAAATTTTCTTGTTGATTGGTAAGAGTTTTAACTTCAACATGTACAATAAATTTACAATGAGCAATATCCTTAATTAGCAATATTGGTTCAGAATTTCTTCTTTTATCAGACTTGTTTTTCCTCAAGAAATTGTTTCCAATGGAGAAGCGAGGAAAGAATCATAAAAAACTCAAAATTACCTTTTAGTGCAGCGAGTAGTGGTTCCTAAACATGGTAGCCCATCAGAATCATCTGAGAACTATCAAAAATTCACATTCGATTCTTTCCCTCCTCCTCTTCTCCGCCCCCCCGCCTCCTCCTTGTGTTCTACATGTTAGTTTCTTGACAGTTTTAGACATGGCAACTATTTTCTTTCAGAATGTCGTGTGTCTAATTGACTTTCTCCATAATTTCCTTCATCACACTGATACTCTCAATTTTGATGGGATTAAATTAATTAATTTTGTCTTGATAGTTTATGCTTTTGGGATTTTGTTTCAGAGGTCCTTCATCACCATTAGATCCTAAAGATATTCTTTGACATTATTAAATCTACTGCTCCTACCTTTACTGTGTGGGACTTTAATCCACTCGGTGTCTACCTTGCATGTAGCGTAGGTAGGGATCCTGTAGTAGTTTTCTGTGTATAATGAACCAATTTCCCAACTTCATCTATTATATAAGCTATCTTTTCCCCTATGGATTTGGCTTGTACCAATACATTTCCATTTATATGTGGGTCTAACTCTGACCTGTTTTCTTTTTTTTTTTTAAATGTCTTCAAATGTTTATTTTATTTTTGAGAGAGAGAGACAGAGACAGAGTGTGAGCTAGGAAGGGGCAGAGAGAGAGGGAGACAGAATCTGAAGCAGGCTCCAGGCTCTGAGCTGTCAGCACAGAGCCCAATGTGGGACTTGAACTCACAAACTGTGAGATGTGACCTGAGTCGAAGCTGGACACTTAACCAACTGAGCCACCCAGGCACCCCTTTCTGTTTTCTTCCCTAGGCCTATTTGTCTGTTCTTACAGCAGTACCATATTACTTTCAATTACTGTGCTTTTATTATATATCTTATATTTGGTAGGAATAGTTCCCTCCTCATATTTTCTCTTCAACTGCAAAGTTGACTTAGCTATTCATGGGCATTTTAATATAAATTGTAAATACTAATTGGAATTGCATTTGGGGAAAATTGATATCTTTAGAAGTAAATCATATCTGAGAGTATGAACTTATTTTTTAAATTTGATCTTTTAGGAAGTTTAATACATAACATATTTGCATCCATAAGCGTCTCATGTATTAATTTTTATTTTTTAAATGTTTATTTATTTTTCAGAGGGAAAGAGAACAAGTGGGGGAAGGGCAGAGGGATAGGGGACAGAGCATCCCAAGTGGGCTCCGTGCTGCCAGCAGAGAACCTGATGCCTGGCTTGAACCCACGAACTGTGAGATCATGACCTGAACCGAAGTCGGACACTTAACTGACTGAGCGATCCAGGCACCCTCATGTATTAATTTTTAACCGAATTTCTGACTTTTGTCTTTTTTGTGAACTATGAGTGCTTTTTTCAACAGTGCAAGGTCAATCCATTGGAATGAGGACATGCCATGTGGTCCCATTTGACTGAGTTACTCCAGAAAACAGTTTCCAGTCTGGTATTGAACAGTCTGTAATAGCGTAGCCTGGATGTTCGTTAAGACTAACACCTCGTTTCGTAATGACTAACACCGCAGAGATTTTGATTTGGTTATTTCAAGTCAATTTAGGGATGTAAATTTTTAATAGTTCTCAGATGATTCTGATGGGCTACCATGTTTAGGAACCACTGCTCACTGTACTAAAAGGTAATTTTGGGTTTTTTTATGATTCTTTCTTCTCCTCCTCCATTGGAAACAATTTCTTGAGGAAAAACAAGTCTGATAAAAGAAGAAATTCTGAACCAATATTGCTAATTAAAGATATCGCTCAGTGTAAATTTGTCGTACATGTTTTTATTTAAAGAATTAAAGAATTAAAATGCCTTAGGTCAAAGGTATGCAAGATACCCTCTGAATATCATCTGAAAGCAAATTTATTAAAGCAATTCAGGGCAACTCCGTAAGATGCAATTTATTCTTTTTTTCCAAGCCCAATAAATGAGATATGGCTTCTAGATGGCTAGCAAATTGAAGCCTCTATCAGTTACGAGGTGAAAATTCTTTGCTCTCAACCAGAATAGTGCAATGCATGACATTTTAAACTCTAGTTGGATGAAGTTTACTGAAAGGAATTTCATCAGTGACAAATCATCAATGAGACTGTTGTATCTTTCTGGAGCAAATGGGCAGCAGGGAAAGATGGATTGTCATGTGGAAGTGTATAATTATCTATTCTAGCTATCCTAAAACTTTAATAAATAAGCCCTTAAATATCATTCAGAGAAAGATGATCGATTGCTTGGCCACTTGTTCACCTGACCTATCATATTTCAAAGGGGCATATTAAAGACTTTGTTGATGCAACAAAATTGTATTTCATGATGGAATTTAAGGCAGTCTTCAAGGGACTGAAAGAGTAAACTGAGCATTTAAGTCTCATGTCATGATGGATGGTGGTTATGCCAAGATGTATTCTAGTTGTTCTAAATGTGCTTATGAATTTGCCTTCAAATGCCATTGGAGGAGTGTTTGTCTCATGTACACAATTTAAGCTCTGAAAGTTAAAAAATGAGATGAGGACTTTATGAACACCCTTTATTCATTGGAAGTCTAGAATGTGATCAGTCCTCTCATGGTTACGTCATTGTGATGGCTGCATTTGCATTGCTTTAACACAAAACTTTCTTTACAGTTGTATGACCTCCTCATATTTATTCCTCAGCCTGGTGACAGCCTTGTGTGTGAATGAACTTCATAGTTGATTAGCTTCATGGAAATAGAAAGTGTTCACAGAGGAAAATGTCAAACTAAGCTTTTGGTAGGAACTTTTAAGACAAAACGTGGCAGGCTGCTAATTCTAGTAGAAAGATCAAGCATCTTTTCAAGAACCTTTACAAGACCCTTTGTTTAGCTCCTCCCTGTCTGAGGAAATCATGCAGGATGATATATAAATCAGCCATATCTGAGGCTTCTGTAGTGTTTATTAATTACAAATTTTGAGCCACTTGTGACTATCAGCAATATCTGATATTTCTCTAATGTTTATGAACTACAAAGCATGTGTTAAAAAATGATTTTCACATTTGAATCTCCTTATAACTCTGTGAAGCACGTTATTATGAATCCCACTTTACAGATGGGAAAACTTGGCCAAGAAAACAATGAATATATCTTTAACTCAGATTTACTGACTCCAAATTTCCCTGACACCATTAGCCTGACTGATAAAATAGTTTCCTTTCATGGATACTTCTGTATTTCTCATTTAGGAGTTGAAAGCAAGGGTTGGTCGGCAAACTTTCTGTAAAGGGCTAGAAAGTAAATATTATAGGCTTTGTGGGCCACAAAGCCAACAGCCTTGTTGCAACCACCCACTTCTGCCATTATAGTGTGAAAGCAGCTATAGTCGATTTTTTTAAAGCTTATTTATTTACTTTTGAGAGAGACAGAGAGTGTGTGTGTGTGTGTGTGTGTGTGTGTGTGTGTGTGTGAGAGAGAGAGAGAGAAAGAGAGAGTGGGGGAGGGTCAGAAAGAGAGAGAGAGAGAGAGAGAGAGAGAGAGAGAGAGAATCCCAAGTAAGCTCTGTGCTCAGCCCAGAGCCTGATGTGGGGCTTGATCCCATGATTGTGAAATCATGACCTGAGCTTCTATCAAGAATAGGACACTTAACCGACTGAGCCACCCAGGAACCCCCAAAGCAGCCATAATTGATTCTTAAGATGAATGGGTGTGTCTGTGTGGTGATATAACTTTATTTGCAAAACCAGGCTGGCCAGATTTAGCCCATGGCTGTAATTTGCTGGCACCTGGTATAAAGTAACGAATCTTACAAACAGAGAGAGAAATAACGTATGTAACCCAGGCATGGTTTGGTATTCCAGTTCCTCACACACACCTCACGTGTGCTTCCATATTTATTTCATGGAATGATTATATTGCACACCATGTCACGAATGGCTCTGTCACGTTGAAACATTTCTTCTTTTCCCCACAGCAGCTGTTCCACCTTTCTCGGGCTCCCCTGTGTCTTCTTGCTGCAGACCTTTCTTTCTGGAGTCTGTCTTGTCCCCTTCTGCTGTTCAAGCTCCTCCACCTTCTTACACCTTCCTGTGGGTCTTTCTGATTCTTTTCTTGCTGTGATTGAGCTATCAGCTTCCTCATTTGCATCCCCACCCACCATCTTCTCTCAGCACAGAGAGGGGATCTAGGAATTTACTCTCCTTTTTCAGGTAGAAAGGGTGCTTATTAACATCCATGTTTTCCCTGCTAAATATGTGTAAAGTTCTCACGCTAGTGCTTGGCACAAAGTAAATGTTCAGAAAATAACAATCATTTTTGCATTAAGTACCTGAGTTTTGGAGGCTGTAAAGTACTGTGCAAATGCAAGCCACTGGCTACAAGTATGGCAGTCAGGACTACACAAACCTTTACACAATTCCAAGAGCTCAGAAGCCCTGGATTTAGGACTTACTGAGGTGATGGCTTTCATGGTCACTCCGAGGGTTCTGAGAACAATCTACATTTCTAGACTACACTAGTTTCCCCATGGAAAAGATTCGCTTGTTTTGTGTCCATTCAAACACAAAAGCAGTTTTTACTTAAAGACTTTGTGACTCGAAGACAAAAAAATCTTCAACTTGACAGCAGAGGGTATTCGATTGGACCTGTTCACGAAGCTACAGGTTTGCCTTCACAACCAATAAAGAGTGTCAAACATGCTTTCAGCCAGACAGTCATTTTGCAGAACAAGACTTGGTGGGTAGCACTGAAAAATCCTGCTGTTAAAGTTTCATCCTAATTTTTTATAGAGCCGTCTTATATAACATTATCATAATATTGTAAAGCAAATTGTCATGTGCAATGAATACCACAATGTAAGTCGCTTTTGCACATTTTTTAAATCATTTCAAAGCATTCCCCCACCCTTGCACTCATTCTCTTGAAAAAACATTTTCCAACTGCTTGGTACACACCAGGTGTCAAGTAGGAAGACCCAGTTTATGGCCAGGGGGGCCTGGGTGGCTCAGTTGGTTGAGCATCTGACTCTTGATTTCAACTCAAGTCATGATCTCACCATTCATGGGATCAAGCCCTGTGTTGGGCTCCACACGGACAGTGCAGAGCCTGCTTGGGGATTCTCTCTCTCCTTCTCTCTTCTCCTCCCCCACTGTCATGTGCCTGTGTGAGTATGCTCTCTCTCTCTCAAAATAAATCAACATAAAAAAAAAAAAAAGAAATGCAGGCCAGTGGGAGAAGCATTTGTGTTGTAAAACAGTCTTTAACGGAGATACCCAAAAGAGGACCCTATAAGATAGAGTATTCCTGCTACTGGGAGGGGGTGCTGGATATTCAAGGAAGGCTTCAGTGTTTCCAAACAATGTTGAGGTGCTTTCCAGAGCCGGAACATACTATGGTGAAAACTGAGTAGTGAGGAAACTGGGACTAAGGAAACTAGAGTAAGAAAAGTCCATTGAACTAAATGGAAGGTTAGTGAACAAACTACATGTCATACAGTATGCACTTACTAGAGACAAACTATAAATTTGGCTCTGAACTTCCTACCAGTCAAAGCAAAGAGGAAACTATGATCCTTTCCATGGTCAGAGTATTTGTAAGACAAAATAGATGAACTGTGCCAAATGAACGCCCAAGAGAAATATATTTTGTGCGTTCTCCTAATTGAAACCTAGTCCTCATTGTCCCTACATAAACCAAGTAAATCTCAAGTAAGGTTGTTTCTTAAATCTTTCTTCCAATAGGCCAGTGAGGCAATTTCAACACAGAGGTCAGTGCTAGATACCGTGTAGGAACAATATCTCCTGATGAAATCTCATCTTCTGCTTACTCCAAAAATCAGGTTTGTGGTAACTAGAAAAATCAATATTCTGATTATCTTTCAAGAAATCCTCGGTGTCTCTCATTTCTCTCCGCGGAACTTTTGCGAGTAAATGGCAAAATTTGGACTTATTCTAAGTGAATCTGAAAGAGGCTGTTTTAATGTTATTTTTTAATGTTTATTTATTTTTGAAGGGGAGAGGGACAGAGCATGAGTGGGGGAGGGGCAGAGAGAGAGGGAGACACGGAATCTGTCAGCACAGATCCCGATGCGGGACTCAAACTCAGGAACCGTGAGATCATGACCTGAGCCGAATTCGGACGCTTAACTGACTGAGCCACCCAGGGGCCCCTGAAAGAGAGTGCTTTAAACAAGCAGACGCTGAGTAGTCCTTAATTGGCAAAATCAACTTCCCTTTTACCTCTGTTATGGACTGAATATTCATGGGTGTCTCTCCCCCCACCCAAAGCCCCACCCAATTTATGTGTTGCAACTCTAATCCTCCAGGTGATGGCATTTGGAGAAGAGGCCTTTGAAGGCAATTAGGTCAGGAGAGTGGAGACCTCAGAATACGATTAGTGCCTCTATGAGAGACAGAGAGAGCTTGCTTTCTCCCTTTCCCTGTCCTCTGTCATGCAAGGATACAAGAAGGCAGTTGTCTACAAGGCACGAAGTGAGCCCTGGATCTGTCAGGGTCTTGACTTTGGACTTCCAGCCTTCAGAACTATGAGAAATAAATCTTTGCCATTTAAGCCACTCAGTCTGTGGCATTTTTATTATAGCAGCACAAAGTGACTAAGACACCCTATTTCATGGTTATGGGGTGAAGGAGAGAGATCATGAGGAAATAAAGGTTGGAAATAGAGAAACAGCAGGTTACAATTTTAGTGTTTCTTGGAGTGTATAATTTTTTGCTTTGCTACATCTGTATCTAAACATCTGTCTTCCAGGCCCTCAGTTACTCTCAATAACGTTCACTCCCAAATTGAGAACTGGAACATAATCCCCTTCAAGGGACAGAAGGGGATGGATTGGCATTAGGTAAATTGGTGTGGCAATAATTCAAAATACGTTTTTTCCATTAGTGTTTAATATTATGTCAAAAATGGTTGAAGAAATCAGTATTACATAAAAGTATTTTTGTGCTTTTCCTACCATTTAGGAATTAAAGAGCACTGTGAATAGCATAAGTCCATTTCTTATAAAGCTTCATAATAAAGTTTTTCTAGAATTTATCAGAAGTGAAAGCTACCATATACAGCTATATTTTAAAAATTTGTGTTTTCCTTATAAAATTCATATTTGTTTGTTGGAGAAGATTTGAGTCATAGGAAAATATAAAGAGGATAATAAATGTCACCTGTCATATTTCTACCTGGGGATTACCCCTTTGAAATTTGACTCTATTTCTAGTTTTTTTTTTTCCTATTTGTACATATTCACATAATTGTATATTTAATTTCCTTGTTATTCCATTGCAATAATTTTACCCAGTATTATTAGAAGTATCTTGCAAACATCATTTTTGGTGACTGTGTAATGTTTTACTGGCTAAGTGCTTCATAAATTACATAGCCTTTCTATCATGAGTTCCTTGACATTTGGGGATTTGGGGACAAATTGGGGTAAGTCACTTTGAAACTTGCCCCTTATCTCTGTAATCTTGGCACAACACTGCACTTAGACCCAGGCAGGCATGACTCCTGTCCTAGTCCACGTGTTGGAGGGGGCCTCACACTCTGGAGTGCTTTCCTAACAATTTTCTGAATTCTCCTTTAGTGCCTGGGACCAGTGCAGGCCAACAATGAGGGCTGGCATCATGGGCTGCAACCTGTACAGTCACATAGAACCTCGTGCTCCAAAGCGTCTTTGTATTGATCAGTCTGCTGTCACTGCTTTGAAAGCCTAAGAAATTTTTAAATAGAGGGTCCTACCTTCATTTTGCACTAGGCCCCCAAATTATGTAGCCAGTCCTGAGTCAAAGCAAATTATGTAACTGTAGGAAAAAAAAAACCCACTAGTTTTAAATAGAGTAAAATTTCAATAGGGGGTAATCCTAGGTGGAAATATTATAGGTGACATCTATTGCCTTCTTTATATTTTGCTATGATTCAAGTTTTCTCTGATTATGAAGTCGTCCCAACTGGATATTCTGGGTCGAGAGCAGATCCTGATCCTCAGGGCTCTGTCTGACTCTTCAGCAGCATGTGGGATTGACCAGAAGCCCTAAAGAGCTTGTAGGACTTGGCCTACAGGGTTGACTTGGGGCCTGGTTCCAGGAGAGCAGCCTGGCAAGAAGATTGATCATACTGGAAAGTACAGTATATCTTTTACAGGATCAGGTGAGGCCAGCCTGCTAGAATAGGACTGATACACTGATTCTGGGTTGCTCAAGTTGCTTATAGAGTCAGGGGACTCACGTACCCTAGAGGTGGTCCTGCTTTGGCCAGAACACAAAGCACTATCCCGCTGCAATTTTCTATTACATTTCTCACATCCCCATCCTCTATGTCCCTCTCACAGCTCTTGTCTCGACATAATGTTTTGATTTTGGGTACAACCTGAGAGTCCCAGAGAGCATCAGTTGTGGTATCAGAGAGGTGGCAAGGATTGGTAGTAACAAGGTCATAATAAGACAGTGATGACCTCCTTCTTGGTGGGCAATGTCTCAAATGGTAACGGTCTTTTTTAAAAAAAAATTTTTTTTTAATATTTATTTATTTTTGAGACAGAGAGAGACAGAGCATGAATGGGGGAGGGTCATAGAGAGGGAGACACAGAATCTGAAGCAGGCTCCAGGCTTTGAACTTTTAGCACAGAGCCCGATGTGGGGCTCGAACTCACGGACTGTGAGATCATGACCTGAGCCGAAGTCAGATGTTTAACCGACTGAGCCACCCAGGTGTCCCTCAAACAGTAAGGGTCTTGATTGGAGCATCGGTTCACATAAGGCTTGAAGAACTTTAACAAGGGCCTACTCTGAGTCAAGACTCATTTATAAACTCTCAGTTTCTCAATGTTATATTCAGAAGCTGAAATTCCCACAATTGCTGGTATGAATGGAAAAGTCGCAGCATATGGCAAGAGTGATGGATCTTAGGAAGCTTAAATTTTTGCTTTTCTCAGAGGCTCCTCAGCTGACAAATCTCAAATTCTTTCATTCACTCTTGCCAGTTAGGGATTGTCTTGGCTCAGCTCATCTCTTGTGAAGGTTTGGACTGTGGTCTTGGAAGTGCCAGCTGCCCTTGGGGCTTTGAGCTGGGTTCTCAGTGTGTTTGGTAGGGGCTGGAGGGGAGGGGTTAGTGCATCTTGGAAAGTGTGTTAAAGCCTGGAGGTCCTGTTTTATTTCCGACCTAGGTTTGGCATCTGTGTCCTGCTGTACTAATTCAAGGCTCCTGATCCTGGGCTTTACTGTTATCTAGTATTTCCTTGACTTTGGTTCCTTGCCATTCCCAGAAGGAGAAATGTAGTCAAGGAACAATCCCGCATCAGGAGAGTCAACGATGGCTTCATGAAGATGCCGATTGCATGCTTTTGTGATGAAACTTGCAAGTTTATGGCTATTTATGAAGCCATAATTCACTCATTCATTCATTCATTCATTCACTCATTTATTCGCTAAACATTTATTAAATCCTTGCTACTTCCCTGCCACTGTGACAGGAGCTAGAAAAAGAAACAACATGTTTTTTTGCCTTTGTAGGGCTCACAAAATAAAGGGAGAGCAAAATTATAAGGCAATCTGGGAAGTATAAATTAGGAATATGTATCAAATGTGCTGTGGGAAACATAAAGGAGGATGAAGCAATTTGTTCTCTTTGGAAGGGGCCACGGGGGACCGGGCAAGTCTTCCTGGGGGAGGTGCTCTCTGAGCTGGGGCTTGAAGGAGTAGGGGTATGGCCCTGGGGTTGGAACCATGTGACTGCTTCTGGCCAATGGGTTTTGAGTGGAAGTGACAAATTTCCAGGCAAAGATAGTTGAAAGCCTGTGTGTCTCATCCATTTCTCTCTTCCCTTTGGTGGCATCTGTGGAAGTTTTGTATTAAAATTGTGGAGCTTCAAGATGGAATCCCTGGGTCACTGCATGGAAGGCAGCTACTTGGGAAAGGCGCCTAACCCATATTGATCTTTGCATGGGTGAGAAAACCTCTGTTGTGGTAAGTTACTCAGATTTAGGGTTACTTGTTACAACAGCTGAGCTGATCCTATTATGAGTAATTTAGGGAGTTTTCCAAGCATATATGACATTACTGAATGAGAGAAGGACAGGTGAAAATTCATGGAGGCGTTTGCTGAAGGCAAGGGAGCTGGTTTATTTTCCTATGAATTCCTTTCCATCTTCTCCTGGAAGAAACAACAATTCTGCACTTCCAGACTACTTAATGCACAGGCTGAACATGCTTCTGGGGAAGGAGAAAGCTCACAGGCAGAGAGTCATAGGTTCTTTTTGTAGAAAGCTGAAGGAAATTGTGGAAATGGTGAGTTCTGGGGGGATTGGATGGGACACGGAGCGCATTTTACAGGTGCTGGTTGGAGGTAGCAGAGCCTGTTTCATGGTAATCCCTGCAGTGGATATCTGGCCCCCCTCACTTATGGCAGACTTCAGAGTATGGGGCACTTGATCCCTTTTTGTCCTCTATTTTGCAGCCTGTTATCAACTCTGAGCGACAGAAAAATTATCACCCAGTATCCCATTGCACTGCAAGATTTTCGTGCAAGACGTTGGGGTCCAGAGAATCTGTGCCTCGTCTTTCAAATAATTAGATGGCAGAGAGAGCCAGGAGTAAAACACTGATTTCCTGAGTCCAAATTCAGTATTATTAGTGCCTCATTATTTGTTTGATATTTCTTTTGGTGTTATTATTTGCTTTTTCTCTTTTGGCCTCTTTTTTTAACATCCCCACAGCTAGGTCAGTCCATACTTTAAAGAGAATGAAGGAAAAGTGGTACCATGATTACATTCTCCGGGTAAGAGGCGGACTGCTTTGGTTATATCCTTGGCCCATCTGTACCTCCCACCCCACTGTGACTTACCAGTTGTGTGACCTTTGTCAAGTCACTCACTGTCTCTCAAGCCTCAGTTTTCTGGTCTGAAAACAGGATAATAATAGCGGCTATGAAGAAAAATGAGATGGCATGAGACGAGGCACATAATACACTTAGCACACTGTCCGGCTTAGAGCAACTACTCAATGAGCGTTGGTTATTAGTGTGAATCCCATTTTCAGGACAAGCCTCAGCAACATTGTGAAGAGAGCAAAATCTGTTTCTGTCAGATTTTATTTTTGTTTATTATTCCTTTTTGTGGGAAGTCCATCCTCCCTTCTCTAGGGCCCCACCGTCCAGTTTTGTCCATTGAGAGTGCTCTACCTCCTTACTTTTACTGAGTCATTCCTTCTGGAGTCCAGGCTTCTCTTTCTAATAAAATATACTTCTTATCCTCTCAAATCCACAAAGACAGCTCAAAGATCTGAAAATGATTTAAAAAAAATTTTTTTAATGTTTATTTTTGAGAGCCAGAGAGAGACAGAGCGTAAGTGGGGGAGGGGCAGAGAGAGAGGGAGACACAGAATCCGAAGCAGGCTCTAGGCTCTGAGCTATCAGCACAGAGCCCAATACACGGCTGGAACTCACGAACCATGAGAGCATGACCTGAGCCGAAGTCAGACGCACGACCGACTGAGCCACCCAGGTGCCCCGAAAATGATTTTTTTAACGGGGACGGTAAATAAATTCGTTTCAGACTGTCTTAGGTGCATTTTTAGTGAGATATTTTGGACACAACACTCTTTACCTACCCATATCTTCCCAGTTTATCCTATAAATCATGAAAGGGATTAATTGGTAAGAATTTGTATCATGATAGGTAGACTGGTGGGCCTAAGCCCTCACATCACCTTCTGGCTCATTTGGGGGTTTTATAAAAAGATGAGAGCAGACACATGGGAACACATACAAACAGTCACACCAGACTGTGGGCCACCAGCAGCATGGCCCACATCGCCTTGGACAGGATGAGAAATAGCAGGATCCACTCCGGCCAAATTTGGCCTGGTCAGTATGAAACTTCACAGCCATCTTAGGAAAGTTGAGGTCACTTAGTTTTAGCTTCTGATATACAAATTGTGTAGCCTGAGCAGAGATAAATATATTTTGGCAATTATAAAGTTTCTACATCAGGGTACAGATGAAGATGTAACTCTGGTGATTTGTGATTCCATCACCAGCCCCTCAAGCTGTTTCTAGCCTCTTTATTTACAGCTTTCCAGAGCTGTATATCTTATAAATAAAAAACGAATGAGGTAGTGCAAATGAAAAAGCAGCTTTCCTTATGGCCTATTTACATCTCCTTGCTTGTCACTGGGGTAAATAAAGATCCAGACTCCTATATCCACAATGTGGAGAAAGTAGATTGGTGGGAGAGAAGGCTGGAGAAGTTGAGAGAGACACTTGTGGCTTTTGAGCTTCCTGAATGAGGAAAATTCTGGAGGATAGGGGTCATTATTTTTGCTTTCAAAGTCCAGGAGAGTCTTGACATTCCAGTTGTCTTCTGAGGTTTTCATCAGTTCTCACATAATGTAAGATGCCTAAGAGGTAGATGGAATTATTGGTCCCAGATCTGCACCTTCCCGAGATTCACAGCATTTCCATGCCTTTGTCATGGGTGGAATACATTTCCCAACCCCTTGACTTTGGGTTTGGCCATGTGACTTTGCTTTGGCTAATGGCATGAGAAATGACAGTGTATCAGTTCTGAGCTTCAGCCCGAGAGGGCTGTGTACCTTTTCATTTGCTCTCATGTGCCATCCCATCACAGTGACATGACCTGGACATCTCACTCGCTGATCTAAAGTCAAAGAAAGACACATAGAGCAGAGTAGTCCTGCTTAGATGAAGTTTATAAACTTCATGGGACAAGTCATGGGACAAGACTCCAGAAATATAAAGCAGATCCTGTTGGGTGATCTTATCTTAACCCCAAATCTCAGTAACTTACCACCACAGAGGTTTTCTCACCCATTCAAAGGTTGTTGTGGGTTGGGCACCTTTCCTGGGTGGCTCTCTTCCATGCAGTGACCCAAGGATTCCATCTTGAGGCTGTACAATTACAATACACAACTTCCACAGACTCTGCCAAAGGGGAAGAAAGAAATGGATGAGACATGCTGGCTTTGACTGCATTTGCTGGGAGCTGGCCACTTCCATTCAAAGCCCATTGGCCCTAAGTAGTCACATGGTTCCAGCTCAACTGCAGAGAAGGCTGGGAAGGGTCAGGGAGTGTATGCATTTTTTGTGAGCACTTACTGCCTCTGTTGTAACATTACTCCTTCTTCAAGCTGCAGCTCAAAGAGCACCTCCTCCATGAAGCAGTACTTGTTGCCTTCTAAGGAGAAATTCCTTCATCCACCTTTATATCCACAGAACTTTGATATACATCTTGATAGCCAATATCAAAGCCCGAGTGCTTTAAATTTGAGCCTTATTAAATTTTAAAATGACTACATTGGACTTCACACCTGTTATTTCTGCTTGCTCAATATCAATTCCCCTTCTTTACTTTGGAGAACATCCCTCCTCTATGTTCAGTCCATGGTTTTGGGAGGGTCTAACTCACCCCTCAACTCCAGGAGGGCATATATGGCCAATCAGCATAACCCATTCCCTGGACGTTGTGCTTGGAGGAACAGGTGACTCAAATTGGTCTGATGGACTCAATGCCAGGACTTTTGTTAGCCTTTTGGGGAAAGAGAAGGCCCTTTCCACTTGGAATAACAGCTGTACTAGTAATGGGAGCTGGGGTAATCCGATCCCTAGTAGAGAAGGCCCCCTTGAAAATGATGTCAATAGAGCAGAAAGTAGGACAGAGAGATAGAAATAGAACTAGAAATAAAAACGGAGATAGAGTAAAGGAGGGGAAAAGAAAGAAAAGGAAGAGAGAGAAGGCTACTAATATGATTTGGGCTGTTTGAGATCCTGAGGTTAAATGGGCCAGAAACATTTCTTGAACTTTTCAATGAAGTAATTAAATTTATTTTTGTATTATTTTGTTTCATCTTACCTTACCTTATCTTATCTTTGCTTAAACCCACTTGAGCAGAATTTTTTCTCACATGTAACCAAAAAATTTCTGAATTTGCAAATAGTAAAAATTGTAAGTGTAACTTCCTAAAATGCCAAAATCTGTCAGTGTGTGGGTAAGATAGGCAGCAGAAGACATTTCCTCACTGGTAAATGGGGAAATGGGTTCCATTCAGAAATGAATGTCCTTGGACATTCCACTTCAAGCCGGATTGAATATGGAAAAATCTCATCTTGCTTTCTTGTGCCATCTTTTTTTGTTGTTTTTGTTGCTTCTCTCCACTTACCTTCTTGATTATTTTTAGTCATAGGTATGTTCTTTACTCCTCAAGTCCTCTAGACCTACCGCTTACCCCTGCATTCCTATAAAAAAAAAATTCATGACCAATTATTATCAGCCATTGAATCTTGGGCTCATTCTTGTTTGTTGTAAGTTTAGGGAAGTCCTGAACTGTCTTCACTTACTCTTGCTTTGACTCACGAAGAAAAGAGAAAATGTGATGGTGACACCACCAGAAGGCACTGAAGATGAACTCATTGTGCAGTATCTTTGACGTGTGGGCTACTAAGGCTGAGTAACGCTCTACCAGCACTTCGCAAAAGTCATCCCTGAGGTGGGACGCCTTTTCATAACCTCTGCAGCCTTGAGTGGCTGCTGACTCTGCATTCCTCCTTACACAGCTGGGGCATTTTCTTCCTTTTTTCTTTTTCTTTTTCTTTTTTTTTTTCTGGTCTTCTTACTATCTCTCCCCATGCGTATTCCTTCATCTTTCCAAAACACTTCACAAAGTAGTGAAAGTTCACTTACTCCCTCTAAAGATGCTTCGTCATGTTTGAATAGGTTAATGTTTTCTCACTAGAATTGTCATGATGAATATGAGATTAGCTATGTGGAGTGAGCCACCCAAAGCTTGGTGCATTGCAGATGCTAACACATATGAGACTTCTACCCTTGCTGGTATACCTGCTTTTAAAAATTTTTCTTCCTCCAGTGTGATGGTGAAATATAGTCCAAAAATGTTTATTTAACTGTATTTATTTATTTTAAGAGAGAGAGAGAGAGAGAGACAGACAGAGTGCGAGCAGGGGAGAAGCAGAGAGAGAGGGAGGGAGCGAATCCCAAGAAGGCTCTGTACTGTCAGTGCGGACGGCTCAAACCCACAAACTGTGAGAACATGACCTGAGCTGAAATCAAGATTTGGATGCTTAACCAACTGAGCCACCCAAGCACCCCAAACTGTTAGGTTCTCTAAAGTAGTTAGAGGGTTATGTGTCTTGATCATCTCCATCTTCTTCTTTTAGTTGAATTCAGATTGTGAATTCTTGAATTTTCAATGACTCACTCATCTCATGTGTGGAATTTCATTTGAGATCATGACATTGCCCCGTTTCCTCCATATCTGTGCTGATGTCTGCCACAGAAATGGAAAAGAATGAGAATCCCTATTTTTGGCTAATCTCTGAAGCATTATTTCTTTCCTGGGCTACCTTGAGCCACCAGTCTTATGTTCATGGCTCCAACAGTTCCCAGGTGTTCTACAGAACACTAGCTCTAGGGATTATTTACAGGTATTAGGATATCCAAAAAGAGTTCCACAACTGAATAAATTTGTGTGTAACTTGGTGTAAACCAAATTCATCCATCTTCTGCAAGACTTCCCAGAGTCTTTTTATGTCCGTGTGTATCGTGAATCTTCAAGGGAGGTGGGGGAGGCATAACGTGCAATGTTTCTCAAATCCACTTGGCCATGGAACCTACAATTAGTTGAGTGTGTCATGAAACAAGTATTCCAGAGAACATACTTAGAGAAATGCTGACTTAGCATTTTAATTAGATTTCTCTAATAATGTCTTCTTTGTTCCAGCGATGTTACATTTTTCCGCGTTCTTCCTCAGTATCTTGTCTCTTTTGTGCTTGCTCCTCTTTGTTTAGTTCCTGCTGGGTAAATACACTCATAGGTTGAATGATAAAACATAGTGATTAGTCGACCAAAGAGAAGAGTGAATAGTCACACCAGTGCGTGGTGATAAATGTTTGCAATATGTTGAATTCACCTTTGCTGCTTTTCTTTAACTGATAAAGTGAGTGGGGGAAGGTAATGTTGTCTCCATTCTTCTGTAGGACTTTCCTTCTGATTGGAACATGGGAGGCTTAGTGATGTCTTAAATATAAAGAACATCTTTTGGGAAAATGATCCAATTTTTCATTGTAAGAGCACACATCAAAATATATTAGCCTGCAGTCATCTGATTTTTATGGCTTATCTGTTTCTAATTTGCTTGCAAAAACTGGGGTGGATGATGTAGACCAGACCAAAAGATAGAGTTTTCAGTATACAGTCACCAATACATTGATTCAGGAAATAATAATTTACTCGTTTATGCCTTCCTTCTCTTTAGAGTGTAGCACATTATTAATTAATTAATGTTGGCAAAGCTTCTCTCCCCACACCCCTCTTTTTTTCCTTTCATTGTAATCTAGATAAAGCTTTTATGAAATGGAATTAGCACACTTCACACCTTGTAGCTAATTTTTAAAATACAGTCCCCTCTGCATTAGTGTATATTTGAATTAAATTAGGAAGTCAGAATTAATGTCCCTGCTTTTCTTTTTCTTTTTCTTTCTTTGGTGTTTGAAGTTTTCTCTTTCTAATGAAAAGAATATGATTTTTTTATAACTGTGTTCTTTTCAATTTTATTTTGTTCAGTAAGAGCAAACGTAACCTACTGATTATTTTGTCTTCCTTTGTAAAATGTTATCACCTCTGTGACAGGTATATAACCTTAGGCAACATGTAAATAAGGTACATCTTTCCTGTGATTGCTTTTATCTTTTTACATAGGATTTAATTCTGGAATTCTCCATTTATGGTATCAATTTGTCATTAGCCACTTTAGGATACAATAAACTGAAAGAATTTAAAAGCTTATTTTTAATGGGAGTTCCATAAAAAATGTATAGAATTTCCCTTTTATGAAATACACATTTTTATAGTACTTGGGCCCTTCATATTACATTTATATTGATTTATATATAAATTGAGGACATGTTTATCAGAACTGAG
Organism: Lynx rufus; assembly: GCF_022079265.1. NCBI lineage: Eukaryota > Metazoa > Chordata > Mammalia > Carnivora > Felidae > Lynx > Lynx rufus. The sequence continues at coordinate 23,741,167 of NW_025814867.1, read as the reverse complement.
TTTAAAAGGTAAAAAAATATGTTTCATACACGCACACACATACATATATTTGCATCTCCCTTGGAAATTCTTTTTTTTAACCTTTTTTTAATGTTTATTTATTTTTGAGAGAGAGAGAGAGAGAGAGAGAAACAGAGCTCGAGAGGGGAAGGGCCAGAGAGAGAGGGAGACACAGAATCTGAAGCCGGCTCCAGGCTCTGAGCTGTCAGCACAGATCCCAACGCAGGGCTTGAACTCACGAACCGTGAGATCATGACCTGAGCTGAAGTTGGACATTTAACCGACTTAACCACCCAGGCGCCCCTCCCTTGGAAATTCTTATTTAGTAGTTCTCGAGTGTGGCCCCAGCATCTATGTTTTGAAAGCTACCCCCCCTCCACCCTGGGTTTTACTATTGCACTTCCAACTGAGAAACACTTGTGTGGAATGTTCTGTTTAGAAATACAGTTGACTCTTGTATGGAACAGAGGTTAGAGGAACTTACCTCAGCCCCACACAGTCAAATATCCACATATAGTTGGACTCCCCCAAAACTTAACTACTAATAGCCTACCATTGACTAGATGCCTACTGGTAATGTAAACAATCGATTCACACATATTTTGTATATTACACGTATCATATACTATATTCTTACAATAAAACAAGCTAGAGAACAGAAAGTACTATTAGGAAACTCACATGAAAGAGAAACTACACTTATAGTCCTGTACTATAAAATTATCTGCCACATAAGTGGACATGCGCAGTTCAAACCATCTATAATCTCTTGTGAGAAGCCTGCCTCATTCATGGCTGACCGGATGGAAGCACAGAGAGATGAAAGAATTGTTGTGGAAACCACACAGCAGACCCTTGAGGGTGCCAGCAATGGGAAGGGATTATTTCCTTTTAAGTTCTCTCTTTCTCAACCCAAGGAAATGACTGATGGAGAATGCAGGCTGGGGCCCTAGTATTGTTAACTGAGCTGCAGAGGAGAGTAATTTACACTTTGCCACCCAGTTATGCCTTTTCTATGCTTTTCTAAATTTTTTAAAATGTTTATTTACTTCTGAGCAATGCGAGAGACAGAGTGCAAGCAGCGGAGGGGCAGACAGAGGGAGACACAGAATCCGAAGCGGGCTCCAGGCTCTGAGCTGTCAGCCCAGATCCTGACGTGGGGCTCGAACTGATGAACCGTGAGATCATGACCTGAGCCGAAGTCGGACGCTCAACCGACTGAGCCGCTCAGGTGCCCCTCTTCTATGCTTTTCTAGAAAAAAATAGGTCCAGACTGTCTGGAACAGAGATCATGTGTAGAGAGATACGTTGAATATTCTGCTGGGAATCCTTGCTTTTCTCTTGAGTATAGTTTTTTAAATTTGTTTTGGCTTCAATGGGCCAGTCTTGTTAAACAGAATGCTAGGGAATGGTTACAACTTGTCCAATTTTCCTCTTCGCTCTCTTCCTGTCACCAATTCATACCTCTCTCCTTTCCACTGTAGTGTAAAAACACCATGAAAATGAGTGTATCACAAAGACAGTGCATTTCAGAGGTTAGAATTCTGATGAAATTTGATCAGTTTTACAGACTCTTTGCCTGTAAGTATAAGCATAAAAGTCAACACGGGTCTCTATTGTGAGGGTCCCATTTTCATGGTAGTTACCAAATGTAATTTTGATGATGGAACCGTATAATGGTATGTTAGAGGTGGCATAAAGGTGTCCTTTCTGGTGGTGAAATGTAGCTTTATGAGCAAGGACAAACAAACAGTAGGTTTTTCCCAGAACTTTCATACCTTGTCATGCTGAACAATCACTCTTAACCACATGTGGTTAAGAAAAGCATGCTTCAGTGGAATTTAAGCATGACATCCCCTCCTTTGTTTCCACAAATGAGAAGCAGACGCCCATATTCTCTGGGTAATATTCAGGCCTTAATGACATTGCCATCCATTGGGCCCATTAATTGATGCTGACAGTGGTAATAATAATAGTAATAATCATAGTAAACCTTTATTGAGTGTTTACCATGTGTCAGCCACTAATGTTTTATGTGTGTTACTTTATGTAATCCTCACAGATCCCTACATAAAAGGGTGTTGAGTGTTTTTTTTTTTTAAGGCCACTAAGATTCTCTCTCCCTCCCGTTGGTACCCCTCAACCAAGGTTTATCCTCTGTGCTTTGGGAGAAACATATCCCATCCCCAAATCCAGGATAAGCCTTGATAGACTTCACCCAATCAGCAAATCCAAATCCTTGTGGCTGTAATGATTAGTTCAGGGATGATCATGTGGCTTAGTTTAGACCAATTAGATCACAGAACAAATTTTCAGGGGGATCCTGGGTCTTCTGTGAAAATTCCTGGACATTCTCCTTGTGTTAAATATGAATGTGGGAGCATGAAAGCTGCCAAAGGAAGTCAGCCTTGGGTAAAAGTAGCTCTAAAGAAGCCAGTAAAGAAAAACAGAAAGAAATTAGAACTTTGCTGATTTCACTGTGCAGCTAGATTTAGCCTCAATTAAAGCCTACTCTACTTTTAGATTTTTCAGCCAATAACTCTCTTTCATCATTTAAGTTGAATTGAATTATGAAGCACAACTGGATTTGACAGCCTCTGCTTTAAGTTTGTAACTATCTATATAAAGGGAAACTGAATGTAGTTATTCAGAGACCTCCTGAACAAACATTAAACAGTTTGATCAAAAACAAGGCCCAGGGAGGGGTAGATAATTTTTACCAGATAAGAAATATGAAGACTTATAAACCAAAGTACTAGTTAGAGCAAAAATCACTTCAAAAGCATTGGTAGCCCCTTAGAACAGTGTGATTTTTCTTTTCTTCTCTTTTTTCCTCTCCTCTCCTCTCTCCTCACTTCCCTGCCCCTCCCCTCCCCTCTCTTCCTTCTTCACTTCTCTCTTCTCACTTTTATTAGGAGAGGAAAAAGAAACAAAGAAACTTGGAAATACATATAGGCTCCCTCCCTGACTTTTTACCAGTCCATTAGAAATTTATCTCGTAGGGGCGCCTGGGTGGCTCAGTGGGTTGAGCATCCAACTTTGGCTCAGGTCATGATCTCACAGTTTGTGAGTTTGAGCCCTGCGTTGGGCTGTCTGCTGTCAGTACAGAGCCCACTTTGGGTCCTTTGTTCCCCCTTTCTTTCTACCCCTCCCCCACTCATGCGAGCATGCTCTCTCTCTCTCTCTCTCTCTCAAAAATAAATAACACAATAAAAAAAAAAAGACATTTGTCTTGCAAAAGAAACCAAAGCCTATGTGGAAGACTATTGCAAGTACTTTTGATGTAAATCTTCCCTAAAACCTTGACATTCCTCCAGACCCATTAACAAATCATAGACAGTGTTTTTCAGATTGGATCCCACAACATCTGAATTAAGTGATTGGAGCAAGGGGAATCTGTATTTAGTTCGCTCTGCCTTCTACCCCCGCCTGATCATGGTGACTCCAATGGAGCTTATCTAGGCACCATACTCTGCGAAAAACTGTCCTAGGAGATATCTCAAAATTGGACACCAACGGTTTTTAATTATTATCTAGATAGCTAATTATGCCTAGGAGTGGTCTTCAACTAGTGTTTTAAATATTGTATCATTTTAGCGATAGCAATCAATGATAAGTAATTGTTTGAAATCATTGTTTAGTAAATGGTTCAGTTTTTTTAAAAGTGAAGAGTAACAGGGTGGTTAAGAATCAGGTAGTATCCTCAGTGATTCAGTGAACTAACTACATTATGGGATGCCTGAATGCTCCAATCATGAAGCTGTGGCTTGAGCACTTGGGAGCAGTATACCTGGATTGAGGGGAAATTAGTGCCTAGAAAGAAAGACTCTTTAGAACGTTAATCTTACCAAATCTTCTCAAGGTGATGGTAAACCTGGACGTCTTCGCCTAGCTATTGCACACCAAAAAGATTCTCATTTTCTCTCAACAGAGAGAAGACGAGCAGTTCCCTTAGTCATTTTAGGCTGACTACAATAGATTTCTCATAAAATTCTGTGCAAATTGCCGGAGCGTTAGTTATTCCATCAGTAAGAGTGAGCATAAGTAATAATACTGATGTAAATAATCATCCTGTAAACTCTTTATTGCTAAGGAGTTCAACATGAGGTCACGCGTTCTGAACATCTGGTTGAATGACTGAATTGTGAATTATCAAGGTCTTGTGAAGAAGGGCGAGAGCTGCCTGCTATCTTTAGGATTCCTGCCTCTTTGTGAAAACATCCAAAATAGTCAGTTTGGATAAATAGGAAATTGAACTTCCAGGGCTGAAGGTGATCAGAAAACTATTTTCTTCAGCCATGGTTAGGAAAGGAAATGATGAAGAGAACTCTTCTAGCTGGGTGAGTACTTGGCAAAGAGCGGTTGATTGTTAAATGGACCCCGATTCCTCCCATCCCTGTATGCATACCCTTCGCGATATAACTTCCCCCATCAAGACGTAGATTTTATCTTTCCATCTCTTGATTCTGGTCCTGGCCAGACTTGTTCTCATCAAAAGGACATTAGTAAATGTGTTACCAAGGAAAGGCTTGAAAAGTGTTTACACATTGGGCTTTGCCCTTTCTTGCTACCCTGGGGAACCCTGTAACCACCGCTCTGTGAAGAAGCCAGAGCTGGCCTACCGGAAGGTGAGAGACACCTCAGTTGACAGCCAGCACCAGCTGACAGCCCTCCCTACCTCCAGACAAGGCAATGAGGCCATTCTACCTACCCAGCCCCAGTGAACAGCCAGCCTTGTGAGCAATAAAAACATGGTTCTTGTTTTAACCCCCTAAGTTTCAGAGTGGTTTGGTATGCTCTGAAAGTTAACTAATAGAGAATGTTATGGTCTGAATGTTTGTGTCCCCCCTCAAAACTCATATGTTGAAATCATAACCCCCAAAGGTGACAGTGTGAGGTTGGAACTTTGGGAGGCAATTAGATCATGAGAGTGGAGCCCTCATGTATGGGATTAGTGACCTTATGAGAGAGATCCTACAGAGCTCCATAGCCCCTTCCACCCTATGAGGACACAGCAAGGAGTCTGTGGCCCTAGAGATGGCCTTCACTGAAGCATGCTGGTGCCCAGATCCTGGACTTCCCAGCCTCCAGAACCGTGACAAACACATTTCTGATGTTTATATTAAAAAAAAATTTTTTTAACGTTTATTTATTTTTGAGAGAGAGAGAGACAGAGCATGAGTGGGGGAGGGACAGAGTGAGAGCAGACAGAGACTCTGAAGCAGGCTTCAGGCTCTGAGCTGTCAGCACAGAGACTGATGCCGGGCTTGAACTCCTGAATGAGGAGACCATGACCTGAGCTGAAGTAGGACACTCAGCCGACTGAGCCACCCGGGCGCCCTTCTGATGTTTGTAATAGTCTGTGGTATTTTGTTATAGCAGCTCCAATGGACAATAACAGAGCATACCTCTCTAAATTTTTTTAATGTTTATTTGAGAGAGAGATAGAAACAGAGAGACAGAGTGTGAGCAGGGAAGGGGCAGAGAGAGGGAGACACAGAATCAGAAGCAGGTTCCAGGCTCTGAGCTCTCAGCACAGAGCCCGACACAGGCCTCGAACTCACGGACCATGAGATCATGACCTGAACCAAAGTTGGGTGCTTAACCAACTGAGCCACCCAGGTGCCCCAGAGCAAACCTCTTTAAAAAGCAGTTGGTGCTTTCATTTTGGGGAGAGCATCAGTTTCTCCCCTTAGGCGAGACTCTTTGAGGGCAAAAAGAGTTTTTTGCTCATTGTAGCAGACACACCTTACCTGTCTCATCAGACTCTTTGGCTTAGTCTGCCTGCTGGACCCCAAATCGCTTGCTCTGCCTGGGCAGCTGCCATAGCCACTAAACTCCATGGGGGTCTATGTAGGTCCATGTGGTGCTGACGCTGCATCCCGAGGCTGCTGGCCCAGGCTCCCCTCCCATTCCCCCACTTCTGGGCTCCAAGAAAGAAGTGCTGTGCAGGGTCTGGCTTCCGGAGCAGTTGCTGAAGAAGCCAGATGATGCAACCCAGAAGTGCGGGGGAGTCAATTCTCTGTGGAGCAAACCGAACTGCAGAGATAGAGACAGGAGGGCAGTGAGCCCATAAATTCCTTTGCTTTCCTCCTTCTGATGTGCTTACTGAGAGTGGTTTCTCTACAAAGCCTGTCTGATCCAAATACGTCCCTTATCTGCCAGGCACCCAGCGGGGCCTCTCTCAAAGATTGATTTGAAGCTGTGGCCCACACAGTAAGGTATCATCTCAGATTGCTTTCATCTGGGATTGCTTCCAGGGCCCTGGGCCTCACGTCCCTTTTCCCCATTCTTCCCATCCTGGGACTGTACCTTCCAAATCAAGCATCAGCACTCAAACTCTGGGCCATGTTTGTCTGGGAACGCAGGTGGAGATATTCAATTTGTATTCTTAGCCTGTCGGGTATTTTCTGGTGCTTAGGCCATCCCTAGCTCAGCACTAACTTGTTGTGGTCACTTGAAGGATTTCATCAGAAACACTGCCAAATAGGGGCACCTGGGTGGCGCGGTCAGTCGGTTAAGCGTCCGACTTCAGCCGGGTCATGATCTCGCGGTCCGTGAGTTCGAGCCACGCGTCAGGTTCTGGGCTGATGGCTCAGAGCCTGGAGCCTGTTTCCGATTCTGTGTCTCCCTCTCTCTCTGCCCCTCCCCCATTCATGCTCTGTCTCTCTCTGTCCCAAAAATAAATAAACGTTGAAAAAAAATACTTTAAAGAAACACTGCCAAATATCATGCAGAGTTAGACTCAACAGAGGTCCCATCGTGGCTCTGCTATAGCAGGAAGACCTTGGTTCTGATGCTTCTCCCTGATGGCCATCTTGGGCCATACATATTAATTCACTGTCGATTGATTTCTTTGCATTTGTGTCTGTGACACACACATTGTTCACAGATTCAGATAGTTAAGAAGGTAAAACAGAAGTCTCCCTTCCACTTTTTGTTGTTCCTTGGTCCTGTTTCCCAGGGGAGAATCTGTTATCAACCTTCTTTTGTACCCTTACTGACATGTTCTATGCACACACGGGTAGAACACATATTTTATTTTTAAATACCTATTATTATGGACATACCGTTCAGCTCCTTGCTTTTCCCATTTTACCATGAGTCCTGGAGATCATTGCAAATCATTTCATAAGAGCTCCATGGCCTTTTTAATGGCCGTACGGTTTTCCACCCTAAGGTAGCCGCAGAGTTCATGTAAAGAGTCCCCTAGTGATGAACATTTCAATTGTTTTCAATTTTCATAGTGCAGAAATGCTGCCATGTGTTATACATACATCTCTGAGCAACTGATACATTCTCAGAAGGGGAATTGCTGAGGCAAAGGGGTCTGCATGCCTTTGATATTTTGATATTTTGAAACTGCCAAATTGGCATATCATTTTCTTGATGTTTGATTACATTTCTTGGCTCAAAATGGCCATCGATATCTTACCTCTCTAAGCATTTTCTGCTGCGTCTAAGAAGGTGGAGGTTTACCAGGCACGTGGGGGGGAATGTGAGCCGACTCCCCCAAACAGAAGAGATGGGGGCGGGGGTTTGGAGGGAAGGGGAAGAACTGATTTGAAGCAAGGAGACAATTGGAGGTGTGCCAAAAGCAACACCCTTTCATCATTGCGGGGGAAGCAAATTCTAGGAGGCACCGTGAGCACCGCGGCGATCAAAAAGGCAGAGGAGAGGAACAAAATCTGCCTTAGGTAAAGCCAGAGCCAGGCAGTGAAGGGACTAATTAGGAGAGTAAAGAGACGAAGGCTCAGTCTCACATATGGAGTCGATCTTTAATTACTTTAAATAGGTGAAGGATTCATTACAAATTATGATTTTTCTCCCTGGACGTCCTCTGCTAACAATACAGGCTTTTCGCGTCCCCTCCAAGTCGGACACATCAGAACAGCAGCAGCGGCACATGTGATGTCTCTTCCAAATCTCAGGGGGCCTCCTTCCTCCAAGTGTGGCACTGCCAGGGCAGCCCTTTTCCATCCTGCGGGTGCTTCTTACACGTAAGGGCACACGTCGCATTGCAGATGGCCTGGGGATCTCTGCCCTGAGCAGCGGGCCTCCACAGACGGGGTCAGCCCCCTCCTCCCTTCTCAGAATTTCCCTAATCTCTGCCCTTGCTGACCTGCTTCCATGTCCTTTCCATCCACTCACCTCCCTCATGACTTCAAAGAGCTCGCGGTGTTTTTGTCCTTTCAGCCGAAGGGTATCTACACGGGAGGGCAGAGCTCTCTGCTTACACGGAACATAGAAATGTCCAGGCAGAGACGCTAGGAACACTTCTTGTGAACGTAAACTCCATGATTCTACCAGAGCTTCTGCTGTTGTAGCTTTCTGGAGGAAAGAACCTATGAAAGGTAGTACTGCACAGAAATTATATACTTTAATTGATGGAAGAAGAGTAATGTACCTTAGGAGACGGTGATTCAGATTTGATTGATCGAATGCCCCTTTTAAAAGACAAGATAACATTTTTATTCATCAAAACCCTTTCACACCTAGCCTCAACATGTGAATGTTTATCATGACAAACATTTCCCCTGAAGTTAAGCTCAGGAATGGAATCTGAGAGGCAGGAATCATGTACAAGGGCAATCCTGGGCCACCCTTGAGCACACACTCTGAAAGGTACATCATTACAGTCACTACACATTTGAACTTCCTGCCTAGAACGCATGCCTCTGTATGTAGCATGATGGCATCAAACTAGAAGTGCCTCCCACAGTCCGTGTTCTTCATCTTCCAAGTGGAAAAAAATAATTCTATTGGCTTTTGATACAGTCTGGTGAGTAGTCAGAATTATAACCCAGGCTGTTCCATACTAGAAATAATTACTTTGCACGGTGTGGTCTTCAAAGTTTAAAACCTATTGAAGGCGACTAAATGGCCCAGAGAGTTTGGATCCGTCTAAGGGAAGGAATCAGAGAGAGTATTTGATTTGCTGAATCATCGTCCAAAATAATCGTCACAATTTTTATGCTGAGGAAATGTTTTTCTTTTTTTTTTCTTTCTTTTTTTCTTAAATTTTTTTAATGTTTATTTTTGAGACAGAGAGAGACAGAGCATGAACGGGGGAGGGTCAGAGAGAGGGAGACACAGAATCTGAAACAGGCTCCAGGCTCTGAGCTGTCAGCACAGAACCTGACGCGGGGCTCGAACTCACGGACTGTGAGATCGTGACCTGAGCCGAAATCGGCCACTTAACCGACTGAGCCACCCAGGCGCCCCGAGGAAATGTTTTTCAGATAAACTCTTTAATGGAACCCCAATGCATAAAAAAGTAGATAAAGGCTGGAGTTATGTCTGCTTACCTTTCTCCTCTCTGCTCCTTGCCCTTCTGTCTTTCCAAATCTAGATCATGGGGCCCAGAACTGGACAGAGCTGGCGGGGCTGGGTGTTTCTCCATCATCAATACTTGACACAACATCTAGCACATCAGGATGCCCAATTAATGTTTGTGAAGTTACACGGAGCCTAGTGCCTATCAAAACGTGAAAATTAGATGTTTTAGGTGGAAATGTTTAGAGTTTGTGTTTTAAAAAATTAATCCAAATAAGATCGATGTCTTTTTAAGTGTATGTTCCTTGGCAACGTGTGAAAGGGTTTGTGAGGGTTAGTTTGGGAATGTGAAAGGTTATATATGTGTTCTGGTCCACTTCTAGGCACATGTAGCTTTTAGAGTGGTGGGAAACAAAGTAAGATCGCCTGATGGACAGGAAAGGAACGTGAAGTGACATTAATATCTGTTTGTTCATCTATCAGGAGAGTTGTCTGACTCACCTACCTAGCTGATGTGTCCTCCAAAAGGTGTGTGCTAAATTGAAGGTGCTGTCTTCCCATACATAGGTGTGTGTGTGTGTGTGTGTGCGCACGCTTGCACACACATGCATGTGTGTGCATTACTCCTTGATCGAGGCTTATTGTAGAGTTATGTACTGCCCCAAAACTCTGGCTTACAGAGTGTTTTAAAAATAATTTTGAATTTGTTGCCAAGATTTTAAAAATTGGGAAATTTCGCATACAAATCCAGATTTTTTGTTTCTTTTGAAAAAGTAGACAACGTGGCAAGACAGTGAACCTTCCTCTCAAGCAGTGAGTGGTTCTCCAAGTGTGGCCCCTGGGCTAGCAGTACCAGTACCACCTGGAAGCTGTTGGAAACTCTGGGGGTAGGCCCAGCAATCTGTGTTTTAACAAGCCCTTCAGTGATGCTGACGCGTGCCTACGCTTGAGAACTCCCACTGCTATTGACTATCATCAGGTAGAACTTGGTAGTGTGAAAGCTTTCCACCTAAGCCGTTCCATTCATTCATGCAATTATCTGATCCTTGTGAGTATGTGAGGTTCAATCTCTCTCTCTCTCTCTCTCTGTCTCTCTCTCTCCATCTCTCTTTTTTTCTTTCTATATGAATTAGGTCATTTAGTAGGAAGGCATGAGATTTTCAGACCTCCAATCATGAGTCTGAGGCCCCAAAGATCTGAGGTCATGCAGAGATCTTTAGGAACCCTACCACCATCCCATAGGCATATCAGATCTGACTTCCCATCTTGTTTTAGCTGCTGCCCATGTGGCAGTATGAGAAAACTCAATTAGTACAAACAGATAAGAGCATATTAAAGTCTTGGGAGGAAGAGAGCCCTGGTTGAGGTCCCTAATGCATGCAAGTAAAATGGTTAGATAAAGCTTTATTTAATTATGTTGCAGGCGGGAAGAGAGTCACATGTAATCTTGGTGTATTTAAGTGCGTGTTTTTGAATGAACTTTTCAGAATGTCTGTATAGTTTCTGCCAGTTTGTCAGGCGGCCATCAATTACTCAGTCTCACCCTACATATAAATAAGCCACCATTTTTCACTATCGGCGAACAGAAAACCTACCAAAGCCAACCCTCTCTATGTGGGTCAGCACTCTAAGTAATTGTCAGTCATGAGTCCCACATGAAGGTATCCTCCTACCCTTCTGTTTACTCACCAGCTGCTATTCTTATTAGATACAGATGGGTATGACTCTTACATCAACCTAAGGTTGTTGTTTGTTTGTTTCGCCCTTTCAGACCCTATAGATTATGTTTAGCTTCCTGAAATACTTAACCAAATACTATTAATTAGTGCCCATGTCTTCTGTATTTCCCAGCCCTGAGGCAGATAGGTGGGGTCACGTGGCTAATTCTTACCAGTGGAATGTAAATAGCAGTGCTGTGTCACTTCTGGTCTGTAAGAGAAGGCACATCTTCTCCACGCTTTCACCTTTCCCACTTTGGTGATACTAGAGAGCACCTGCTTGAGTTGGTGGAGCTGCAAAGTGGGTCCTTGGTTTGCCATCTGAAAGAGTGCTGTGCAGAACTACCTGACCCACTTCAGACTTTGGTAAGAGCAAAAATGAAGCCCTTGTTGTATTTAATTTCACTAATGATAATTTTGCTACAGATCACCTGCCCTCTCCTGACTAACACACATGGCCACAGCTGTGATAAGCTGCAACCAACATGCTTAGGAACATATTGTCTGAGGAACATGCTAGGAAGCAGGTTCAGTGGAACCAATATGAAAGCAACAGCAGCTTGGAACTTGACAGTGTCCAGAGAATGAGGCTTGTTCTAGATTGAAGTGTGTATCCAAGAAGATTTGATCTAATGGGCAGGACAGCAGCAGGATTTTCTGGGCAGTGACCATACTTAAGATCATAGGAGAGGAATCATGGTGGTTCAGGATAATTTTGTGATTTGGAGGAGGACCTCAGCTAGTTGCTGAGAGGGTATTACAAAGATGGGGCCAAGGCCTTAAAGAGTGAAGGCTGGGTTGAGTGAACAGAGCCCCAGGGAAGATGATTGAGGCTAATTACAGTTTATGACCAGAAGAAAATGTTGGAGGGGAGGGGATTCTCAGTAACTAAAGAAGAGGCTGAGTTTGGGGTTTGGATGACCGCATCCAAACTCCATTCAAGGTATCATGGCCTGGGCTACAGGATATGGGATGAGGGGTTCAGATTTGTTTATAATGAATACATACACACACACACACACACACACACACACACACAATCATCCAAATGTCTGTAGTGGTGCCAACAAGTAGCTTGGAGTGGCTCATAGCCTCCTTATAATTTCAATTAGCCTTCCACTTGGCTATCCCACTTACAGACACAGTTGTAGCCAGTACAGGGTACATACTGTAGAAAGTCAGTTTTAATACAATCCCAGCCCTTCCCTTCCCACCAGAGTGCTATTTTTAAGCCTCTCCTATACAGAAATCCTGGGGCCTTTACTGTCGAATAGAGATGTCCATTCAGCAGTTGGATATATGTGTCTGGAAGTCAAGAGCAAGATTGGGGAAGAAAATAATAGCTTGTCAGTCTCTAGCATAAAGATGGAAATTTAATTTGTGGGATAGGAGGAAATCATCAAATGTATCAAATGAGAAGAATGTATCAAATGAGAAGAGAGCCTAATATAGAAACCTGAGCAGCACCCATGTCTACCAGGTTGAGAAAGAAGACCCATGAAGGTGATTAAAGGAAAAGAGGTGAGAATGGCTATCAGGGTAGGAGAGACTTTCATGGAAGAGAGAAAGAGCATCAGCAGTAACTAAAATATAGGAAAAGTAAGGACAAAAAGGCCAGCTTTGGATTTTCCCAAGTGGATATCCAAGTGGATTTCCAGATGGCACTAAGGGGCCATTGTCAATATTGGTGGGTATGGAAAGGCAGACAGGAATGATTGGCAGCAGACTAAATGGAGGTGTTCAGTGGAGACAACTTCTTTAAGAAGACTAGCTATAAAGAGATAGCTAACAGTAACAAGAGAGGAATTTGGGTTCGCTACTCTGCCCATAACAGCCTTAGTGGCTTTTTTTTTAATTTTTTTTTCAACTTTTACTTATTTTTGGGACAGAGAGAGACAGAGCATGAACGGGGGAGGGGCAGAGAGAGAGGGAGACACAGAATCGGAAACAGGCTCCAGGCTCTGAGCCATCAGCCCAGAGCCTGACGCGGGGCTCGAACCCATGGACCGCGAGATCGTGACCTGGCTGAAGTCGGACGCTTAACCGACTGCGCCACCCAGGCGCCCCCTTAGTGGGTTTTTAAATGCATGAATCAGATCACATCACTTCTCTTCTGGAAACTGCCAGGGCTCCTCATTTCTCTCTGCATCAAAGCCAAAGTCCTCAGAAGAATGTGTGTTGTCTGACATGACCTGTTTCCCCATCAGCCTGAACTCCTGTGACTGCCCCCCTTGCTGACTCCCCTCCAGCGACAACTCCTTTCTTGCTGACATGTCAGATGTCCTTCTATCTTAGCTCTGGGTGTTACCTTTGCCTGGAACATTCGTTCCTCAAATATCCTCTAACTCGCTCACCCCCTTCAAGTTTTCACTCAAATGTTTTCTCAGTGAATAAAATTCTGACCAGTCTTCGGGAATTGCCACTTGCCCTCCAACCGCCACACTCCTGCTTCCTTCTTATTCTACTTAACATTTTCTTTTTCTATCTCATATATCACTTAATATATTATTTCTATTGTTTATCGTCTGACTTTTCTGGCTAGAATATGATCTCTTCCAAATCAGGGATGCTTGACCATTTTATTCCACTGATACACCCTCTATGCCCTGGAACAGTGCCTGGCACAAAGATGGGCTTAAATTACTGGTGTTGAATGAAGGAAGGCATTTAAAAATATTATATGTTTTATATGTTGAAGCTGCAGGGGGACAATTGATGGAACAAGGTGCCCATGAGGATGGGATGTTGGCACAGAAGAGTCAGTCATGTCCAGGGGGTATAACTTGCCTGATGGGGATTCAGGTGAGGTTGATCTTATTTGATCAGGACACATCGCCACTGAGGTCCAGGTTGTAGATTCAGTTCCCAATAGGGGCTACTGATTGTTGTCTCCTGACCCTGGGCTGCAGTGTCATAAGACATGGAGTTGGTCACGAGGGATGAGCAACACGTCAGGCTGGATCCTTGCGCATTTGCGACTCCTTCTGGGAAGAAGGTGGTCAGCAGCCACATTTCAGAAGAAGAACATATTCTAAGGTTTTTCTATTTTCATGTTTTTCACATAGCAGGGCTCCTCCTACAAACTCCTCTTAAGCACAGAAGAGGTTGAGAGGAAGTCTTGCCAAGCAAGGGTGCTCTCTCCGCAGTCTGCCTCTTGCAGGCTGACAAAGCAGCCGAGTTACAAGAGAGGAGGGCTCTTTGCCCCTGGAAGTCTTTGGAGCGGGGCTCAGTTTCCTTCTGTATGAGCCCTCCCGCTATGTTCTCTGTCGACACAGGCAGGCATGGGGCAACCCTTAGGCTCCACAAAAATAACCTAATAACAGCTTGGCCAGAACGCCCCATCCTTCCCGAGCCCCACAAAGAGACTTGGATGATGAAGCAACCACTTGCCACCAAAACAGCAGTTACCACCCCCCACCCCCCCACCCCAGGAGCTCAGGATCATCGACAAGCTGCCTGCTAGGTTGGTTGATATGTCTTTTATTTAGCGTTCTGTTAATTTGCTAAACACTGTTTTAGTCTATGTGACTGTAGAATATAAAAATGCAGTAGGTGGTTTATAGGAGACAAGTTGCAAGAGAATGCTCAGTGCTGTGAGCCTCACACACAATACCTACCCTCGGAAGGGCTGGATTTTCCCTCGGGCTGTGAGGAGAGAGCTAAGTGAGGTTCCCGTCCTCTTTAAGGGCTTTCTTTGACCTGCTCCTCCCCTCAGTGCTGTGTGGTGGGCGTACAACTGTTGCAAGTAGGTGGCACAGCTGTTTGCTTTGACTGCCTCTGTACCTCGGGGATCCCAGCCTCACAGTTAACATTGCAGGATGAAAATGGCATTTATGCTTTAATAAACTCACCCTATTTCTTTGTTAGAGGAAGAAAGGGGGGGATCCCACCCACCACGTTGCCAGCTACATGTCACCGCTCAGAGCACACCAGAGTGGCTAATGTTTTCCGAATTCTCCCTTGCATTGGAAATGGAAACCATTAGAAAAATATTGGGATGGTGTGAAGATTTCCCAAACACCTGCCTCCCACCTCTTATGCACATATGCCTGGTTCTTGCAATGCATGGAGCTTTTTTTTTTTTTCCGTTTGGTGCATTTTCATTTACAAGCGCATGTATATTTTATAAGAGCATTTGTACATACTTCTTGGTGATTTACTTGTAAATTTCCTAAGTGGGGAAGCCACGCAAAGGTCGCCAAGCTGCGGACGGAATTAAATAGAATTTCCTAATAGAAAATAATAAAGCAGGTGTCAGAAATGTATAGGCAAGGTGGGGGGGGGAAGCATTTCAACCAGAAAGTTATTGAATGTTTATAATCAAGGAGCTGATCCTGTAGAGGAGGGGGTCCACCCTCCTCTTCCCTGTCAAATAAATCACTGCAAGCTCTCAAAGTTGTTGCTCTGAAGGGCTAAATCTTTCAGGCTTTGTTCCTTTTTGTCTGCAAAAACAACACAGTCCCATATCCTTGCTAGAACACCTGTTTCTCCCTCCTCCCTGCCTGGCACTATCTAGCAAAACGTATTTCACGGGTTACCTCGGGTAGCACATTTTGCTGATTTGACTTGAAGTATCCATAACTATGATGGACTTCTTTGCCTGACTCAGAAATCAGCTGCTTTTCAATCCCCCATCTAGAGTACCTCTGTAAATCAGAGGAAATAACAACATCGGCTTCTTGCTATTGTTGTCATTATATTATTTTTATTAACTAGCCTGTTATTATTTTAACATTGTGAAGCAACAAATAACTCAATGTAGAATAATGAAATCTGTAGTGTTAAAGAAGTTTGGAAGTGGAAGGGCCTTTAGATTTTACATCTCTAGACAATCTGGAATGACAATTGAAACCTGATGGCCTGTAATAATCTTAATGATTGCTATGTTCCATGTTTATTTAATACTTTGCCTTTAGATTTTAGGATGTTTTAAAATAATGATCGATACATTTTGGAGTAGATGTCTCATATTTTTTTTTTCTCCAAGCTTATGCTTTGCTATATAAGCAAGAAACAGTTCATTTATTCATGTATTACATTAAGTACCTTTATTGAATACTTGCTATGTTCTAAGTACTATTCTAGATACTGGGGATAATAGAGTGAACAAGAATGATGCCATGCTATTATGAAGATTATGTTTTTGTAGGGACATCAGACAGTGAATGAGTAAATTAATAAACACAATAGTTTTGTATCATCATGAGCACTGGTGAAAACAAGACAGGGTTATGTGCTAGTGACTGAGAGGTTGGCTACCTTTGGTTCGGTAGGCAGGGAACCGTTCTCTGAGGAGGTGATATTAGGTTTGAGAACTGAATGACAAGAAGGAGGTAAACAAAGGTTTGAGAAAGGAGTTTTGCAGGCAACGTACTACTTCTGAGGCCTAATACGGGGATGAGCTTGGCAGGTCCAAGAAGAGAGAGAACCAGACTGAGCTGGGGGAAGTAGAATGTGACATGAGCTCAAAAAGGTCCAGATCACCTGAAAATTTTTAGATCAGTGTCTTAGTCTTTTCAGGCTACTGTAACAAAATACTATAGGCTGGATGGCTTATCAACAACAGAAATTTATTTATCACAGTTCTGGAGGCTGGATGTCCAGGATCAAGGTGCTGGCAGATTTGATGTCTGGTGTGAACCCGCGTCCTGGTTCATAGATGGCCGTCTTCTTGTTGTGTCTTCACGTGGTGGAAGAGGTGAGGGAGTTCTCTAGGGTCCCTTTCATAAGAGCACTAGTCCCATTCATGAGGGCTCCACCCACATGACCTAATTACCTCCAAAGGGCCCCACTTCCTAATACCATCACATTGGGGATTAGTTTTCAGCATATGAATTGTGTGGGGATACAGACATTCGGCCTATAGCAGTCAGGGAAATTGTTTGAGGGTTTTTTTTAATTTATTTATTTTTGAGAGAGAGAGAGAGGGAGAGAGAGAGAGAGAAGTGATGGAGGGGCAGAGAGAGAGGGTGAGAGAGAGAGAATCCCAAGCGGGCTCTGCAGTGTCAGCTCAGAGCCTGATGAGGGGCTTGAACTCACAACTGTGAGATCATGACCTAAGTCAAAATCAAGAGTTGGATGCTTAACCAACTGAGTAACCCAGGTGCCCCAAAATAGTTTGAGTTTTACTTTAAGTACAGCATGAAGCCGTGTGTGTTGGGCGTGGTGGTGGTGGTGGTGGGATTTAAACAGGGGAAAGATGTTATGGATCCAGTGCTTCTGTAGGAACTGGAAGACTGTAGTTCATGAAGGTCTGTTACCATGAGTCCATTGGGTCTGAGTGTGGGCAAGGGTCCTTCCTCAAAGAAAATCCAAAGTGTTACGAACAGAAGGAAGGGGAAGAGATGGCAGGCAGCCAAAATCAAAGATGACACACTGTTAAAGTCTCTTCTGGAGAGAAATTTTACAGGCTTTTGTACATAGGCAAGAATAATTATAAAACCATCAGAATACATCCTTCCTATCATCTATCTATCTATCTATCTATCTATCTATCTATCTATCTAATCATCTATCATCTATCATCTATCTATCTTTCTGTCTCTTTTTCTATCTATCCCGATGTAAAGGGCCAGAAAGAAGATGACACCAAGGGGCATTTACTCTGTAGAATGTTGGAGGTGAAGAGAAGGCAATAGCTTTTCCTCAGCAGAGATGAATTTACACACTACTTTAGTGGCTTCATTATAATGATAAAGATCAATGATGATGAAGATAGTCTTCATATATCCACTTAGGTTGGGTGTCCTCCAATGCAGATGTGGAGACAAAGATTAGGGTGCAAGTCATTTATTGGGAGGTGATCTCAGGAACAGAGAGGAAGTGGAGGAATCAGGGAAGAAGAGCCAGTAAATGGTGTATTGAGTGGGTTTCCATTGCAGGCAATTGGAGACCGTCTTTGGTCTCCACACTTTGGAATTGTGTCCTTAAGAGGCAATGTAGCCGGAGTATTTATCTGCCAACATCCATCTTCCATTGTCTGAGCATTTTGCCTGGGATAGTATCTCCATGCTTTTCCAGTTTGTCCAACTTTCCAGGAGCTAGAGAAGGGAGATGCAGGAAATATGGTAGAAAAATGTAGAATCTGTTGACATGTTTGGGTATTGATAGTGACTTAAGGGGGTGGGCTCAGGGAAATGGGCAGGATGCCTGTACAGTAATTAAAGGAAACATCAGTTGTAGATGATGCTGTTGATATTCTGGCATAAATTCTCATTTCATGTCCCTGAGGAAAAATCTACACATTTAGGGTACCCTCACCATAGACCCTGGGATGCTTCTTAATCAGATATGGCTTTTAAAACCTGCTGCAGCAGTTTTTATGGAAACTATGCCCAGGGTGGCTAAGGCTCTGCATTTGAGGGTCACCAAACCTTGGTGGTCCCTCTGTGATACTTGCCTTTTAATGTCTAAAGACAGTGATCACCATCTTTAGAGTGCTCAGGTTGGAACTTTTCATATAGAGTTGGCTTTCCAAGACATCAGGAGATTCCTGAGAGTGGAAGAGTGTAGTGCATGCCTTAGTGCTTTGCCCAGATTTCCCTCCAGACACAGGCTCTCATTCCCCTGCTGTTGGGGGTTGTGACTGCTGGTAGCTCACAGCTAAGGCCCCATTGAGGAAACATCCTTAGCCAAGAAGAGGTCCCTCACTCCAGATTACACTCCTTCCTAGGGGGGTTCCTATATCCAATGACTGGTCGATGCAAGGGCACCAAGGCTAGATCTACTTACTTCAACTAGGGACAACTCTGAGAAGCCATCCTAGCTCCAGAGCCCCTTGTGGGATAAGCCGAAGCTTCTGCTGCCATTGCATCAAAGTGAAACTTCTTCTTGTTCCTAGTTCTGCTTCCTTCATACCCCACCAATGGCAGTCCCCAAAGCACACCACAATAAGCCTCCTGTGCCCAAATCACTGTGTCAGAATCTGTTTCCTGAGGAATCTGCCTTATAGGTCTAACAAGGGGGCAATGGCATATTCCTTCTTATTTGATCCCCAGGTCTTACCCCAGTAAAAGCTGACAGTCTAAAAAGGTTCCACTGATATCCCTGGAAACTTGAAGGTCTTTGGGAGTATAGGCTGATTGGAGAGGTCCAAGAGTGACCACTTTGGTTGCAGGGTCCCTGATAGCATTCCTGTATGGAAAAGAATCCCCTGAATGCCCAAGGAGTCATCGTAAACAGATGGCACCCGTGGCTCCTGGAGTCAGCCAAGTGCAGAACGGTCTGTCAAGTGGTGAAATGTTTCCCTGAGATTTTTATGACTGTAGAATGTTTGAAGAGGCCAACATATATCACAAAATGTAGACAGGGAAGGACAGCCTACAAAAGGGGGAAGGAAATAAGAAGCCTTTAAGACTTAGATTTAATATTCTTGGAAGCAGAAATGAATGATTTAAAGCTTATTTGCCTATGTTTGTTTATAATTTGGTGCCCAGTGTTCCTATGATATAATTTGCTTCACAATTTTAGAATTCTATTTTACATACCAATAATGCCTTACACTTTCTGTATATAGTGCATTTCATCCAGGGATTATGTAGGAATCTATCCACAGAGGCGTACATGAACACTTAGGTTTATCTACACAGTAGCTAATATATACACAGAGAAGGAGAGAGATGAAGTCACCCCACCTTAATAAATTCATTGTTATTGAAATAATTTGTTGGAGGATGGTAAACACAGTGCCAAAACTTCTATCAGCTTTCTGAGTCTGCCTGCACAAATGATTGGGTAAACCATGGTATGAGTTTTCATTTTTATCTTGGTTCCTACTAAACTCAACCCTGTGTTGGTGGACATCAAGCAGCAGAAATTATACTGTATGTTAAATATTTAAATTTTATATCTACAAAACACTGATTACTGATGTAACTATCAAATTATAATGTTAAGGAAGCTTATGGGAAAAATATTTTCTGAGTGTTTTAAAAATAAAATATAGTATTATAGGTTGATAATAGCATAAGTTCAAAAGAGCACCTGTGCTGGAATATTCACCAAATTTTAGAACCATGTGAATTGATACAAACTATGCAAGAAAACATAATATTATTTTCAACTTCATGACACACAAAATCAGGTGCAGGTTTTATAATAACATCATTCCAAACTATTTTCTTTTATGAAGCTTTGCAACTATATGACCATTTCTGAATTGAATGGGTTCTTTCTACCTCAAGTATTTAATTTGGTGAAAAGGAGCTTTAGACACCAAGAATTTTATATCATATTAATAAGGATGCTCATGCAGTATTGAAATAATATTAAAATACCGGAACAGCCTAAATGTCCATTTATAGGGGAATGGTTATATAAATTATGGTTTATTTATAAAATGCATTCTTGAACAAACAATGATGCAAATATACATCTATTGGCTGTAGAAACATGGTCATATCATATTATTGGCTGATAAAAGTTGATTGTGAAATAGAAGTAGTATATAATTCATTGATATATAATTGTATATAGATAGATAACATCAAGTACAGAAGCATTATAAATACTTATGTATACAAAACAGTGAGTAGTTCGCCAAATGTTAATGGTGATGATCTCTCCCTGAAGAGTAGAACTTCAAGTGGTATTTATTCTTTGTATCTTTGTTTTTACAATAACTATGCAACATTTTTACAAAAAAATTAAAACGGTACAGCATCTGAAGATATGGGAATGATCGTCACTCTTTCCTCCTTTTTAAAAATCAATTAATTTTTGAGAGGGGCGCAGGGAGAGGGGCAGAGAGAGGGAGAGAGACAGAGAGAGAATCTTAAACAGGCTCTGTGCTCAGCGTGGAGCCCAACTGGGGGCTCGATCCCAGGACCCTGGGATCATGACCTGAGCTAAAATCAAGAGTCGGAAGCTCAACTGACGGAGCCACCCAGGCGCCCCATCACTCTTTCCTCCTTAAAGAACTTTCTTCATTTGGCTTCCAGGACAAAATTCCATCCTGATGTTCCACTTACCTTGAAGGCTGTTTCTGTTTCCTTTCACCTCCCCTTTGAAGTGATCCACAGATCAGTCGTTGGGTCTCCTCTCTTCTCTATTTATTTATTTCCTTGGTGACTTCACCTAGTTTTATGGTTTTCAATGCCATTTATGCCAGATATTGTTTGCTGTCCTTTGGCATCCATATGATTCCCTTAAGTTCCCTTCTGAATTTCAGGTACTTGAAGGCTAACAGCTATACTTCCTAGACTCTTGTGCAACTAAGCTTATGAACATGACTTAGGCTCTGCCAACAATAAGTACTCATACAAAAAGTAACAGACAGCAAGGATGCTGAAGCCATTTTTCTGTGGCAGCTCCATCTGACATGCATGAGTGTTTTCTGCAACTGGGCTTCATATTTCACATCTTCTTGCCAATTTCTTGGGTGCGAGACATGGAGTGGAGGTAGTAGTAACAGTGTCTTGCCTTCTGGATTACAGCGATGATGAAGGGACTTGAGAATGGAACATCCAGCGGTGGTTCTTGAATTACATTCTTTCGCTCCTCCCAACAAATTTGGAAGCTTCTGCCTTAAATACCTTGAATGGTCTCTCTGTGCTTCCCTACACCCTGACTGATAGGCCAGTGATTCTAACATTTTATCTCCAGGCCAGATCTGTTCTTTGAACTTGGACTCCTATATTCAGCCCCTACTTGACACTCCATTAGATATATAGGCATCTCCACCTTAAATCCAAAACTTAATTCTGATCTTCCCACCCAACCCTGCCCTTTCCACAGCTTTCCCCATATGAGCTGATGACAATTTATCCTTTCAGTTGTTTAGGCCAAAATTTTTGGAAGAGATTTAATTCCTGTGTTTCACACTTACATCATGTCTGTCAACAAGTCTCATTGTCTCTTCAGAATCTCTTTTTGTTTCTGTAAATACAATATAAGTACTGTGAAGGTATGGAATTTAGTCTGTTTTGATACTTTTCCAGAACAGTGTTGGCACATAGTAGATGCTCCATGTTTTTGAATGAATAGATAAACGAAGAGTTGAGTAATAAATGGAGTGGTAAGTAAGATCCTGTTACACTATAATAGGAAGGATCTTTAGCTAAACTTTATTCCAGCTTATAGAAAGCACTCAGGTATGTTTTTAGGGAACAGATTCTCAGCATTTTTAGAGCATTTTTAGATTTGCGTGTATCTTAGTCTTATCTAGAGTGTGATTCACTGAGCATTTCTGTCTTTGAATGGAGAAATGGAAAGGTGTGAAATAACTTACCTTAGGGCTGTTGTGCAGACTATGGAGCGATTCCCCTTCTAGTGTTAACAGCTTTGACAACGATCACAGCAGTATGAATATCAACATCAGCTATTCATTGAGCACATACTGTGTGCCGAATCCTGTTCAAGGCATTTATGTTTAATTAAAAAAAAAATTTGTGTGTGGGGGGGGGGGCGCACCCGAGTGGCTCACTCGGTTGAGCGTCCAACTTTGGCTCAGGTCATGATCTCATGGTTGACGAGTTCGAGTCCCGCATTAGGTTCTGTGCTGACAGCTCAGGGCCTGGAGCCTGCTTCAGATTCTGTGTCTCCCTCTCACTCTGCCCCTACCCTGCTCATGCTCTGTCTCTCTCTGTCTCAAAAATAAATGTTAAAAAAATTTTTTTAAGTCCATTTATTTATTTTGAAAGAGGGAGAGTGAGCACGAATGGGGGAACAGGCAGAGAGGGGGAGAGAGAGAAGTCCAAGAAGACTCCCTACCATCATCACAGAGCCCGATGCAAGGCTTGAACTCACAAACCATGAGATCATGGCCTAAGCCAAAATCAAGAGTTGGAGGCTTAACTGAGGCACCATCCAGGTGCCCCTATGTGTAATATTTATTATCAAGATGATGCTTTTATATTAAAGTATATCGAACTGAAAGAAGGGGTAAAGAGAAAAAAAGAAGTCAAATTGTACAACCAGGTTTATAATGAAATGTTATTTTCCTGCTCCACCCTCTCCCCCATCTTTGAAGTCGCCATCCTCAGAGACAATCACTTTCAACCATTTTGGTTGTTTCTTCTGCTATCTAACTCCATATTTAAAAACAACAAGCTTATATTTCAATATCTTGAATTTCTATTTTGAAATATTATTTATTGACTTCCTATCTTGGGAGATGAGGATTCAGCTTTCCAATGATATCTCTTCCATCTCCCCATCCTTTCATTATAGTTATTTCAAAGCCTTGAAAAATTCAATTTCAGCATTTGCCTTAGTATGACCTTAATATGACTTATAGCTGGAGTTTTGTGGCACTTTCGGGTTTTTTTTTTTTTTGGAGTTAATAATTGCTTCACTCTTTAAAAACTTAGCTTTCTATATAACTATCACAGATTCTTTCCTCAAACTCTAAAAGCTCTAACACTCCTCTAAGTTCAGTCAAACCCATTAGGTAATCTACCAGTGACTTTATTTTTTGTTTTTCTAGGAGACTATAACCTCGATCCTCCTGTTCATATATACGTGGGCTCCTCTTGAGGCCCAGCTATCATTTGGGACCTCCTGTCACCATCATCTTTGGGATTACCTATTTCCTATTCCCAGGTTTTCCTTTTTGGGTTTTACTTCCTTGTTCTGTTGGGTAATATACTAATGAGCTCCCTGATACAGGGTTCATGCAAGGTAGAGATTTTGAGACCTTATATATCTTAAAATAATCTTTATTTGATCTCACACTCGACGGTGAATTGACTGGGTATGGAATTCTAGTATGCAGCTCATTTCCTCTTGAGATTTTGACATTTTTGCTTTATTGTCTTCTAGCTTTCAGTGCTGCCCTTATGATATCTGATGCTACTATTTTTGCCAATCCTTTGAATAAGATGTATTTTATTTCTCCTCAGAAAGTTTTGAGGGCTTCTTTATACATGCTATCCCGAAATTTCAGTCTGGTTTGATTTCTCCATGCATTCAGGCTTCTATAACAAACTACCATAACTTGGGCATCTTATAAACAACGGAAATTTATTTCTCACAGTTTTAGAGGTTAAGAAATCCAAGATCAGGGCTTCTGCAGATTCTGTGTCTGGTGAGAGCCTACTCCTGGTTCATAGATAGATGACTGCCTTCTTATGGTGTTCTCACAGGTGTAAGGGTGCGGGATTTTTCTGGGGTCTCTTTATAAGGTCATGATTCCAATTCATGAGGATTCCATCCTTATTGCATAATCACCTCGCAAAGGCCCTACCTCCAAATACCATCACATTGAGGAAATAGGTTTCAATGTATTAATTTTGCGAAGATAGTCATACTCAGCCCATAACACTGATAATAATTATTTCTCACTTATTATGCTGGGCACTCAACAGGCCCTTTCAATCTGGAAATTCATGTCCCACTATTTTCAGAATTTTCTCCAACAAATTCTCTAGTAATTTCTTCCCTCCGTTTTCTCAATTTTCATTTTCTGAAACTATTATTAATTGGATATTGAACTTCCTGGGTTTCTTACATCTTTTTTCCTATTATTGATCTCTTTATATATTTTTCTCCTTCCTAAAATATTGCCTCATATATTTCAACGTTTTCTGTAACTTTTTTCAACTGCCGCCAGTATATTTTTATATTCCCAAGTATTCTTGTGTGACTCTGTTCATAACCCAGCTCAGCTGTGTGATCCTGGTCAAGTTATTTAGCCTCTCTATGACTTCCTCATCTGTAAAATAAAGGATAACAGAACCTAACTCATAAAGTTGTTATGATGATTAAATGGTTTAATATTTGTAGAGCACTTAGTATATTGCCTGGCACATAGTGAGTTCCGTATAAATATTAGATAAATACAATAATAAATAGCACTCTGTCCTTGTTTCATGGATGCAATATGTCCACTTATTTCTCTGGGAACATTATTGCCTTCTGCGTTGTTTTTTTGTTCTGTTGTTTGTTTACTTGTTTCCATCTCTTTCATGTTAGAAGCACTTCTTAAATGCCTGGTGATTCTTGGTTGCACATTCACATTTAAAAAGACTACATGGGTACCTGGGTGGTTCAAGCAGTTAAGCATCTGATTCTTGCTTTTGGCTCAGATCATGATCTCACAGTTTTGTGAGTTTGAGCCCCACATCAGGCTTAGAACTGACAGTTCTAAGAGCTTGCTTGGGATTCTCTCCCTCTCTCTTTCTGCCCCTCCCCTGTTCATTCTCTCTCTCTCAAAACAAATAAATAAACTTAAAAACTTTTAGAAAATAAATAAATAAAATGAAGACCACATAAAGCCAATTGGAAGCTCTGTATATATGTATTCGTCTTCTCTTGCTGCCCTCACAAATGACCACAAATGTAAGGTTTAAGACAATACAAATATGTTACCTTTCAACTCTGCAGCTTGGAAATCCAACATGGTCTCACTGGGCTAGAATCATGGTGTCTAGAATCACAGCTGCCTTCCTTTCTAGAAGCTGTAGGGGAGAATCTGTTTCTCTGGCTTTTCCAGTTTCTAGAAGCTTCCCTGGGTCATGGCCTCTAATTCCACCTTCAAAGCCAACCAAAAATCTCAGGTTGAGTCACATCTTATCACTCACCTTTTTTCATGGTCACATTCCCTGTGACTTTCCTCTTTTGTCTTTGTCTTCTTTTTTAATGGATTCTTACGACGATATTGGCTCCCAGGGATAATCCAGCATCATCTCTGTATTTCAGGGTTGACTAATTAGCAACCTTAATTCCACCTGCAGCCTTAATTCCTCTTTGTCATGTAACCTCGCATATTCACAGGTTCCAGGGATTGGGCTGTGGATATCTTTGGGGAGGGTGTGGGGGGCTCAGTGTGTGTATATGAATCTCATCAACTTGTGGTCTTCAGTGAATAAGTGGTTTTGCTCTTTCATTGGGCAACCCTTGTATGGATGTCTACTCTAGGACTGGTTAGTTTCTCCAGAAAGGAGTAATTCAAATTTCTGCCAGTGGGTGGGGGTTGGGGTGTCAAACCAGCTGCTTGTGTTTGAAACTTAGTAGAAGGGCCCCGACCTTCAGCAGGGAGACTTTATCCTAATCTCTACTGTCCAGTACCAACCTCCCCTCCACCCTCTGCTTGCCTGGTGCTCCCGGCTCAGGTCCTTGGAGAAGACAGAAACTCCAATCTCTTTCCGATGTCAGGGAGAGACGGTTAGTTGCCTGGAATAGGGGAGGGGTGCTGAGGATCAGATTCCTATGCAAACTAGTTTTCTCTTTTTTAAAACTTAATTTTGACATAATTTCAGACATATTGTGAAAATTGCATTCACTACAAAGAATTTCCTTATACCCTTCACCCAGATTCCCCAAATGTTAATAGTTGCTTTATCACTCTCTCCTGGTATGTAGGCGAGCTGGATCCTGTTTTCCTGACCCATGCAGTAATGTCCTATTGCCGTATTGCTGTGAATTTGGCGAGTTAAACCAACACAAATTTGTTACCTTACAGCTCTGAAGGGCAGGATTCTGAAACTGTTTTCTCTCAGCTAAAATGAAGGTATCTCTGGATCACATCCCTTCTGGAGGCTGTTGCCTTAACCAGCTTCTGGAGGCCACCCACATCCCTTGGCTTGGGGTCTCATGTCTCCATTTTCACAGCCGGCAGACTGCAAGTCTCTTTCTGACTCTGATCCTGTTTTGCCTCCTTTTTCCACTTTTAAGGAGCCTTGCAATGACATTGCACCTACTTGGAAAATTCAAGATAGACTGCTTATTTTAAAGTCAGTTGATTAACCATCTTAATTCTATCTGAAACTTGAATCCCCCCACACCCTTGCCATGTAAGATAACACATTCAGGGGTTTGGGGGTTAGGATATGGACATCTTTGGGGGAACAGTATTCTGCCAATTACAACATGTATCTATTATTTTTTAAGCATTCTGATACTTTCTGGCATTCCAAGATATTCCAGGCTCGTTTTGTACTTTCCTTACCCCTGACCTGGAATTAACCATCACCTGTTTTAATGTTGCAGTCTTTACAACAACAAAAATGATAGATGCCATTATTACTCTTGTTTCACTAATGGGAAAATATGAAACATAGATAGGTTAATTAACCAGCCCGTGGTCACACAGCTGGAAAGGGGCTGAGATCAAGAAAAGGACTGGAATCCAAGTGTATCTCCCTTCATGCCTATGCTTGCAGCTGCTCAGTACCTGAGGGAAACCTCACCTTCACAAAACCCACTTGAGGTATTGGTGTAGAGAATAAAATTCACACTTACTATCAAGTAGCATATATAAATATTTTACAGTGTGTGCCTGAGTTTGGGAGCTTGCAATAGAAATGCTATGTTTGGTAAGCACATAATAGCTTCTTGGCTGATAGAACACTGAACCTTGTGATTAATATTCGTTTATTGTCTTTGAGTAAATGGAAGGAAACCCGTGTGCTGAGTTGCTTGTTCGAGATAAGTACTTTTATAGCCATCAAATGTATATATTTTTATAATATAGTTTTAATAATTGAGCTTTTATAACTGAGTTGAGTTCAAAATGAGCTTTAAGGAACTTGTTTGTTCACATTCTTGATCTGAAGTTAGTGATTAAATTAAGGGATGACTTGGGTAATATTTCCTTCACAACTTAATTAATGATGTTGATTTTGGCTTAACATTTATTTAAAAATTTTTGTGTGCAAGGATGATGTCTGTGATTTAACAATATGGGCCAGATTTGATTGATCCCAGTATAACAGGAAACTGTCGGGATATTAACCACCAGCCCCAACCAGTATTTATAATAGAAATAAGCCTTCACCATAAAGCCTCTCCAACAGGCCTTGTAACTATAATGGCACTAGCAGGTGCCGCCACAATAAAAAAGCCAGCCTCCCCATGAACAAATATTAAATTAAAAAAATCAATCAATCTGCAGTCTCAGTTCTGGCCCCAGCATCATTTCTTCCAATAATGGCAAACTCAGGGTTTGTCAGTGCATCGTTAACAGGTTAAAGACCTTTAGATTATTATTATTAGTAGTAGTATTAATATTGTTATTACTTTTGAAGTGTATCAGACACTTGGCTCTTTTCCTCCCACACTTGCCACTTTGGAATTGGCATGTAAACGTTGATGGGACTCATGGCCTGAGGGCAAGTCCTCGGCCCTAAAATCTGTCAGGAAACGGCAGGATTTTGCAGGGTGGGCTGGTGACTCGTCGTGTGCTGTGCTTTCCTCTAGGAAAGCCAAGAAAGCTGTTTATTCTTCAGGGAGTGCTGTCATCTAGACGTAGGGGTCCTGTGATTCAGTTAGCCTCAGAAAGGCATCTTTACCCCTTCCTACTTTGTCCGTGTCTCCACTTTCTGAAGGGTTGTGACTCATCCTTGGCTGCCCAGCACATTTAAGCTGCTTTTTCTCTTGTTTCGTTTCTTCCTCCCCTCACTCCTGCCCCTATTCTGAGACCCCCCCCATACCCTTCCTCACACTTATCCCCACCGAACAATAATGGCCAGTCCCAGTTCTCTGGCTTTGGGCTGCAATGCTAGGCAATCTGTTTGGTTATGTGGGGACTGTTCCTGAAGAATAATAGCTTGGGATCCTACCGTGGAATTTCAGCCATCACTTGAAGTGGGAATAGGTGCTATGTTTCAGACTGCCATGATTCCACCCAACTCTGTGGTTTGCTCCCTGGCTTGTGAAGTTCTTAGTGAAGAGTCTGTTTGTGATTTCAACCCCAAATGTCTCTGTAGCTGGGACTTAGAATTCTGCTTTGTCAGGATTTAGGTACTGTATCTGAGAATTGGCTAGAGCAGCGCCTCTTAAACTTCCAAGGATATCAGCTGTGGATGCTTTCAAGAGTCAATTCCGAATCAGTAGATCTAACATGGGACCCGACAGCCTGCATTCCAGACAAGCTCACCTGTGACCCTGATGCTGCTGGTCTTCGGATCAGACTCGGAGTAGCAAGAACTAGAGTGAGGTGACTTGGGGACTCTTCAGAAATGTCCCCGGGGGCGCCTGGGTGGCGCAGTCGGTTAAGCGTCCGACTTCAGCCAGGTCACGATCTCGCGGTCCGTGAGTTCGAGCCCCGCGTCGGGCTCTGGGCTGATGGCTCGGAGCCTGGAGCCTGTTTCCGATTCTGTGTCTCCCTCTCTCTCTGCCCCTCCCCCGTTCATGCTCTGTCTCTCTCTGTCCCAAAAATAAATAAACGTCGAAAAAAAAAATTTAAAAAAAAAAAAAAAAAAAAAAAGAAATGTCCCCTATTTTGGGACATCTTAGTTTGTTGCAAAATCAAAATTCCTGTTTTTGTTAAATGTTTTATTACTATTATTATTATTTTTGACAGAGAGAGAGAGAGAGAAAGTGCAAGCAGAGGAGGGGCAAAAAGCAGGATACAGAGAATCTGAAGCAGACTCTAGGCTCTGAGCTGTCAGCACAGAGCCCCATGCAGGGCTTGAACGCATGAACTTGAGATCATGACCCGAGCTGAAGTCAGGTGCTGAACCAACTGAGCCACCCAACGCCCTGAAAATTCCTGTTTGATTACAGGAAAATCAAACAACCACCTATAAAAAGACATTAAGGTAGGTTAGATTCCTACATCACTGACACACACTATTTGTGGCACCGTTGCTGGGAAGGGATTTATGGGTAAGTCCATGGGAGGAAAGTAGTATACGTGGAATAAAGAGAGCTATGCTTAGTGAAATTTTTTTTAAATCTATTGCTGAATGAAAAGTCCCCTTTCCCCACTTTATATGTTTTCATTTCCATGCTGACAGAAGGAGAAAAAGTTTAAGGCATCCTCTTTCTCTCTTGATACATGTTAAACCAGTGAATCCTCTTTCTCCAAATCTTTGCCCAGGGCAAAAACCACTGTAAAAAAGACGACAGATCTGAAGTGCAGAGATATTTCACCCAATTTAGGCCATCGCTCTGGTAAAACACCTGCAAGACACACGTAGCCGGTATTTTTAAAATATATTGTTCAATTTGACACGAACTTCCTGGATAATTTCCCGGCATCCATTGTGTTACCCACCAGAAGTGTTTAGAATTGAGTAATACATGAATTTCCAAGGGGAAACAATGGATCATGAGAGATTCTGACAAAAACTGAACATTGGGAATCCAGCCCACACACATGAGGGGTGTGTGTGTGTGTGTGTGTGTGTGTGTGTGTGCTGTTTGGCGTGAGGATGGCAGAGAGCTGTGGGAGGGCTGCCGTAGCCCCGAATACGTCTGGTATTTTACTTCCAAAAATCATGCAGTTCCTCTGAGCCTCTGTTTTCTCAGTCATAACACGGGAATGGTAAGTGGTGTGGTACAGTTGTCTGCTTCACATGTTTGTTTTGAAAGTCAAATAAGGTGATGCGTTTAAATGAGGTGATGTAGAAATTCACCTACAGATGTGAATTTTACTCAGGTAGGACTCAAACTCCAGGTATTAGGGCATCCCCCAATACTCCCAATAGTGCTATGGGATGGGTTCAAGCCCTCATTCTCCATATGGTAGGAGACCACAAACCCTTCCCGCCCACCCTGACCTCTCCATGAGATGCAGGCCAACACTGATGGAGAATCTCAACCAACTCACCTTTCTTCTACTTCCCCTGTTCCTTTTAGCAACTGGATTCCTGATTTCCTTCACAGCCTGCCTTCTGCAGGTGCTCTTTCATTTCTGTCCCATACCATCCCTCTTGCTTTGGTTTTTCAAGGCAAAGACTTGCACAAAGCGGTTGTGCACTTTGCTGTTACAGCTGCTGTGGCAGTTGCTATAGTGTCGCGGGTCATATACAAAGGCTTCCGTGCAACAGTCCCAGCAAAGCAGACACCCATTAAACATGAGATGGCATTCCTGTTCCTAGAGTTGTGTTGGAATTCTTGCCACACAGATTGTACCACTGACAACTTTCCTTTTCTTAAATCTCTGATCTCCAGTGACGCTATCGATCATTTCCTCTACTTCCCTATTTCTGCACTCATTCACATT
This sequence comes from Lynx rufus, assembly GCF_022079265.1. Classification (NCBI taxonomy): domain Eukaryota; kingdom Metazoa; phylum Chordata; class Mammalia; order Carnivora; family Felidae; genus Lynx; species Lynx rufus. The sequence continues at coordinate 23,710,285 of NW_025814867.1, read as the reverse complement.
TCTCAACCTGGCTTTTCTACTCTTTGTCTTTGCATCGGCCTCCTTGTTTCTTAAGCCCAGTAAGGGATTCTGAGCCCTCTCGCCTCGTGCCTCAGGCTCACATTAAAACACATTTAAAACACGTCAGAAGGTATCATCCTCAATCAAAAACATCTTCTCCCCTCCTCTTTCTAGCATGGTGTTGACCTAGGATGGGCTGAACTGTGTTGCTCCAAAACTCCTATGTTGAAGCCCTAACCCCAGTACCTTAGGATGTGACTGTATTTGGAGATGGGGCCTTTAAAGAGGTGATTAAGTTTAAATGAGGTCATTAGGGTGAGCTTTAATCCATACAGTGTCCTCATAAGAGGGGATTAGGACACAGACACACACACAAACACACACATGCACACACACACACACACACACACACAAGACCATGTGAAGACACCAGAAGAGCCATCTACCTGCCAAGGACAGAGGCCTCAGAAAAAAACAATCCAGCTGACACCTTGATCTTGAGCCTCTAGCCCCAAGAATTCTAAGAAAATAAATTCCGGCCGTTTAATCTACTCCATTTGGCATAGTTTGTTACGGCAGCCCCAGCAAACTAACATATGACTAATAGAAATTTAACACGAGCCACATAGGTAATGTGAAACATTTTAGTAGCCACCTTAACACAGAAAAAAGAAATGTGAAATTGATGACAATAATATACTTCAGTTAACCCAGTACATGCAAACTATTATCAATATGTAATCAATATAAAACTAATGGAATATTTTACATTCTTTATTTTTTTTTTCATAAAAAATTGGTGTGGATTTTACATTTACAGATCCCAGTTTGGGCCACCCACATTTCAAATGCTCCATAGATATATACGGCCAGTGGCTACTCTCTGGGACAGCATAGCTTAGGCAGCACAAAGCACTGCTATAAATTTTGAAATTACCACTCCTTCTTTAATGTTGCTTGTCTGAAATCTTAGGCAGGAATAGAAAGGAGTAGTATAAAAATGTCGCCTTCTCTGTATTGCAAGCTACACCAACTTTCCCTCAAAAATTTAGGAGGCCAGAATCAGTGGTTTTAATTTTTTTAATGTTTATTTATCTTTGAGAGAGGAAGAGAGACAAAGCACAAATGGGGAAGGGGCAGAGAGAGAGAGGGAGACACAGAATCTGAAGCAGGTTCCAGGCTCTGACCTGTCAGCGCAGAGCCTGACTGGTGCTCAAACTCACAAACCATGAGATCATGCCCTGAGCTGAAGTCAGACACTTAACTGGCTGAGCCACCCAAGCACCCTCAGAGTCAGTGTTTTTAAACATTTTTCCCTCTTCCCATCACAAAGCGATTTATCATGAGGGCACTATGCATACTAGTTTTCTACATCTGTGATTCTTTTCAATGCTAATTCAGACTTGCTTGGCCAGGTTTGGCAACCATTAACCTTTACAACTAGTTAACCACACAGTTGGTTTGGGGTGACCTTTCCCTCTGATCCTCTCGTCATTCAAGGCCCATTCCATGATCCCGTTTCTAAGAAGTCCTGACCACTCCAGGCTGCATCTGCTCTGAATCTCTCTAACACATGAAGTCTGGACCATATCTGCTAGCTCTTAAGGGTTTTCTATTTTGCATCACTTACTGTTGTTTCAGATGCATTTATCTTGCTTTCACAACTAGATCAAAGGACATATTGTGGCTTAGAGGGAATTGTACAAGTTTGAGCTTGTGTCTTGTCTCTGCTACCTGCAGGCTGTGTGCCCTTAGATAATGTACTTAGCCTCTCTGTGCCCCCATAAAATAGGGATCAAACTACCTACTTCACAGAGTCTTTATGAAGATTAAATGTCAGAATGTATCCAAAAAACCTGGCTTTTAATCGGTTCTCCATAAGCAATAGCTGATGATGTCTCCTTATTATTCCAGATTTATTGAGCACCTACCAAGTACCAGGCACAGTGCTCAGTCCTGGGGATACAGCTGTGACAAAGAAAAGATTAATAATAACTTATTGGAAATAGGGCCAGTCCTTACATTTCTGTTTTATTTCACGTTGCAAATAGAGTGCAGAGTGTATGATAGGAAATTAACAACTTGTTGCTTTGTAACAACAGTCAAAACATGTATTGACAACATCAGAGTCCGTGGTGAGTTTGGTGTGGGTTTGGTACCTGTTGGCTGGGGTAAAATGGATTTTCAGTGCTTCTGTGGTTTACTCCTCAGAAGGCATCTTTAGAGGTTCCTTAGTGTGAGTGTCAATATACCGTATGTTAAGTGGTGATTTGACAGCTCAGGATCAGATTTATTTTCCTGTAAGTTTCACCTGAATATCATTCTAGATTGGTGTAGTGTTTAGTCTGTATTGCCAATGGGTACTCAAAACATTGAAAATTACATGGAAGGGTTATGGAACACAGGAAATTTTAGAACAGGAAATCCCTGTAAGTCTAGTTGAGTCTGCAATTGTGCTACCCCATAATTACTTTCCTTTGTAATGTTTATCTCCTTAAAATATATAGTATTTGTATAAATACACATATGCATATGTACAGTACACACATAGTTTGCACTGTAAATTTACCCCTGTTTTTGTAAAGAAATCCCACTAAAACTTATTTAATACCATGTTCTTTCTGGGCTTAAGTACATAGCCCTTCTTTTTTCTTTCTCTTTGGCATTAAGTCCTTGCAAATCTCCCTCTATTCTGCTACCTTGGAATTGAGGACATTCTTGGTGAATTCCTTGTACATTTTCTTTTCCTTTATTTTCTTTCTTTCTTTCCTTTTTTTTTCCCCAGAGGAAAGTAGAGCAACTATGTTTCCACCTTTGTAAATAATTAAGGTCCTTGAGTCCTTGTATCATTCTGGTTGCCCTCTGTTGTACCTTCTTGATTTCAATAATATTCTTTTCATATTAATGCGATCCGTCTTGTAGGACTGCTCTCACTGCATTCCAAATGGAGACTCTCCTCCAGCCCCCTCCATTATAACGCAGTAATTGTTGTTGACCTGCATTCTGTGCCTGTGCAGCCACGAATCCATTTCCTATCCTTCGGCTGCTGGAATTTTCCCCTACTGCGTTTTCTTCCTATGCTATCTTTATTATCCAAAGACCCAGTAAGCCCCCAACTGCAGGGTGATCTTCAGTTCCTTTCTATCTGTCCTCGGTCACAAATAGTCACCTGCAAAAGGCAACTGCTTACACTAAGAAACCAAGCTTGCTGAAGATATAAATAGGCTCGAGAAGTGTTTGGAGACATTCAGACATGAGAGAGCTCTAATGAACTCATGAGGGGAAGTAGGAGGCAAATTGCTAAAGTTTTCTGGGTGCAAAGGAAGCAATATCCCTGCTCAAAGAAGACTACCGCCATGTTGGTGCTGGTGCCATTGCCAAAAAAGAACATTGCTCCCAACAGACCTGTACTATGAACTGCTGTGATATTTCCTGTGCCCTTTTCTGATGTACCTGGAGTTTTCCAAATCTTCCCTATGTCTCTACTGCATCCAATTTCCAGTTTACTTCTTGGATTACCAGAACATTCTTCTTTCTTGACTCTAACACACTCCATTGCAAATTATTCCGGACATGGCTGCCAAAATGATTTCTCATGACTGGCACTGGGATCAGGATACCCAGTGACTTAATCCTGTAGTGGTCCTTCAGGGCTCTAATCAAATAAATCTTCCACTCTTGCCGTTGAAGGCCTCCAGCAACTTGTACTGGATTTGCCTGTTTGAAGTGATCATATGCCATGTTTCTGCCTCCTTCTCAACCACCTACCTCTGCTAGATTTGGCCCTCTTTCACAAATTTATCTCCTCTCCCTGCCCAGTAATCTCAAATTTATGTTTTGTTTTATTTTACTTTCTTTTTTATTTTATTTTGTTTTTATTTATTTTATTTTTTTAATGTTTATTTTTGAGACAGAGAGAGAGAGAGACAGAGCATGAGTGAGTGGGGAGTGGCAGAGAGAAAGGGAGACAGGATACGAAGCAGGCTCCAAGCTTCAAGCTGTCAGCACAGAGCCCAACGCAGGGCCTGAACTCACGAACCACGAGATCATGACCTAAGCTGAAGTCAGACGCTTAACTGAGGGAGCCACCCAGGTGCCCCTCAAATTTATGGTTTGATGTCTTCCCAACATTTCCCAAATCTCATATCTCCATTTTAAAAATTCTGGTTAAAGTTCAATTTCTCCTAAAAGTTTTGCTTAAGTAACTTCACCCAATCACAAACCATTATACCAACCCTGTGCTTCTTTTGAATACATTCATGTAATAATGGTAACATGTAAATATTTGTCCAAAGCCTCCATGTTGGAAATAGTTGTATTCATTTTAGACATGTATATTCATTCCAGAAGTGCCAACGCAACTGGGGATTTGGAGCAGTTCTATCAACCACAGTCAGCCAATCTCCCAATTTTATCTCAAAAATCAGATAAATTCTAATGATTTGCTATGATTTGATTAGTGCTTTGTTGATTTTTGTTGTAGTAAATCTGAAATGACTAGAAATATCTGGATAAGAACATTGTAACTTTTTATCCAATGATTCCTAAAGGATTGTGTGTGTGTGTGTGTGTGTGTGTGTGTGTGTGTGGGTGTGTGTGTGTGTGGGTGTATAGAATGAGAAAGATGAGAGCATCAAAATAAGATGACAAAATTCTGAAGAACACACAAATTTAAGACACTCCCTCTTTATATCATTCAGGTTGTCTTTTGATGAATGTTCTTGATTTCAATGATTTTCTTGCCTTATCGATCACTACCATTTTATGGGGTTACTTTATGGCAACCTCCATGATAATGTGATCACACTCCTCGAACTATATTTCATGGCTGCTCATTCATGATTCAAAAGGTGAAAAATGTAACAACATGTCAATGCCTTCTCCTTCCTTCCCTCCCTATCTTTGGGGGGAAAAGTAGCTTATTCTCAACTTTGGTGATTTTATGGTGAGAAAATCTTTCATACCTACTAGTGATACAAGAAGTGGTTCCAAACTTTCTGAAGGTATTTTGCAAATACATGTCTACAGCCTGTATTTCCACTTCCATAAACCTATCATCAGGTAACTAGAAATAGTATAAAAGATTTATATACAGTGATGTTGGGTTGTATATAAATGGTTGGATTATGGTTATATTGTTTATGGGACATGGTATAATCTTTCTTGGTTACTCTAAGTCATCGCTTTGTGGAAATGTTCAGAAAGCAGAAATTCCCATAACTTCCCATAGTAGGCAGATACAGGATCATATGACTTTTTTCAAAATCAAAAAAATTGCCATATAAAAATCCCAAACAGTTTTTTGCCTCCTAAGATAGGAATTCCAAATTTGCTTTTGGAGATCATTCAGTTGTTGACTGCATTAATAATACGATGGTGGCTTCCCTACCAGTCCCAGAGTATGGATTTCATTTTCATGAGCAAATAATAATCTTCTCTTTCCAAAGCTGCACTCATATCTAGTTTCTGTTATTAGCAGCTAAAAACAATTCCTAACAGATGCAAGAAACTTGTATGATAGTTACCAGCTGGTAGAGTTTGGTACAACTAAGTTATAATGATAAATACATCGAAATTGAACATGCTATGGCTTTGTGTGTGGTGTTTTAAATAAGTAGTAACAATAGTGATAGATATGAGTATAGAAATTTGTAGCTTGCAAAACATGTCCACAGATCGGATTCCATCAGCTTATTGCAAGAAGGTTGGTTAAGAGATTAATGGAAAGGAAGCTTGCAGAGTTACTTAGGTTCTAGCTTTGGATCTGGCACTAGCTAGTCCTATGACCTCAGGTGAGTATGGTAAAGAGATAAATAGTCCCATTTTAGAGAGGAAAACACTAGAGCATGATAAAGATAGGCCTTTTCCAAAGTTCTTAGATTTGCTGACTTCAAAGGTCTCCTTCAGCCTTAAAATTCTATCCTGCTACTGTGTTTCTAATGTGGCCAATACAAATCACTCCTACCTCAGAGTCCTTGACCTTTGAAGTTTTCTTTTCCTTTTGTGTTCTGTGTGTGAGGGGCTAAGTCTGTAGTAGGCTAGGAAAGAGGATGGGAACAGGATAGCAAAACAGAGAGGCGCATGTTTCCAGAAAAATGGCAGAAAGCATACTTCTTTGTGAAAAGAACACTATTTCTCTTGGTGCAATGTGCAAATAACATGCTCTGTTCATTTATTTTACCTGCCTAGCTCACTTAGATATTTAGTTCATGGTCCTAGACCAGATGACCTTGAAACTTTCAGGTAACTCACTATTGCGTGAATATCGAGAGGGAAGTAATTGCTGGTTCACACATTAGCAAGTGAATTTAACAGGACAAACCATCCAAACTATCTGCCCACACACCTTGATTGAAAGATGAAATTTTCTATAGAAAAATGATGGATCACAAATGTAATATCCTTAAGCAATAGACTCATGCATGTGTGGGTTTGTTAGATGGAATAAAACAACCGTTTCAGGTTAAGGCTCTGTTCTGTGGTGTGCAATATACTAGCTGTTAGGTGCATTTGGTTATGTCTGGCCCAACTTAAATTAATTAAAATAAAAATAAATTTTAAAAAGTCAGTTCCTCAGTCTCATTTTAAGTGCTCAATTCTTACATGTGGCAGGCGGCACCTCCATTGGAGAACATAGATTATAGAACACTTCCATCATCACAGGAAGTTCTGTTTGACACTGACCCTCTAAATCAGTTGTTCTCAACATTTTTATACCTCTAACACATCTGATATATATAACAATCCCATTAAAAACAATGCTTTGGGGGCGCCTGGGTGGCGCAGTCGGTTAAGCGTCCGACTTCAGCCAGGTCACGATCTCACGGTCCGTGAGTTCGAGCCCCGCGTCGGGCTCTGGGCTGACAGCTCAGAGCCTGGAGCCCGTTTCCGATTCTGTGTCTCCCTCTCTCTCTGCCCCTCCCCCGTTCATGCTCTGTCTCTCTCTGTCCCAAAAATAAATAAACGTTGAAAAAAAAGTTTAAAAAAAAAAAATAAAAAAAAAAATAAAAAAAAAAAACAATGCTTTGCACTCCCTGCTGTGCTCATCTCCCAGTGGGTACTTCCTCCTCAACGGGGAGAGGCTTACCAGAATCTGGGCGAGGGGTAGTTCGAAAAAGTCCCCAGGTTACTCCCACATGCCTTCTCACACTTCAGTGTCCCACTGAGAGTCACTGTTCCTGAAAGCCTGTAGAGCTGTCGTCCTCATCCTTGGCTGCACATTGGAATCACTTGCGGAGTTTTAAAACTATTGATGCCTGGGTCCCACACCCAGAAATTCTGCCTTAATTGAGCTTTGGGATTCTTAAAGGCTTCCCAGGGGATTCTAGTGGGCAGCCAAGATAGAAAATCCACTGTTTTAGGGATTAGCATTTGGTAATTAACAGATTATCACTTGGTTGATCCCATTAGGCAATATGAATAAGGAGTGATATTTTACTTTCAGGAATATCTTACGATGGCTTCCCTCTAAACTTCTTTTCAAAATAGATACCGTTCATAGTTACTTTAACTCAGACGTTATTAGCAAACAAAATTCATGACTTGATTATCCAAAATTATTATTAAAATAAATGCATTTTCTTTCTTTTTTTAAAAAAATATTTTATTTACTTATTCTGAGAGACAGAGACAGAGACAGAGAGAATCCCAGGCAAGCTCCATGCTGTCAGCGCAGAGCCCGATGTTGGGCTCAAACTTATGAACCTTGAGATCATGACCTGAGTTGAGATCAAGAGTCTGATGCTTAACGGACTAAGCTACCCGGGTGCCCCTAAAATAAGTGCATTTTCAATGACTTCTGTCTGTCTTGGGATAAAGCAACAAATGACACACACTCCTTTCATCTGTACTGTCTAGCCATTTTAGAGGCTTTCAGTTCCTCAGACTTGCATGCTCTCTCTTGCTACTGGGACTTCACATGTGTGGTTCCCTCTGTCTGCAGCACTGTTTTCTCTAATCCCCTTCCCCCATTGCTGTTATCCCTCCCTTTCACCTGAGCTTCAAGTCGCAATATAAACTTCATTTACTCAGGGGACATTCCTCTTATTCCTCTGACCCAGACTAGATTATTGGACAGAGACTCATAATATTGCTTTCCAACATTCTGGTTCCTCCTTACGTTTCCTAGCCCCCTCATAGTTAGGAAAAGTCATGTGACTTTTTGCTGGCCGATGAAGGCAGAATGGAAGAGGCACATAGCAATTCCATGAACAGGGAAAGCTCATGTCTGATTCCCCCCTCTCCCTTCTCCTCTGTGGAGATACATAACATCCTAGACGGTAGAATCTCCTTCAGTCTGAACCTCTGTATGACCATGTATGGTGCAGACCCCTGTGCTGAATATGGAGCACAGGTAATAAAGAAACTTCGGTTGTGTTGAGTTTTGGTGCTTACTTTGTTATTAACAGCATATCCTAACTTAACCTGACTAACACAGATATGTCCCCCTCCTATGTGCTCCTCTGCAACCTGGATTGATTCCTTACAACCCTGATCAGATGTCTAATAACTCTTTAACACAGCCTCTTCCTTTTAGACTGTCAGGTCCATATGGGAAAGAATGACAGCAGTTGTGTTCCTTGTTGAATCCTACACTTAGTTCATTAATTGACATATCAGTTGAGCAATACATACATGATGAATGAATGAATGAATGAATGAGAGAGAGAGATGAGAGCTAGTTATATCTTATTCTCTGTCAGTGTTTGCAGATCACTCTATTAATAGTACACAGGCAAACCCCGCTATTATGATAATTATAGAGAATATAAGGTTGAGACATTATTTATGAGGATAAATTCAAAGAGCTGGAACTAGAATGAAACTTAGACACTATTTGATTCACGATGTTTCTAAGTCAGGTCAAAAGAACATTTACATTGAAAGAACACAGGGGTGTTTTTTAAAAATTAGCTAGTTCAATGAACGGATTCAGCTGAAGGAGCCGCTGCTGTTCTGGAATGCCGTTCGTTACCTTGGAGGAAAAGGGAGGTCTAGGAATCAAACAGGAACGTTCATCGGCTCATGAAATTATTACAGACCATTTCGACTCATCTAAGCCAGAGAAAATCCAAACTTCTGATGATGGGGTCTGGATATTGGCATTTTCAGCAAGCACCTGGGGGATTTTTATGCACTAGAATTTGAGGACCACTAAACTAGTTCAGCCAATTGGGAAAGGCAGGCGAATGCCATTACAGTGTCATCTTTCCCACCCCATGGAGGCTGGTGATTAATAGCGATGGTTCCCTTGTGAAAGCGTTCACAGTCATAGTGATGGTGCCCTCGTGAGAACTTCCACTACCGATCCATATGTAGCCACCCTTCCATGTGGGGTTAAGAAACTCTTCACAGTTGGAGAACAGAATGGGTAAGAGCACCTGTCTGGAGTCAGACTCTGGTTTTCCATTCTGGTCCTACCACTTCCTAGATGCCTAAACCCAAGGTAGCTGTTTACCCTCTCTGGGCCTCAACTTAATCATCTGTACAGTGGGGGGATAATAACATAATCTATTTCATAGGATTATTTTGAAGATTCAACAAATGACACATATACAGCACCTGATACATAAAATGTACTCAGTGTATATTAGCTGTTATTTTATTGTTCTGAGCCCTATGCTTTCCCCAGTACTTTGGAATACTTACATGTATTATTGTTTTGAGGAGATTTGTAGTAGAGGTGTCTGTTCATGGGAACTATAATTAGACCCTGTAAAAAAATTCATAGTACTGAACTGGCCTTTATCAGGTAATCTTTAATGATACATGTGGACCCTGCCTAAGTAACCCCAGTATATGAAAATGCAGATTTACACAGTAGATGTATTAATAAGTTAGTCTTTGCTTTATAAATAGAAGTCTTCCTTTTTTAAGAAAAGTTTTCTTTAGGATCAGTTTGGATAAGAAATTTCCTGTGGTACCTTTAAAACATTGTCATATACCAAAAAACTAGTTTATATGAAATTTTCAGAGATCTGTTTATTGTACAAACGAAAATATTTGTTTCCCTCTCAAGGCTGCCTTTTGTGGTAGTATAACACAGCTATTACTGTTCATCAGCAAAGGCTTAGGGCTCAAGTCTATTGGATGGTACTGCACTTGGAGGTATGAGTTTAGAAGGGACATCACGCTTTTGAATCACAGACTTGTTTGCAGTAGCAAAGGAACATCACTTCCAATGATTCTCAAATGTCCACATACAGATGGGGACAAGACGGAGTCAAAGTTTCTGCTGGTTTATGGTGCAATAAGAAAAATAAGGATAACGTGCTGAGGTTTCCCTAAGAGTCAGTTTCTTCAAATTAAAGGATTATTCTCTATGTGATATGATGTCTTCTTATTTAGGGGGTTAAAATTTCCCATCTCTTATGAAATGCTGGCTACAAATGCGACTATTTCAGTCGCCCTTTTTGGATAAGATGAAAATGTTGGCAGTTCTACACTGGATGTCACATCTCAATTTTTTGTAATTTACTTTAAAAGCACGAGAAAGACTAAATTCAATGCCACTTTAAAAAAAAGACCTCAATGATTGGAGAACATAAGTGACCTGTACAAGAATGCACAGTGAGAGTAGAAGCCAGCATTGGAACCCTGTTCTCCAGATACTTCCTGCTACTTAAGACACTTTGTGAGACTGTCTTTCATTATTCCATCCTTTCAGCCTGGCTTTTGTTAGCCATCTTATTCTGATAAGATCTGTATTTATATCCTATTGCTACCGATTTACTCCTAGTGTGTAACAGCATTTCCTTTTATATGACTTTACCTTTTTTGATCCCTTTTATAAACATAAACTTGTTTATTGAGTACTTAATTGGGTTGTTAGGACTAAGTGGCTATGTATTCATTTATTATAATAAAATGATCCATTAAAACATGTTTTTCTTTATGAATAGTATGAAGTTTGCACTTTTTCCCCCTCCTCTAAAATAATGTCTCATACTGAGAATCTATAGAAGGAGCTGAGAGAAGTTGTAAATGATTAAATGAGACATTGATGGACATATGAAAGTGTTTGAAATGCAGTTGGTTGTTTCTTGAAATATAACCCACAGTTCTCCTTTTTGTTTGAAAAGTAGACAGCTGAGTAGACCAAAAATTAAAGCAAAACGCTGTTCATCACGTCTTCAGGGAGCACGGACTTTCACCCTGTAATGCTGTGTGGGATTCGGTGCAGGGCACGTCAGCAGATACCCTCACTCTGGCATCGGCTGCCTTTCTCTCCTTACCTCCTTTCTCCCCGCCCCCTTCCTTCCTTCCTCTTCCTTCCTCCCTCCCTCCCTCCCTCCCTTCCTCCCTTCCTTCCTTCCCCCTTCCTCCCTTCCTCCCTTCCCTTCCTTCCCTCCTTCCTTCTTTCTCCTTTCCTCCCTTCCTCCCTTCCTTCCTTCCTTCCTTCCTTCCTTCCTTCCTTCCTTCCTCCCCCTTCCTTCCTCCTTCCTCCCTTCCCTTTTCCCTCCTTCCCTCCCTCCTTCCCTTCCTTCCTTCCATAAAAAAAATTGGAAACATCTCTGAGAGTGAATCTTGAATGGAGAAATTCCAGAGGGAAAATATGCCTGTGATCATGTTGCAGAAAAACCCACCATCAACCTGGTCACAATCAGGAAAACAAGAGTTCTCACAGAAGTCTCTTTGTGTGACCAGCTGCAGTTCAATTATTCTATCTAACTGGGCAGGCTTGACACGCTCTCTGCAATATCTTCCTGAGCCCCGAGCCAGATGGAGGTCAGTGGTCCAGCTCAAGTTTCATGAAAGAGCTCATGTCCCCTCTATGGTGTCGCTCTTTTAGTTTTTACTATTCATCTTCTCTGGTTTTGATTTTCCTCTTTTCCCCTTTCAGGGTGAGAAAACTGTTTTCAAAGGACTCTCTCCAATTTCTGGTAGTCATTTGTGTAGCTATAAGGATTTTTACTTTAAATATTTTTATATGTCATGTGTTTGTACCTTTCTAATTTACATGCTTCTGTTGATTTTATTACTTTGCTACATGCAACAATATGTATGTATACATAAATGGCCAATTGTGCGTGTGATTTATACGTATATATTTTTATGCTTTATATATATTTATTTCTATGTTTCATGTGTATGTATGTACACATAAGGCGTAGAAATAAAAATAAGGAAATAATAAAAAATATTATTTGAAATCCCATATATCTTACTTATAGGAAAAGCCCGAGTAAACTTTCTCATATCAAGACATTTGTATGTATAGATAGATAGATAGATAGATAGATAAAAAATAGATGTAATTAACATGTGAAAAAAGGAGGGAAACATCCTGTGGAAAATAATACATGGTCAGCTAGAGAAGCAGAAAGGTATCATGTACACAGCCTGTTATTACCATCATGTATTTATACATCCTGTATGCTTTCCTAGCCAACATAACTAAGCTCATGGGCTGAAATTATTAGCATCTTTTCTAGATATAGTGAGTCGTTCTGTTCTTCTGTGGCTAATGAATGACAGAGAGGTGTGCCTATGATAAACTGTAAACTTCAAATATATATCCCAGTTCCAGACAGTCCTATTGGAACATGTTTTCTCCTTTCTTCTCTTTCTCTCAATCTCCTTCTCCTTCCTCTCCTCCTGCTCTTCCTCCTTGTCCTTCTTCCTCTTTGAAAAATGCCTCGGGGGGTGCCTGGGTGGCTCAGTCGATTAAGCGTCGGACTTCAGCTCAGGTCACGATCTCGCGGTCCGTGAGTTCGAGCCCCGCGTCGGGCTCTGAGTTGATGGCTCAGAGCCTGGAGCCTGCTTCGGATTCTGTGTCTCCCTCTCTCTCTGCCCCTCCCCCGTTCATGCTCTGTCTCTCTCTGTCTCAAAAATAAATAAACGTTAAAAAGTAAATATATAAAAATAAAATATATATAAAAAAAGAAAAATGCCTCGGGGCACCTGGGTTGTTCAATTGGTTAAGCCTCTGGCTCTTGACTTCAGCTCAGGTTATGATCTCATAGTTCATGAGTTCAAGCCCCGCATCCGGCTCCATGCTGACAGTGCAAAGCCTGCTTGGGATTCTCTCTCCCTCCCTCCCTCTCTTCCCCTCCCACACTCGTGCTCTTTTTCTCTCTCAAAATAAATAAATAAACTTAAAGCAAAGAAACAGAAAAATGTCTCTGTTGTTACTTGTGGTAAGCTCTGAACCCTCACACACTATTTTGTTGTATGTCCTGCGCTCAGAGACTGCACATCGAAATCCTATTTGCTGCAGTGTAGACGATTGCCTGGAGGTGACAGCCCCTCCCTAGCAAATTTTCCAGGGTCAGGGCCCTTGCGAGTGGTCTGGATAAAGCCACAGGACCACTAGAGTGGCACCTAAGAAAACCCCAAACAAACAACAACGACAACAACAAAAACAGAGCAAGATTCTTTCCCTCTTGTTTTTCTCGCAGGAGAAAGAAAGGTGGTGAGGATAGGTTGATATGTGATGAATTAGTTCTATTCAGAGGAGTGCTATCATTTTAATGTCCTTTTTTTTTTTTTTTGAAAACGCACCCACAGTCTCTGAATTCCCATTAATGCAAAGTTCAGATAAAGCTGATGAAAAGCATCTGCCATCTTGATAGTTGCCATGGCAGATGGCGCCAGCCTTTATGCTTTTATCAGTATTAGTATCAGAACACACTTTGTGTTCCAAGCTGAGATAAAAATCATTGAAGCTGTACCTGGAAGAGGCAGTGCCACACGGCGGGCCCCAGTGTTCTGCATCTTGACAGAACGGCCTGCATAAAAGCCACGCACGACATATTCTTGTGGTTCATTAGTTCATCAGTACTGACGATATTCCGGAAACTCGGAGGAGGAGGGGATTTTCTAAAAAGGCTCTTGTTGTCTGAACAGGCTCTACCTGTTGCTGCTTGTCCCCTTGGAGCCTGTGGAGGGATCGCATCCCCCCTGTGGCCATTTATGCGGACTCTGCCGCCTTTGGGAAGCTCTGTGGGGGAAGGCATTCAACCTTGACCTTGGCAAACTAGGAGCAGTGCGGAAAAAGAAGGAGCCTTTGGAGTTCCCTGAGCTGAGTAGGGCCCGGGCTCTGGAGGGAGCCTGCAGCTTCCTTTCAGCAAGTACATTCCAACATCGGGACGCTTGCTCACCTCTCTTTCTGTGTCTGTCACAGCTCCTGCTGCAATGTGCCACACGTTGATGATTGTAGAACTGAAACCCTGTGCCATCTCCCCGCTCTTGGCCTCAATCCAAGTTCTGCAGCCTCCTGCAGGATGGCCCAACAGACCCTTGGTTATTCCAAATGTCCCAAAGATGTGACTTCAGAAAGTTAAAGCTGTTCTGCCGGCTCCTCATGGTACATTTCCAAACGTATTGACAGATTCTCCCCCACCCTTGTTTCCTCTCTTTAGTTATGTGTGAGGTTATTTTTGGTAATATTGTTGCCTGATAAATAGAGGGGTTGTGAGATCTTAAGTTATTATGCAAGTGTTAGCTACACAGCCTGGTACACCATTTGGCTGGTGCATGGGGGGAGATGAACAGTGACAAAGAGGAGGAGGGCAAGGAGTTATTTTAAATTAAAGTATACATATGTATCTATATGACATTAATAATAAGGGTTGGGAGCCATTAGAGTTGGCTGCACTGGCTTTTCAGGAACCTCCAAGAATACTTTAACAGAATTTTTAACGTGAAGAGACAAGACTTTCTTATGTTTCTTCCCTTGGTTAAGAGAACTGGATTCGGCGCCCAGGCTCAAATACCGGCTGCACCGTATGCTAACTGTGAGATTTGGGGACACCTACTTAACTCCTCTATGGCTTGTCTTCCTTACTTACGAGAAGGAGATTATACTCACCTCCATCTCACAGAGTAACCAAGAGGCTTAAAGAAGATCATGTGTGTAAGGCGTATGGCTATAAATGCTCAATAAATGTCAGCAAATACTACTACTATAATTCCCATCACTTCCCCTTTTCTTAGCACTGAAGTGGCTTTAAAGAGGACACCCACCTCACCAGCGGCATCTACCTGGCAGGTGGGACACCTGGTTCCAGTTTTCCAGAACTCTAAGCATTCGACAGCTGTGGTTTCAGCCCAGCTCCAAGTCAGGGTCCGAGCATGCTTTCTGAGTTGCCTCCACTGCCTGATGGACACTGCGTGGACTGGTTCCTACTTCGGGCCCTAGGTTGGATAGGTGAAGGTCAATAATTAACTCACATCCACTGATTATTCTACAGCTGTATGGTTTATAAAGGGTTGTCATAGGAAGGCAAGGAGGGTTATCATGATTTCTGTAACACCAATTCTCAATCTGGTGCAATGCCCTTGCCTACTCATACCAGGCTGCGTTACTGTCCCAGAGGAAGGTGAAAAGAAAATGTGCACTTTCGAGACTGTGTTCCATAATTAATATGCTCTTACCTTTGAAAATGCAATGATACATTATCCTTCTTCATTTTAAAGTGAAGTATAATTTATATACAGTAAAATGAACTTTTTAATGTACGGTTCTCAAGATTTGGCAAACACATACAGTTATATAACCCTCTCCATAATAAGATATAGAATAGTTTTATCGTTCTAAAAAAATTCCCCTGTGTGTCTTCTTTGCAGACATCCTGTCCCCCACACCCGTACCCTGGCAATCACTGATCTACTGTCTATCTCTATAGTTTTTCTTTCCCAAGACTGTCATATACATGGAATAAGACAACATGTAGACCTTTGGGTCTGTGTACTTCATTTACGTCATTGTATTTGAGCTCCATCCATGCTATGTGTATATCAGTAGCTTAGTCCTTATTATGAAATAGAATTCCATTGTATAGCTGTATCACAGTTTGTTTATCCATTATATTGTTGTATTACATTTGGGTTGTTTCCCGTTTTGTGCAAGGAAAGATAAGCCTGCTCTAACCATTCATGAACATGTTTTTGTGTGAACATAAATTTTAATTTCACTTGATTAAATACTTAGTGATCTGACTGCTGGGTCATCTAGTGAGTGTATGATTATCTTTATAAGAAACGACCAAACACTTTTCCAAGTGGCTGTGCCCTTCTGCATTCCCACCATCAGTGAATGAAAACTCCAGCAACTCCATGTCCTTGTCAATACTTGGTATGGATAGGTTTTCTTTGTTTTTCAATTTTAGCCTTTCTTGCAAATATAGAGTGGTTTCTCATTATGGTTTTAACTTGTATTTCTCCAGTGAATAATTATGTTCAGCATATTTTCATGTGTTTGTTTGACATGTGTACATTTTTGATGAAGTTTCTGTTCAAGTGTTTTGTCCATTTTATTTTGAATTGGGTTAATTTTTTTTTAATATTCACTTTTGAGTGTTTGTTTTTTAAATGTATTCTGGATACAATCCTGGTCCTTCATGGGTCACCATATATGTAGGTCTATTTCCGCACTTTTAGGTCTGTTCCATTGACAGATATTTCCTTTCTGTCTTCAATACCACACTGTTTTGATTACTGTAGCTTTATGGTAAGGCTTAAAATCAGATAATCGAGTCCTTCAAACTTGTTCTTCTTGTTCAAAGTTGAAAGCTACATAATGTAAAGTATCAATACATTTCCCAATTACTATATGTTAAGCATATACACTTACTTGAGATGATGCCAGTGGGGAGACAACTGTCTACTTCACCCTGGGGATTTTAGAAACACTGCAGGGTATGTATATGTGTATTAAAAAAGATGAGAGAAGCTAATATGAACTCCCAGAGACCTGAAAACCATTTGGATGTCTAATCAAATGGAATGACTTATGACGGCTTTCGATATAGTTAGCCTACATTTTTTAAAAATTTATTTATTTATTTATTTATTTATTTATTATTTATTTATTTAATTTTTTAAAATTTACATCCAAATTAGCATATAGTGCAACAATGATTTCAGGAGTAGATTCCTTAATGCCCCTTATCCCTTACCCATTTAGCCCATCCTCCTCCCACAACCCCTCCCATAAGCCTCAGTTTGTTCTCCATATTTATGAGTCTCTTCTGTTTTGTCCCCCTCCCTGTTTTTATATTATTTTTGTTTCCCTTCCCTTATGTTCATCTGTATTGTATCTTAAAGTCTTCACATGAGTGAAGTCGTATGATATTGGTCTTTCTCTGACTGACTAATTTCACTTAGCATAATAGCCTCCAGTTCCATCTATGTAGTTGCAAATGGCAAGATTTCATTCTTTTTGATTGCCAGTACTCCATTGTATATATATACCACATCTTCTTTATCCATTCATCCATCGATGGACATTTGGACTTTTTACATACTTTGGCTATTGTTTATAGTGCTGCTATAAACATGGGGGGTGCATGTGTCCCTTCGAAACAGCACACCTGTATCCCTTGGATAAATGCCTACTAGTGCAATTGCTGGGTTGTAGGGTAGTTCTATTTTTAGTTTTTTGAGGAACCTCCACACTGTTTCCCAGAGTGGCTGCACCAGCTTGCATTCCCAGCAACAATGCAAAAGAGATCCTCTTTCTCTGCATTCTCGCCAACATCTGTTATTGCCTGAGTTGTTAATGTTAGCCATTCTGACAGGTGTAAGGTGGTATCTCATTGTGGTTTTGATTTGTATTTCCCTGATGATGAGTGATGTGGAGCATTTTTTCATGTGTCGGTTGGCCATCTGGATGTCTTCTTTGGAGAAGTGTCTATTCATGTTAGTTGGCCTACATTTTTAAAAACTCACCTTCATATTTTTGTGGATAACTGTTCACAAATTTAGTTCAGAACATTCTAACCCCTTTAGGCTGCTGCATGAAGTTTCAGCCATAAACAGAACATAATTATTCCCTATGGCTTACCATTACATGGGTCTTACTATGAAAAGCTTGCCTTGTATAGCACTCCATTGCTTACAAAGTTCTTTTATGCACATAATTCCATTAAGTCCTCACGACCAGCCTTGGAACAGCTCTTCCTGTCCCCTTTCTGCAGATGAGGAATCTTCAGAGAGTTCAAATCACTGACTCATTGTTATTGGCACAAAGTGTCCTTGAGTTAGGACTCTACCTAAGTCCTTATACCAAGTCTTCCGAATCTCTGCTGCAGCACATCCTGACTTTAGGAAGTTCAGATAGTCCTAGGTCAATGGCATCTGGCCCGGATATCCTGAAGGGCAATATGACCTTTAAAAACCCCCTTACTACCAAATTCAGCCAGAATCAAATCTGTTTGTGGGGAGTGTTGTGTTGGCTTTAATTATTGGCTGCCCTTTGATGGTCAGGTTTCACTGTGCCAGGCTTGAATTCAATTCTCCAGATTTGGTTGGCTTAAGGAACAGATAGGGAGTGCTATTTTAAAAGGGTAAGAAGTCTAGGAAACTCTGTTACCCCTAAAATTTGCTTCCCCACTAGGCTGAGAACAAATAGCACTGATACAATTTTTTTGTTGTCATTGTATTAATAATTAGTGGTCCTCAGCCACTCTAAGTGAGAACCTGAGTTTTGATATTTGACACAGTTTGACACCAGAGTTAGGCATCAGAAATGGTCATACTTTGGGATCAGTTTCTGCATTCTATAGCTATGGAATATTTCTGCTGCCCAGAAAGTACACAAAAGAAACTGTTGAAAATTGTGGTTCTCAAAGTGGGGTTCAGAGGCCAGCAGCTGCATCATCACCATTACCTAAGAATTAGTCTGAAATGCAAAATTTCAGCCCTCCCCCTCAACTGATTTCATTTATTTGTTTTTCCCTAAGCAAGTGAACAAAATCTCCAAAGAAGGACAGCTTGAGAAGAGGAAACACATTAGATCATCACAGAACTCATTTGCAGATATGAAGTACATAAATAAATTAATGCTGAGAGAGAGAACATTGACATTTTCTACTCTGGTTCAGGAGGAGCTAAAGATTGATCTAAGATCAATTTGGTATGTTCAGTCACAGAATTTTATTCAGGATGGACTCAGATTCCAGGTGAACTTATGCTTCTTATGTCTGTGGTATGAATTGGACATCTCTTTTGATAGAGAATGTTCACAGTTGTCTCAAGGTTGTAAGAGACATTTACTGTACTTTCTCTTTGGGAGAAAAAATCCAAACACCCTTCTGATGGGAATATGTTCTTGGAATAAGAAAATGTGTCTTTGGCTTGTGTTTTTATTTTCACGAGACTCTAGGTTTATACTTTCAGTTAGAACATCCAAGAGAAATGAAGAATTATCAGGAATCTTCTTCCTTGGATGTGTTCTCTGGGACAGCAAGCACCTAGTTGTTGTTTTTTTTTTTCCAAGAAGAAATAAAAGCCAATTTTTCCAAATTTATATGGTGTTAGAGATGGAAGGAATCTTCTAAAGCATCAGGAGTTTTTCAAAGGGAATTTCATTTGCATTTTGGGTGGAACAGTATTTTCTGGTGAGAGACTGTCCTGTGTTAAAGATGTTTAGTATTCCTGGCCTCTGATACTAAATGCTAATAGCATCACCCAATTATTACTATAACAAAAGCCTCCCAACATATTTCTAGACACTCTCTCAGGTGATGCCTTGGGTGGAGAAGTTCCTCTAGTCCCATGGCTTTATCATCAAAGAAACTGTGATCCTGTTGGTAATGGCAGACAGCCTATGACCCTGATTTTCTGACCCTCAGCCCCACTATAGTGTAAGTGCCATGAGGGCAAGGATTTTTGTCTGTTTTGTTCACTGCTGGATTAATACGGTTTCTGTCACATAGGAGACACTGAATAAGTATTTGTTGAGTGAATAAATAAATGAATGAGCAGGTGGGTTACTACATACCCTAGGATACCATATCTAAGATCTACCAAAAACAAAGTGATTGACTATTGATGATTTCCAAGTCCCTGAATATAATCAACTTTCAGGTAACCAACACAATAAGGTCTGTTATTAGAGATGAAGGAATCACAGGGTAAATGGGATTCTTTAAGGCAGTCCTAGATTGTTTCAGAAACTTGACTTCCAAATTAAATGCGGTACCTTTACTGATTTAAAATGTATAGTATTTCCATTACAACAATAATACCACCACTAAGATTTTGAATTTATGTGCATATTTATGGAGCGAGCTGTCTATTGATGGATCATAATGATGACGTCTCTGCTGCAAAGGAGTCCAAGTCTGGCGCCACAAAATGGCCCATGCAATTGGAACTTTGCCACAGGTGCAGCACCCAATGTGCTATTACCTCTTGGGAATTGCTAATTCCATGAATTGCTCTTTAAAGGGTGCTTTTTTACATTCATTTCCCAAATTAAAAGCATACCTAAAGATTGTTCTGTGCTTTTAAGTTCACTCATGAGTATTTTTGAGTTTTTTGAGAGGATATTCAATACTTTTATACAGAGCTTGCTAAAGAAAATAGCATTTGCTCAGGAAAAATGTCTTGACATGTGCCAGGCTACGATGGGATATTTTGTTCTACTAGTATTACATTTTAACGGCACATCAGTATTTGGAATCTCACCTTGCCATTTTGAAGCTAGGTTGAATGTTTTCATATGACACTGCTTCGTAGTTCACATTTAATATCTGGGTGAGGCAGGTGAAATTTAGAAAAGTAAAGAGGCACTGACAATGTAGAAAGCTATGGTAATAGTGGTAAATATCTGAGTGTCAGTGACCAAGACACTGGGGATAGCGGGTTACTCTTTCCTTATTGTGAATACTTGGAAGCTGATTTTATTTGTATTACACTTTTAAGTAGCTTAAAGTATCTTGTTTCCATATCCACACCATTTTCCTTTTAAAACTCTGGTTCCTATTTTCATTTTTCAGGCAGAGAAAATGAGAGATAGAAATGTTGACTATGTATAATGTATTAGTCAAGATAGCTTAGGTTATGTTGTGGTAACAAACATCCCTCCCCAATCTCCCTTGATTAATACAACAAAAGTTCATTTTTCATTCATGTCAAGTGGCCCACAAGTGGAATAGGGCCTGTCTTCCACACAGAACTTATATTCATACACCTTACCAATGCACCATCTGCAATATAGGGCTTCTTCAGTCCCTGGGGTAGAGGAAGAGACTCTTGGGGGATCGTGCCCATCTCTTTTGCCAAGAAGTGATTATACCATACTTTCTACAACACATTGGCCCAAAATAGTTACACAGTCCCTTTGGCATGATAAGAGGATTGATAAAATGCAATCCTCCTGTGTGTCTGGTAGAAGAGAGCTGGACTTGTGAAAGCTCCAGAAGTCTCTACCGCAGATAACAAAAACCAGCTGCCACTTTCCGTAAGGACAATTCCCTGAGATAAATGAATTCCATAACCAATATGTCCAGGCTCCACTATTGTGTAGACTATGAGGAATAAAAATATGTGACTGAAACGTATTTGAAATTTATTTTCCTCCTGTAAGTCATGTAAGTCCAAATGGTATGTTAAAAAAAGATGTTATCAAATCCTTTATGGACTAAGGTGGAATAAACATGCTCCTAAATGTACATACATAAATACACAATTACATATGTAGTGGGTTTGCAAATTTAACTCTGGATCTGCAGCAAAGAAACATTATTTATCGAGTCCATCCCATTCCCTCATTCATTGGAAGGTGAGAGAAATACCAGCTAAATGTCCAATTTGCCTTAAAGCTTAGAGTCTCTTTAAAAATTGGTTATTTTCCCAGTGATCTTCTCTATACGTCCAGCTGCACAGAGAGAGGGATGTGGGATTTACACACCCTCTTGATGTTCACGGGAAGGGGCTTTGTGCCTCAGCCTGCTCCTCGGGTGTGTGGGGTGTGTTATTTACTGATGTCTGAGGTGGTGTCTCATCCTCACAGACCGCTGGGTGTCCTGTTGGCCTCTGAGGTCAGAATCTGTGGCATCCATGGTCTTCTCTTTGGCTTGTACAGTGCTCTGATGGTGAGCCATGCCTGACTTGATCTCCTCTAGGCTTACCTTTGACCCCTCTGAGATCTGGTGAGGAGCTGCCCTTGGTGGTCCACTTCACTGCCAGGTTACAGCAACTTCACCCGGCTACAGTGACCTCCTTCCGGGGCTGGGGTATACAGCACAGGTTTGCTTTAGTGCCAAATTTACTTTGATGTGGTTGTATTTCAGATTAATGAAATAATCTAAAGTGGTTGGAGAGAAAGGGACCCAGAAGGAGAGCTTCTTCTTTGCCTTTGGTACTATCCTCAATTATCAAACAGTCCTCTCTCTCTCCACGTCCAGCCTGTAGAGACTCAGTCAGGAGGCATCTGCTTATCTGGCTCGCCCGCTGTTCTCTCTGCCTGCCTACAATCCCCCTGGAGTCGGAAAGGGACAAACTTTCTCCTTTCTTCTGTTTGAATCTCCCTCCAGCCCATCAAGTCTGGATTTCAGTATGCTAATTTTGGACAATTTTTCTTAATACAAGAGCCCAGCTTGCCATATGATCATCTTACTGTAAAATCTTAAATTTGAATGCCAGAAACAGGAAATTACCTTATTTTCTCTTTATATGCCATGTCTAACGGTCCTAATCTTCTCCCCAGGAAGACAGATGCCCCATCAACTAGGGTGAACGACTTATACTTGAGAAGACAAAAGAGAAAAAAGTACATAAATTATTCTCAACATATCAGCACTGTAACACATATGTACAAATTAGAGAAAATTAATAAACCTTTGGATGGAAACTGGTATTTCATTTACTCAGTACTCCCATAGACTTTAGATTCTATACCAAAGCTTAGAACTTGATTGTGTGTGTGTGTGTGTGTGTGTGTGTGTGTGTTTTCCTTTATATACCCATAAACATTTTCAAATAATATATGCCAGATCTATGCCATGAACAACACAGCCCATTTCCATCTTGAGGCTCAAAATCCATTGGGGGAGAAACTTAAATAGTAACACACCATGCAACAGATACACTTGAAGAGGTGCGTAGATGGCATCATGAGAGCAGCAGAAGAAAGTTTAACTCAACCTGGGGATGTCAGGGGGAGTAGTCGCACTGAATGACATTTTAGTTGATTCCTGGTGGATCCGTTCCTCTGAGGGGAAGAAGGTGTAGTAAGTTGGGGGTCATTCTTGGCATAGGGAGAGGAAAAAGCACGTGTGAAAGAGCAGAGGTGACAAAAGATGTGCCACCTGGTGCTTCTGGAACATATGGTATTTTGGGTACAGATGGGAATGGTTTCAATAATGGTAGTAGATGAAGAAGAAAATCTGGGAGAGACTGGGGCCAGATTTAAATGGGCTTGTTCAACATGCCAAACACGTTTAGCTTCATCTCAGGTGACATATGTGCCATTAAGGATTTTTAATCAGGGTGGTAATATGCTCAGATAATCATATTTGAATTCAAGGAAGGTCAGTGGAGAGGATGAATTGGAGGAGGTGAGGCAGAAAGTGGGAAGACCTGTTCGGGAGCTACTCAGTCAAATCAGATGTGCCGGTCACTGGTGCTTTGCACCAAATCGTTCCAGCTTTCTTCCTCCTGGGCACATGGCATGCCTGTACTTTTGGGCTCCCTGTGAGGCTGGGTGTGGCTGTGGGACAAGATTTAGTTAATGAAATGTTAGCTGAGGTGTCATGTGTCATTTCTGGGTGGAAACTTGAAGAGTCCGTGCATGATTGATCTCATCTTTTTACCCTGCCATGGTGATCACGAAACATCCCTCAGCCTGGGTCCCTCAGTGATTGTGATCAGCAGAGCTCCAGATGATGCATGCTGGGTAAGCTGCATGAGTGAGAAATTGTTGTGTTAAGCCATGGAGATTGTGGGGCTGTTTGTTATCACTGCATGACCTACAACATCCTGACCACAGTAGGGTCAAAGGGCAACAGGAGCCTGCCCTAATAGTATGGTTGCAAAAGTGGAGAGGGTCCAGGTTCAAGAGACATTAAGGTGGTAGAATGACAGAGTTTAGTGAGAGAGTAAATGTGGGGGAGGGTGAGAAGAATCTAGAATGGCAACTAAATTTCAGCTTGGTTGTACCAGGACCATTCATGTGTATTCATTTTGCTTCCCCACTGAATTTAACTTCTTTAAGAAAACTGGGGTGCCTGGGTGACCTGGGGTGCCTGGGTGGCTCAGGTCAGGGTATAATAGTTAGTGAGTTCGAGCCCCACATAAGGCTCACTGCTGTCAGCTCAGAGCCCACTTCACATCCTCTGTCCCCCTCTCTCTGCCCCTCCTTCACTCATTCTCTCTCTCTCAAAAATGAATAAACATTTATATAAAAAATAATATACTTTAATATTTTGTATACCTATTCTCTGCCCTGTATCTCCCCCTCCAACTCACAGACAAAATTAATTATACTCTTATCTGTGTTCAAAGAACATTTGAGGCACAACTTTGCTATGCCATGTTTTATAGGTCAAAGATTTTTACAGAGCATTTCTGTTGATGGCCACCTTTTTCTCCAGGATACCTAAGAGAACACTGATTAACAATTTTTCTATTTGGCTTTTTAATATTTCACTCCTCACTGTTCTTCTGTTAGCCCTGTAGGGAGACCTACAAGTTATCTATTATCTATTATCTATTTATTATCTTCTCTTTTTCATTTTAATTTTTACAATTTTGGTCATATTTTTTGCTCAAACTACTGAATAGAAGGAGAATTTTGGATTACTTATAAACGTAACTTACCCACAAAGTCTTTCTTGCACTATCACATGTAATGAAAAGTTGACAGGATTTTTTTTTTTAAGTAGGGAAATGAGGATCAAAGGGAAGAAGGCAATTCTGCGAACAGAGTTCAACTTAAAGTATTTTTAAGCTGAAAAAAATGTTAACAAAGAAACAGTGTAGGATCCAATTCACTATTTTGAATAGCACACGGCTCTTTCAGGCAGTGTCAAAACTCCTTCTGAGGTAGACTTTTTGGAATTATGGAGGAAGAATCTGGGATTCTCAAATACAGATTCTGATGGCTTTTTTCCATTTTAACGCTTATTCATGGTGTTGTGCAGAGGGGGCTGCTGAGAAGGTGGGTCTGTGGAAACCGACAGACACCCCCCCCACACACACACACTGACGCTCTCGGGGCTGCTAGAATTTAGGATTGGGGCTGAGAAAGAAATGGAAATTATGTCATACATTTAAGTATTGAGTTTACCACTGGAATTGCTTTTCATTTGTTTCAAGCAGAAACTGATAGCATAGAACACTTAAACAAAATTAAACAGAGAATTTTCACACTTTGAGAAGCACTTATGAGTACTTTGTGTTGTTCCTTCCTTCCTTCCTTCCTTCCTTCCTTCCTTCCTTCCTTCCTTCCTTTCTCCCTCCCTCCCTGCCTTCCTCCCTCCCTTCCTCCCTGCCTTCCTTCCTGCCTTCCTTCCTTCCTTCCTTCCTTCCTTCCTTCCTTCCTTTTTTCTTAAAT